>NW_023994050.1:600000-1150000 GCF_015586225.1 Lucilia sericata | reverse complement strand
TATCGTTATGATAAAACATAATCAGACAATGAGAAAATGGGGGTAAGAATGTTTTGAAATCTAGTTTTAAAAGCCACTTTTTAGAAGTATGTTTTGCAAATAACCAATGCAGCTCATTTCGAATGTTTATCTTGATTGACATTATATGAATATTAATCTAATTAAATTCCATTGTTAATATTATATGAGAAAATTACCAAAAAATTTAATTTTGAAAAAATATTTGACTTTAAAACTAATTATTTCTAAATGATAGAAGCTCGAAGGACTCAATTTCTATTAATATAAAACGATATGTTTTGAAATTAAGAATTCAACCATAGATAATAAGAGAAATTTTTGGTGAAAATTATTTGGACTTTAAAGCAAATTATTGTTTCATGTCATGGATGGTCTTATGTATGGTCTCATGTGTAGAATTTGATATGACTATTGATTTTTTAACAAATGAACACCTATGTACATCGAATTTTAATTTAATAACACATATGTATATTAGGGTGGCCCCAAAATGGAAATTGCTGATGTTCCCACCGAAAATTGAAAATTTAGTTCATTCTAAGATGCCATTTCTCAAAATTTTTGTCCTGACGTCAATATTTGGTGAGCTGGATCAAAGGATAAAAAGGTCCTTTTTAGGGTTTTTATGTTATTTTTTCACATTTTTGACAAATAAACCATATGCAAATTTAGTATCATATGAAAGGTCCTTGGGAGACGATTTCAATGACATACACAATTTTGTATACAACACCAAAATGATTACAAATGTCGTAATTTTTCGGAAAAATTTTAAGTTTTTCATATTTTTACAAAGAAATATATATTGTAATTAATTGAAATTATTATATTATAAACCTCACCTCACCTAAATTTCACCGAAATGTTTTTTTCTGTTTTTCGAAATTCTTTATGTTTTGTATTCTATCTTAATATTTTAAACTCTATTTTGTCCCAGGTATTCTGTTAGCTATATTTATCTAAAATACAATGGTATATAACACTTTATGGTTTCATTCTATTATCAATCAAATTTTTCAGTTTAACTAACATAGTAACACAATTTATCCTAAATATCTACTTGTTTGTTACGCTTGCTTTTTAAATATAAAATAAATATAAATAAATAAGTGAATTTCTTTAAGAAAGGATCTATTAAAATATAACAAATTGTATCATGACTGATTTTAATATACATATTTACGAAGTTCAATATCGGGGTAATATTTTTATGGTAGCTCTATGATACCATGGACATTGAAGTTCATCAAATTATATCTAAAAGGTTAACATTGAGGGATGGACAAAGATTCATTATATCAATATATGTATTTAAGAGTGATCGATTCAGTTTTTCAATCGGTCTTAAAACCGGTTTTTTCTGATTTACCAGTGTCGGTTTTTTCTAAATGTTGATTTTTTCGAATATCGAATAACCCGGTTTTTTAACTTTTTAAAAGAGGTTTCGAATACTTTTATTTGCTTTGTATTCAAAGATTACTTTAATTAAATTTTGAAATAAATAATAGTACAGCCTGTCTAAATTTTAAAATATTCGAGTCAAGAAACTAGAGTATATTTTTCTAAAGCACCTTTGGTTAAACTTTTTTGATTTTCCTAATTAATTAAAAAAATTTATTTGTAAAATTGATTGGAATAACTGTTGGGTAAAATTTTATCAATCTTAAGATTATATTCCAATTACAATAATTAATTTGTCGCTGAAATATTATAGCAGTGTTGGAATGCCTATGAAAATTTACTAAACAGGGACTTTAGAATAAACTAGGATTATGATTCTTCCCAATTTTTTACATTAAAGAAATAATGTTTATTTTAAAAAATCAGTTCGGGTCATAATTGTTTTTCAAATTAAACTAGATGTTTTTATTTATAATAAAAAACCGTTTTCTCTGAATTTGAAAAATATCAACCGGTTTTTTTCAAACGTCAACTATTCGTACTACTCGAAAACCGGTTTTTGGAAAATGTCGAATAATCGATCACCCTACGGTATATATAATACCTTTTCTACTTCTGTTGTTGATTATTTAAAAATGTCTAAATATGTGAAGGTGTATTTCAAAAATTAAAAACTTTCAGCAAAAAAAAAATATTTTAGTACTCTAAGTTCCAAAAAAGTACCCTCTGAAATATTTTTTGATACTGAAACAAAATCTCATTTTCCATCCCTGATATGCATCAATACATCGTTTCGTCAATACATACATACATAAATCGATGTATACATTCCCTCTGTTGTTCATTTATAATACAAATAATATGAATAACACAAATAAGTAGTATGTGTGCAAAGCACACATATTTTCATTAACCCTACAAACATTTTCTATTGCGGAAGTTACCCGTATGAAACTTCCAAACGTGCTAAAAGCTCGCCAGCGATGTTGCGGAAGTATAAGAATTCTTGTCACCAGTCGGGAAGATCTGATGCCGAGCTGGGGAACGTCTAAGAGTATCGTGGAAGATACTTCTGGAATCCCCGCAGAAGAAACTTCTAGATGACTCTTGGAAGTAAGGTATTGCCAAAGACTCTTCTAGATGTGACTAGGAAGTCACTTCTTGAAGTGACTACTTAGTATCATCTATAAGTGTTCCTATCTTATCTTCTAGAAGAAGAGTATTCTCTTCTTCTAGAAGATGAGTATTCTCGTCTTCTAGAAGATGAGTTTTCTCTTCTTCTATTTGTATACCCACCAAGATAAAATCTATAAAAATAAATCTAAATAAAATGAAATTTTATAGTTTTTATTGAAATAATTGAAATTAAAATAGTAGAAAAAATAATTGATTTAAGAACTAATCTAAAAAAGTAATATATGTACATTAGACCGACTCACAAAAAATGGTGCTTGAGTTACCCCTCAAAATATTCGCTGTTATGTAATATGATGTTCCCAAAATATTTTCGGTTAAGTGTTGTCCATTCGTGAGCTGGATAGTTCTAAAGAAAATATCGTATGGGAACACGATTCTTCATGTTAAATTCAATATTTTATCCAGTTTCAAAAAATCTTTGTTATGTTTTATAATGGTTCCCAAAATATTTCTATCCTATCGATGGCTCTTTGTGAGCTGAACCGGTTACAAAAAAGTCCCTTTTTAGTCATTTTTTTTTAATTATACAGCATTTCTTAAACAATATATACAGTATTTGGTATCATTTGAAAGGTTTGAAGAAAAGTATAGCGGTGCGCAAAATTTGCAAAATTTTGGATACATTTTATTTTTCTTAGTGAAAACCCTAACAATTTTAAATATTTTGGAATATGCAATTATAAGCAGACGGCTTTAAAATACTATTTTAACGATACGCCGTATTGGATATTTTGTTTCAAAACAAACAAAAATTAAACAAGTTAGAGTGCTATATTCGGCTGAGCCGAATCTTAAATACCCTCCACCAGCTACTTTTATATTAATACTGTTGTAATTGATCAAATATTTATAGAAATAAGTTTTCTCATGTCTTAAATAGAAAAACCCCAAGAGTTAAACAGCTTAAATCTGTTACAATTCCAAGATTTTTTGAACATTACAAGCCCCATTTTCTTTTATATTTTTATAGCGCCCTAAGATATGCTTTAACGATACTTAATAATTTGTGTGAAAAACTTAAGGAAATTAAAATTTTCGGGGCAGGACCTAGTATGGGAGATATGACCAATTATGGACCGATTGGAAAAAAAATCACAGTAATATTTCTGTGCATATGAGCAATACGTGTACCAAACTTTATATGGATATTTTAATTTAGTAATGAGTTATGAGTGTTTAAGTGATTTTCGGGAAGGGACCTTGTATGGGAGCTGTGACCAATTATGGACCGATTGGAAAAAAAATTCACAGTAATATTTCTGTGCATATGAGCAATACTTGTACCATACTTTATATGGATATTTTAATTTAGTAATGAGTTATGAGTGTTTAAGTGATTTTCGGGAGGGGACCTCGTATGGGAGCTATGACCAATTATGGACCGATCGGAAAAAAATTTCATAGTAATATTTCTGTATATGTGAGCAATACTTGTACCAAATTTTATATAGATATCTTGATTTAGTAATGAGTTATGTGCGTTTAGTTAATTTTCGGGAGGGGACCTTATATGGGAGCTATGACCAATTATGGACCGATCGGAAAAAAATTTCATAGTAATATTTCTATGCATATGAGCAATACAAGTATTGTATGGATATCTTAATTTAGTAATGAGTTATGTTCGTTTAAGTGATTTTCGGGAAGGGTGCTTGTATGGGAGCTATGACCAATTATGGACCGATCGGAAAAAAACTGTCACAGTAATATTTCTGTGCATATGAGCAATACCTGTACCAAATTTTATATGGATATCTTGATTTAGTAATGAGTTATGTGCGTTTAAGTGATTTTCGGGAGGGGACCTTATATGGGAGCTATGACCAATTATGGACCGATCGAAAAAAAAATTTATAGTAATATTTCTGTGCATATGAGTAATACTTATTCCAAATGTTATATGGATATCTTAATTTAGTAATGAGTTATGCGCGTTTAAGTGATTTTCGGGAGGGGACCTTGTATGGGAGCTATGTCCAATTATGGACCGATCCAGAAAATTTTTTCTCTCAATGAATTCTATTAACATAAGATTTTAATTTGTAAAATTTTGTGAAGATATCAACATTCTGACGGAGGTTATTAACAAAAAACTTATTTTCCGGGAATATGCACTTTTGTATGGGAGGTATATGAAATTATGGACCGATGCTGGCAATTTTCAGCACAAATAAATATCTTGTGTAGAAACGAATGTATGATGACTTTCATGAAATTATCTTGCATAGTTTTCGAGAAAATTACATCAGAATGTGTAAAAAATGCTTATTTTTTTCGAGGTTGTTTTAAATTTTGATTCATAACTTTTCCCAATGTGAACAGATTTTGCTCATTTTCAATACCAAACTGTACCGGATAATAATGAATGTTTTGGGTGAATTTGGTTAAATTATATTGCTTCGTTTTAACGTGAGCGTGTTTTACACAGACAGACAGACGGACGGACGGACAGACGGACATAGTTAAATCGACTCAGAATTTCATAAGGACCCAGAATATATATACTTTGTTGGGTCTCAGATGAATATTTCTTGGTGTTACACACGGAATGACAAAGTTATATATACCCTCTATCACCACTGATGGTGGTGGAGGGTATAAAAAAGTAATTCCAAAATACCTTTTTTAATTTGGTGTAGCTTACGAACGGTCATCGCTAGACTTAAAATATTTTGCGAATCATCATAAAACAAAGCAAGGTAAATTTTGAGAGGGGTAACAAAAACACGTTTTTGCTTTCCATACAGAGTGAGTCGGTCTAATGTACATATGTATCAAAAATTTAGAATTATTACCTTATGATAAGATAATTTTCAGGAAATCTATATAATTAATAGGCAAGACGATTTTTTGTGACCCCTTTTACTCTTACAGTATACATCTGATCTGGGCAAAAAATATATCATTTTAAAGGTATTTGTTCACAGATGTGCACAATATATATATTAATGAGATCGGTTCAGAATTTTGGGAGCTATAAACGTTTAAAGTAGTTACTAATACATAGAAACAATAGTCACACGTACGTATTCTTGAAATTAAAAACAAACAAAGCAAGAAACAAAACAAAAAGTAAACAACACGGATTTTTGAAAAAAGACAGGAGGTGCAGAAACGTTTAACTTCTCTGTTGCTGTTTTCTTTTTGTATTTTGGATGATATTTTGATTTTGTTGTTTTTAATAAGATTTTTGTAATCAAATAAGTATGTAAACAGGCTCAGGCAATGCGAAAATAGGATTTTATTGTTTTATATTTTTGTGTAAAGTGCTAAATTGTGAATGAGATAATGATCAATTTTGTTATAACATCGTTACGATTGTTACCAAATCGAATATTTTTATAAGAAGTAGGACTTCAGTTTTATATTCAGAATTTTCGATTGAAGGTTTTTCGTTATTTAAACTTTTCAAAATAATTAAATTGAAGGACTTTCCTGAGGAAACAACGAACTGGGAATATAAAAACATGTGTAAATAATGCTTGGGGACACCTCAAGATATGCCAAAAAATGTACTGATATTGGTGTTTGACCTGGAAAAATATTGGTAGGACATCAGTACCGGAATTCAGTAATATCGTAAAGTAATGACAAATATCGGTTACATTAACGAATTTTCAATTCCCTAACTTTTTAACGACTGTAGAATATTTTAAAGACAAAGATCGGAAAACTATAAGAATGTCAAAAGTTATGTATTGAAATATTTTTAAATTATAAAATTATTAACGTGAACTTTTTATTGGTCGTTACACTGCCGATGCTTTTCGATTATGTTCAACGAAAAAAATCGGTGAAATAAAATACTGAATTGCGATACATAATTATTAGTTTTGATTGATTTGGAAGATTTAAATGATGGATTAACGAATTGATTCAATGTCAGTAAGTAATAAAAAAGCCTGTATAAAATATAAGTAAAGTTTAGTTCGTCATGCCGGTACATGATACACCGCAATAAATGGATAGGTATATCGCTTATATGCAGGTTTAGCACAGCGAGGATTTGCTGATATTCTCCTTTTTTGGGTTATTCTAACCAATTAGGATATAGTAGTGTAAAGTGAAAACTGTAAGTTGAATAGGTGATGGTTATATGCTATATAAAAATAGATAAAACTGCTAGATGAAACTGCTAAATATAAATCATGTCTTTTGGGATAAAGAGTGTTTAACCGTACTTAGCAATTTATCGTTTATTTAATAAATGTAGGTCTGCTGAAGTCTTTGTCGAATGTTATAAGGGAGAATTTATACAGCATATACTTGATGGAAGGACTACTAATGACATCCAAATAAAATTTATTTATAATTAGATAAGACATTATTTATTTTAAATATTTTTATTGTTTTGACAAATTATTTAGAACATTTCCACTCTGTATTTTGAACAGCTAACATATCTTTAATGGTGTGTACAGTAGAGTACTCCAGCATTGTGAACGTAGCGTAAATATGTAGGGGATAATAAGTCGATAGAAGAAATGTTCGTTATTTATTATTTTTAAAATAGTTGAAATACTTTTGTAAAACAAGTTTTATAACTAATTTTGGCAATTGAGGTTTTAAACTTCTGATGGGACTTTTACCAAAAACCCATCACATTTTCTAAAAGAAAACATTAATAATAGCAAATTATACACTTTGATAATATCAATAAAGTAAATTTTTTACCGCAGATTTGAACTATAAAAAAAGGGTTTTATTTTAGCATATTTATGCATTTTTTCCAGCATAAGTTCTGGTCGAATTTCGACCGCTGGGCGAACTCTAGTCTGTATTAATATTCCAACTGTTCGTATACTTGTAAAACGTTGGACTCTAAAATATTTTTGTAGTTCTTCATAAATTTTATGATCAATCCTTCAAATTGTAGGAGTTATATTTTGGAACGTATTAATCCTTCAACGAAATAAAGAAAAATAATGTTATAATTAATATATACATACTTTTATATTTATTGAAATTACCTGTTATACTTTAGGAAGCAATAAAAATAGCATTCTCTTATGACCAATACATTTCCCACCAAAGTTTAAACGGTCAGATCCATTTTTTACATTTTCTGCAAATAATCGACCTTCTTAATGGAACCGCGTGATGAAATAAGACGTATATAACTTACCAGATCCCTTTTTTATACCCACCATCAAAAAAGATGGGGGTATATTGTTTTTGTCATTCCGTTTGTAACACATTGAAATATTCATCTAAGACCCATAAAAGTATATATATTCTGAGTCCTTATAAGATTCTTAAGACGATCTAGCCATGTCCGTCCGTCTGTCTGTCTGTTGAAAACACGATAGAGTCCAAATGAAAGCAGCTAGCGAGCTGAAATTTTGCACAGATACTTCTAGTTGATGCAGTTTGTTTGGTATTGAAAATGGGCAATATCGGTCCACAATTTCGCCTAGCCCCCATATAAGGCCCCCTTCAGAAAATGACTTTATCGCTCATAACTTGCTAAGGGAAGAACCAATAGCGGTGAAATTTGGCACAAATATGTTTTATGGGAACCTAAATCTCTTCGTAGAATTTTATAAGGATCGGTCCATAATTGACCCTACCCCCCATATAAAGTCCCCTTCAAAAATGACTTTATCGCTCATAACTTGCTAAGGGAAGAACCAATAGCGGTGAAATTCGGCACAAACATGTTTCATGGGAACCTAAATCTCTTTTTAAAATTTTATAAGGATAGGCTCATAATTGACCCTACCCCCCATATAAAGTCCCCTTCAGAAAATGACTTTATCGCCCATAACTGGCTAAGAGAAGCATCAATAGTGGTGAAATTCGGCACAAACATGTTCTATAGGAACATAAATCTTTCCGTGGAATTTTATAAGGATAGGCCCATAATTGACCCTACCCCCCATATAAAGTCCCCTTCAGAAATGACTTTATCGCCCATAACTGGATAAGAGTAGCATCAATAGCGGTGAAATTCGACACAAACATGTTCTATGGGAACATAAATCTCTTTGTAAAATTTTATAAGGATAGGCCCATAATTGACCCTACCCCCCATATAAAGTCCCCTTCAGAAAATGACTTTATCGCCCATAACTGGCTAAGAGAAGCATCAATAGCGGTGAAATTCGGCACAAACATGTTTTATGGGAACATAGATCTCTTCATATAATTTTATAAGGATCGGTCCATAATTGACCCTACCCCCCATATAAAGTCCCCTTCAGAAAATTACTTTATCGCCCATGACTGGCTAAGAAAAGCATCAATAGCGATGAAATTCGGCACAAACGTGTTTTATAAGAATTTAAATCTCTTCGTAAAATTTTATAAGGATCGGTTCATAATTGACCCTACCCCCAATACAAGGGCCCCTTCAGAAAATGACTTTAATGCTCATATCTGACTTTAAGAAACATATGTGCATATATATAGCAATAAAATTCGACATAAAAAATTTTTATAGGAACTAAAATCATTTTCTTAAATTTTATGAGAAAATGACTTTAAAGCTCATTACTAGCTTAAAACTGCGAGTACTGAGTACGACATGAACAATTTTCGTATTAAGGTCTCCTTCAGAAAATAACTTTAAGGTACAAACTAGTTTTGTGTGAGCCAAAAGTTCTTTATCAAATTTTATAAGGATCGGTCCTTAATTAGCCCTATCCCCCTTGTAAGGTCCCCTTCAGAAAATGACTTTAAAGCTCATTACTACCTTAAAACTGCGAGTACTGAGTACGACATGAACAATTTTCGTATTAGCTACAATCTCTCACTAAATTTTATGAGGATCAGTCTGTAATTGACCATACCCCCCTATAAGGTCCCCTTCGGAAAATTACTTTAACGCTCACTACTGACTCAAAAATGCTATTACAGCAGTGAAATTCTACGTAAACAAGTTTTGTACTAGCCAAAAACTATTTATCACATTTTATGGGGATCGGTCTATAACTGACCCCACCCTCCATATAAGGTCCCCCTCAGATAGTGACTGTAACGCTCGTTACTGGCTGTAACGCTCAAATGCGACTACAGCGATGAAATTTCACATAAACAAGTTTTGTATGAGTTTATGGTTATAAATATTGGATCAAACAAAATCAATATTTTTAATTCGGAAGAGCACGGTCCATGCTTAAGCCTTTATTAAATTCCCTCTTCCAAATATTTCCCTGATGTTCATAATAATATCGACATATGATTCAACATAGATCGATAATATCAAAGTTTATTTATAAGGATGATTTGATGGTGGGTATATAAGATTCGGCATGGCCGAATATAACACTCTTACTTGTTATATTTTAATTTAATTAGAAGTATTTTAATAGGGGGTACAATATTAGCTACTGCTTTCTAAAAAAAATAAAATATTTAAAAATTAATTAATTTATTTATTTATTGTTTTGAATCAATAAAAACATTACCTTTCATGAACATTTTTTAAATAAACCGTTAATTAAACCGTCTATAAAGATCTGAAATTACTCAATCATGGATTATTTTTAAAATTATTTACAGTCACTAACGATAGAAACATCTTAACGACCCTAAACGGGATATTGCTTTTGACCCTAATACTGCAATACTATTTTTTGTTTGCGCTCTTCTAAGTAAGGAGTTATACACTTTCATAAACTTAAGAATATTAGTATCATATAAAGGTCAGAAAGACCTGGTGTTAATAACTAAAAAAGTACCTATAATTAGAATAATTAAATCCAAAGCTATATGAAAATTAAAAAAATTGTATTTAAAAAAGGTGGTTTTATTATTAAATATCTTTCATATTTTTTTAATTTTAAACACACTATGGTGAAGGAGAATGTAGACTTCTTACTTGTTTTATTAAGTTATAGTTTTTAGAAAAAATCACTAGTTTGCTATTCAGTAATCTTTGACAATATACATGCAAAAATCTGTTTTTTTTTCAGAAATACCTCGTTTATTGTGATTCCTATGATAATATTATGATATAATAGGATGAAGATATTTATAGTATATGTTATTAAATAGTGTCAAATAATATTTTTGTAAATGTCAGTATTTATATAAAGCATACATACATAATACATACATATGTATATATATTTTATTTTGCAGACGACAATAAAAATAAAAAGATACATCGATCAAAGCGAAGTCCTACTGATATTGAAGAAGCTTACTCGAAATACTATGAGCGTATAAAACAAAAGTATCATGACTTTGTAAAATATCTTCTCGGATATAACAATGGATTGTATAATTCAATGGACCTTCGTAATCCTGCGAAAAAGTTGAGAGTACATAATGGTCGTTGGTATTATATTACGAATGAAACTGAACCAAACCCCAAATATAAAGTCTTACATAAATCAAGAGCTATAATTAACGACTTTAACCTTAATGAATATGATGAACTTGAAAATAAAGCGCACAGAACAATAGGAAAAATACCGTTACCAAATATGTATGATAATTCCCAATACACCTCGCTAAGAAGAACTAATGAGCCGATGCTCATGAAAAGCAACTCGTACAATTATGTAATAGATACACCATCTCGTAATTTTAAGTCTTCCAACGATTCAGACTTTATCGAACAACTAAAAGCCCAAATTATACGTAAAAGAAAAAAACGAAGTTCCAGTTATCCAACTGATACTGACACAGAGCCATCAGAACAGTATGACAATAAGGAGGGTCGCAAAAGATTACGTGGCCCATGTGAGGATTTGGTCTGGGATTCATTTGCCAATGTTACAGTAGTAAGGCCTGGAAAAGTTCCTGGCAGAAATAGTGTTGGTATTATTTTAAGTTTAGAATGTAATGCTGGATTCAAGTTGAATATAAAGGGAGAAAATGCAACCGCACGCTGTATTCGTGGCATTTGGAAGCCAGAAACACCAAAGTGCATATCAGGTAAGATGATGATAACAGAAGAGTATGTTACAGATAAATTGGATAATAGTAAAGTGACTACTATCTTCACTCTTGTTTACAAATAGTACATTTATAACGAAATCAAACTCTTACATGAAAGAAAGTTTGAGTTGAAATTTTGAATCAATATAGTTAAATATGTACTATGGAACTATACTTTTTAAATCAAAACTATTTTGACCACCACAAAAATATTTGATAATTTTTATTTACTGCTTAAGCGCCATGTTTGGTACCATCTGTGGAGAATGGAAAGTATTATAAAGTTGAACCGCATACAACGGAGCTTTCTGATAAACCTTCTCTAACACCCCTCTCAACCTATGAAGAAATTCAATCAAATGAATTCATAACATTGGAATGTGAAGATGGATTTAAAATAGAGGTAAGTATTATAAAACTACTACATACTTACATATGTTTAATATAGACATTAGCAAACATATTAATTACAATTGAAAAATAAATATATATTTCGTTCCAATTAGGGTTCTGCTCAGTTAAGATGTGCACATGGCAGTTGGTCTGTTAAAGCTTTTTCAGAATGTGTTTCAGTGGCATGTACATTACCCAATATAACTGGACTTATTTACGAGGTTATAAATGTGTTCACAATCAAAATATAGTACAACCCAAAAAAAAAAAAAATTGCCGATGTCTCCAGATCCAGAATTAGACACATCGACAATTTTCTGATTTTATAACATTGTCAGATATTTTATGGAGATTTAAAACAAAAAAATATATAATAATTCTACCCAAAGTATTACCGAAATTAGAATCTCTTTTAAATATAAGCCTTACTGCTAAAATTTTAAAGATTTGACACATATGTAGTTTCCAAATTAGAAAATCTTTGTCTGAACTTTTAAATCTCCAAACAATTTCTGACTCCAAGTATAATTTTTTCAAAGGGAATATTTTTTATATTTGCTAGTATTATCTTTAATCATTAATAGGGAGGCTATAGGGCTGGTCTTACAATTGGTCATGGAAGTTCAGTATATGTACGTTGTAATCATTCTTCCAGTACACTTCCAATTGAAATGACTTGCAGTAAAGGGGTTATAAGTCCACAAAATATACACTGCGAAAGCGGAATGCGAAAGTCTCGCGAGGAAATTATAACAGACTCAATGGCTGCCGAATCAAAAGAAAATGAGGATAACAGTATCGATTTATCACATACACTAGACACTTCGGATATGGAAGAAGAATCGAACTCTACAGATGATCACAACGATGAGTCCAAAATGTGTGGACCACCCACTATTAATGAAGGTGCTCTTATTTATGTGTAAGTTACTATTGTGTTTAATTTATTTATTTCAGCGCTAAATTTCTTTTTAAATTAATTTAGAAATGATAAGAACAATATGAAGATAGAGAGAATTTACGAGAGTGGCACAGAAATTTACTTTAATTGTATACCTAGCGCATCAGGAGAACGTAATACATGGAAAATCATATGTGAAAATGGACAATGGATCGGAAGATCATATAATTGTGGTGAGTAAATTTATAATTTAAAATATTTAATTATAGTACTAATGTTATACTCTGGTAGTAATATTGAAAACCATACTCTGTACATTTTTTGCGAAATAAATCTTTATAGATACATAAATATTGTTTAGTATTGTTATGTATACCATATTAATCTTATTTTTTAGCAAATGGAACATGTCTTTTTCGAAATAATGAACCTAATGTTGTAAGCTTCTATAATGATTTGGAAATACGAGAAGATGTTGTCGAATTTCCACCTGGTGCAACTATTACCTCAAGGTATCTGAACAATCATTTAAGGAATTAGATGTTTAAATAATAAAATGATATTAAATTATAGATGTACTGATATTGGAAAGTTTGAGCTAATTGGTAGTATTGAACGTACTTGCATACATTCTGAATGGACAGGAACAAAACCTCAATGTTTTGGATTAAATCAAGAAAACGATTATGCCAGTAAGTTACATGTATGCAAATTGAGTTTTATTGTGCAAAAATGGAAGAAGTTAAAGACATCTAAAATGTCTTGAATGATTATAAATAATATTTTGTTTATATACATTTTTTAAGTGGAAAAGGCGCCTACAATATTATTTCGACGTCAAAATGGACCAATCGCACAAAGTAATGACGGAAAATTAATAGTGTATCCAGGCACAACCTTACATATGGAATGTTTATGGATGCGACGATTTGGGAATCCAAAATGGTCTGTAAGCCATGATTACAAGTGAGTTACTGCTGGGACTAGTTTTTCTATGTTTATTTCTAAAATTTCAGTCATTATTCATGTATGTATTTAATAATTACAGAAATTATTCCGAAGGATGGGTTACGGAAGAAGGTCGAGATGCTACGCTAGAATATCGCCTTACTATATCTGACGCTCAGACTGATGACTCTGGAACTTATTCTTGTGAAACTCCTGCTAGGCATAAACATTCAGTTGAAGTGGTGGTTAAAAGTATCAATTGTCCTGAAATACCAACAAGGCGGGGTTTAATCGTAAACACAAACGAAACAAAACTCAGCACAAGAGTATTGATGTCATGCTCAAATGGCAATTCATTAATCGGCGCATCTGAACTATTTTGTCTTCCTAGTGGAAATTGGAGTGCACCATTACCCGTCTGTGAAAGTGTCGAGTGTGGAGATATACCATTACCAAACAACATTAGCTCCCCAAGAGTTTCTGTCCTTTCGCGAGAAGTTGGTGGTCGTGCAGCCTTTTCATGCTCATCTGGTTATGGATTAAGGGGACCTTCGGAGGCAATATGTATGCCATCGGGAGAATGGGCGACACCTTTTCCGACTTGTGTTGAAGTTCAGTGTGATAATCCCGGAGCTCCACAAAACGGATATGCGCAAGGGCAGGCGCCTTATCGCGCGGGAGATGTTGTTCAATTTAACTGTAATCCAGAATACATGATGCAAGGTCAACCGATTATAGCTTGCCAAGATAATGGTCGATGGTCGGGAGGATTGCCAAAATGCGTACAAGCGTGTTCGTATCCAGGAACAGCAATCAGTGGACATATGTCTTCTGTACAATTCTATTACGCAATTGGTGAAAGTATAACATTTACGTGTGATGCAGGTCTCGAATTACGTGGACCGAAAATGGTTAAATGTCTTAAAAATGGCAAATGGTCCGGTGCTATTCCACAGTGTGTAACAACTGATTAAATGCGTTGCGTTAAACATATAAATCCCATTCACAATGCTGGTTTTATTAATTTTTCTTTCTTGTTCATGAATCTTCTTTAACTACAAAACAAATTTGATATCGACATTGAGACTTTTTTCAGTATATCGCTACTAGCATCGTGAATGTATCTACTACTTAGGCCTCTTATCTCGTAAACTATTTTGCAAATTTGGCAGATTTAGTCTAAAAAGTGGTAGCAGGTCTATGACTTTTATATGGACAATTTCATGTCAAGTGACCTAACTCAAAAAATCGATTTGCACCAAGGTTAGTCCTATTGGATTGTAGGCCAGAGAAAAATTTTGTAAACAGTGAAGAAATATCTATCTACACTCCTTTGGGCAATTTTTGCTAGGTCCAATAGGTGAAAAGATACTCTCATTTGAAAAAAACGCTGTATGACCAAAATGTCCAACTTTGACCCTGGTCTACTATCCTACTATATTGGTGCAAATTTCATCCAAATTGATTTTTTGAGTTGGGTCACTTAACACGAAATTGCCAATATATGGGCAAACAACGTATAATCTATTTTCATTTTAACACTATGAAAAATTTCTGTTGTTTTAACTGTTACTAACTTTTCGATTTAATCTCTCAAAATAGCTAATTAGTTTACAGTGGCAACATTCGACATTAACAAAAGCAATATTTTTATATTAAATTTTCGCAAAAAAAAAATAAATTATAATTAAATATTCAAAAAATCAAAATTAAAAATGCGATCCATGAAAATACAAACTGCAGTGAGTACTTGTTCTAGTATAGCGAATTAGAGAATAATTCTAGAACTAGTTTATCCATCAGTGCTCACATTGGTAAATCATGGAATTAATTGCAAGAATTAGCGGAAGGAGGAATTCGTATGGTTCCTTTGATGCCATAACAGTGACAAGTTTTATAAAACTTATACTCGCCGAAAAAAATTGCTCGCTTAATGATTCTTGAATTTATTTAGCGGTTATTAGATTAGATTTAAAATATTCCCTCCAAAATAACCTTCGGTGAACACAACATTTTAGCCATTTTTTATTTTAACGTTGATATAGTCCATTACAAATTAATAATGTAATAAATTTTTATTAAAATATTCTATGGAAAATAAAATATAATTTAAGTAAAACGAATTTAGTATTAATTATAAATTCACAAATTATTTACGAGGAAAATCAAAATGTGTCTTTAAAGGTTTTAATTAAAATAAGGTGAAGGATATACATTTTAAATAATCTTGCATTGGACAGTGTGAAAAAAAGTATTCAGCTGTTTTTTTTGTAAATTATTATACGTATATTAGAATTTAAACAGCGTTATGTTTATCCAAAAGATACAATAATTTTGAAAAGTGTGTATATTTGAAGTGAAGAAAAATTTTCATTTTACAAAAGCATATTAATAAAAAATTGATCAAATTCATTATGTTGAATTTTGAAGGGTGAGGGTGATCAAGGCTAGTATAGAACTTGGTTTTGCGGCTTTTTGTCGAGATACGATTATATTAAACACTAGCATATCCTGGGTGCTTCGCTACCCTAACTTAAATTAAATAAATACAAAATTTTGTTTACTTTTATAAAATTAAAACTAATTAAACATTTTTTTAATGTTTTCGCATTCAGTAAGAAACTTGTATTTTTAGTTTCATTCATTTAGCTTCCACATTATAGAAAATTTCGAAAGTACTACTTAAAAAAAATGTACTATAAAATACCTCTAATAGATTATCATTTAATCAATAATTTTATGTTTCTGTGTTCAATATTGTATACAATTCAAAAAATATACATAATTTGATGAATGAAAAAGTACCAAAAGTCCCTTTCAGTAGATTCTCATTTACTAAGGTCCCTACATTTGAAGTTTTATTTTCAATATGTATGTTCAATATTGTAAAAATATCAAAAAGTACAATCGGAAAAACGAAAAAGTACAAAAATCTCTCTCATTATAAGAATCACCATTATAAAGAATCTAAAAGGTACCATTTGAAGAATAGAAAAGTACCAAATAGTTCCAACAGAATATTATTCAATCAAGATCATGTATGTTAAAATTAATGTTTCTAGGTTGAATATTTTAGAAAATTAAAAAAGTACCATTTATGAGATAAAAAGTACTAAAAAGTTCTCTCTTAAAGAATCTTATTCAATGAGGACCGTGTATGTTTAATAATCATGTATTTTGAGTTCATATTAAAGAACATACAAAGAGTATCATTTGAAGAAAGAAAAAGTACCAAAAGTGGAATAAATTTTACCTAAGTGGAAAGTACTAATAAACAGAGTACAATTTTTCCCCTTTTCGCTTAGAAATATACTTTTTCGAGAATTAAGTTTACAAAATGTTCCGTATTTAAATCTATATATCACAGATAAAACTCAAACGATTCAAATCTGCATTCATTTGTTCCAGAAAAATTGTGCTTTCAAAAAGTACCAAACAATTTAATCGAATTTGTCCCAAATATAGGCCTTAGTACTCGAATTTCAAAATAATATACCAACGACTTATTTTGTGTGAGTAAATAAACTACTTTTTCAAATTTTATAAAAATTGGCTCAATAAAATTAAATTTCCCGTTTTTTCCTTTTTTGGTACTTTTTTCCCCAGTGAAATAGCAAACATTTTATTATACAGAGTTAGTCCGTAATTTAATAGGAATAATTCAATAAACCGAAAAAGTTTTCTTAATGTGCTAAGAAAGTACCATAAATACAGTTTTCTCCCTTTTACACCCAAAAAGGACTGAATTTTAAAAAAGTACGAAACAGGTGACTCATAATTTTGGGAGATGTATCCAAAATATTTATAAAAATTTTATTATGTTAATTAGTTCAAAAGTTATAAAAAGGTACCAAAATCACCTTTGTTACACATTTTTACCCCTTAAAAGTACGAATTTCAAAAAAGTACCAGACACCCATCTGCTCATTTTAAGAGTAGATACAGGTGCACTAATATTGTGTAAGATAATTAAGAAAACCTGTTTTACCCGTTTTATCCCCTTTTTACCCGTAAATGTACAAATTTCCAAAAATCCTTCCTTAGTGAATCTACATAACCAAAAACACATCTACTGTCAAAATTTCATGCTTCTAGTTTCAGCCATTTGGGCTGTGCGATGATGAATCAGTCAGTCAGTAACGCTACTCTTTTATATATATAGATAATTATGAACTTAAAAGCCCTGTTCGTCGGGTTCAGTTGTATGGGTGCTAGGTGAAATAATGGACCGATGTTAACTATTTTCAATAGGCTTCGTCTCCGGTACCATAGAAGATCATGTGCCAAATTTCCTGTAGTTTGATTACAAGGTTTACAAGCCCTATTGGGGGTTCAGTTGTATGGGGGCTAGGTGCGATAATTGAACAATGTTAACCATTTTTAATAGGCTTCGTACCAGGGACAATAGAAGATCATGTACCAAGTTTCATTGGATTATCTTCAAAATTGATTCTAAGCCGATTAGTATACTTTAAGGTGGGTATAGGACCAATATTATTGTGCGTTTCAAACAACAGCACAAACCCAATATACCCTCCCCACTATAGTGGTGTAGGATATAAAATGTAAAGGTATAACCGTTCTCTTTTTCTGTAGCTATATTTAACTTCTGACGTTTGGGCGAATTATTTTTTTATTGTCTAAAATCGTGCTACCATATCTACCTTAAAAACCTATGTTTTTTGTTTATATATTTCTTTTTGAAATGTTTAAAAAATATTTTTTCAATAATAAATTAAAAAATATTATTATAAATAAAAGAAAAATCCGTAAGATTAAATAAAACTATCTACTATCCGGATAAGAGTGTATCGTGTATCGGGAGATGCTGGGCAGTCTCACTAAAATATGTATGTATGTATGTATGTATGTATGTATGTATGTATGTATGTATGTATGTATGTATGTATGTATGTATGTATGTATGTATGTATGTATGTATGTATGTATGTATGTATGTATGTATGTATGTATGTATGTATGTATGTATGTATGTATGTATGTATGTATGTATGTATGTATGTATGTATGTATGTATGTATGTATGTATGTATGTATGTATGTATGTATGTATGTATGTATGTATGTATGTATGTATGTATGTATGTATGTATGTATGTATGTATGTATGTATGTATGTATGTATGTATGTATGTATGTATGTATGTATGTATGTATGTATGTATGTATGTATGTATGTATGTATGTATGTATGTATGTATGTATGTATGTATGTATGTATGTATGTATGTATGTATGTATGTATGTATGTATGTATATCTAAATTAGGCTATAATTCTGTTTAATAAGTGGTCCCTCTATAGCAAAAATTTTCTGATCGATATCATACGCGTTGAGTTATCTTACTCATATAGCAGCGGTCACGATATTTGATAGTTTTACTGTTTTGGGACCATATACATATTTATAAACACTGCAATTATGTAAGACATACCAAAACAAAAAGAAGCGTAAATCTAATAATATCCCTTTTAATCCAGTGGCATACTTCGTTTAACAAGATGCAGAGTCTTCTTATTTTGAAATGATTTTAAAATGGTATTTGCCACTGGATTCTATGACCCGAAAATCAAATTATGTATCTCTTCGTTTTTCTTTGTCATTTCAAAAGATAAAATTTTACATGCAGCGTAATTGTTTTCGATTTTCATTGCACACAGACGACAAGATTTAGGAATACATACCAGTGAATCAACCAGTATCTTTTAGCAATTTAAAAGCACGTCCTGAAATCCCTAAAAACCAAGTAAAGAATTACCATTAAGCCGAAGAAGTTCCAGCTAATTTATGGTTAATCACCTTCATTGGTTCTTTGTTAACATACTAGTTTATAATAATAATATAAACCGATAATAAAACATTTATTAAAACATATTTATAATCGTTTATATTGACAACTCATAACGGTTACACTTTTATAGTAAACAAAATTACACATTTTTTAATTTTAATTTCCTAAATATGATTTCCCTTTCTACATGTGTGGCAACGTTTTTATCTATTTGTTTAGTGCCGGTTCACACAGGGAAACTTTTTTGGGAAACTTTTGATTTTTGTGTGTGAGAGAAAGAGAAAAAATATCAGCCATCTCTTTCTCTCACCCACAAAATCAAAAGTTTCTCAACAAAAGTTTCCCAGTGTAGACCAGGTCTTACAAAAATAAATATCAAAAATTCGTATTCATGTCAGAGAACAGAGTTACCTTGTTTTCTTTATACCATGGTTGAATACCATGTATTTTCAAGTACAAAACATCAAGTCTCTTCGACATATAAGTATTTACACTATAATTCCAAATGTAGTAATAATTTTGGAAAAAACATGTTTAGGTAAAACATCAGCTAACATTTTATCAGTTGGTAGGTATTACAATTTAATAATATTTTGTTCTATGGCATCCATCACAAAGTAATACTTGTAATGAATATGCTGGCATTCTTTGCACACTTTAAGAATCTGTATTAATAATCATAGGAGTGTGATTGGAATATGAGGCTTCTTTAGTAGCTTCGGTAAGGGCTACATATTCAGCCTCTGCACTAGATGCTGCTACTACCTTATGTTTCTTTGATTCCCAGGATATGATACCACCTGCGAGTAAAAAACAAAAACCTGATGGAGACTTTCTCTCATTTACATCTTGAACCCAATTTACATCACAATAACCAAAAAGTGGTAAACCACTCTTTTTATACGTTAAAACATAATTTTTGTATAATTTAAATATCTATATATAATATATAACGTGATATGCCGAATTAAGATGTTGTTTACGAGGGTCTTTAGAAAACTGTGATAGCATATTAACAGCGCACGTAATATTAGGTCTGCTATTCAGAGATAGATAAAGTAAAGATCCAATTATTTCTTGATATAACTTTTCATTCACTTTTTCTGCTTTCCCGGAAATTGTTTTTTCTTTTCCCATTTCTTTCTAATGAAATAAATACATTATTCATATTTTGATTGTTGTAATCCAAACTCTTTTTATAACAAAATCAATTCGCTTGAACCACTGTCTACCTGGCTATATTTTTCCGTTGAGGAATGCTGTTGTAAATTATGTTCAACGGAAAGAGCGTATAACGAACTACTGGTGCAAATTCATCTACATAATCCAATCCAAACTTTTGTAAATTTTTTGTTTTCTATAGTTCCATCTGATCTAATTTTAGATTTGAACACTAGTGCTGTTAAAGTATTGAGTAGTGGGTATCGAGTATTTGCCCTATTTTTTGGGTACTCAATACTAAAAAGTAGTTACTCAATACTTTCAGACTTGTATATGGATTTAACTTATATTAATTTAACGGCTACGATGTGAAAAAATACAGCTCTACAACTAATACAGATCATATCATTATTAGAAATGCAACTCTTAGCAATATCAAAACAATGTAAAAATAATTTAAAAACTGCAATAACATTTAAAAAGTTACAAATATTTATTGACGCAATCTAAAAAATAAAATGTCTCAAAAGAGGTGTGATGTCTGGTCTAACTTCACTTAAAAAAAAAGGAAAAATTCCTCTTTTTTAATTTAAAATAAAACCGTTAAAAGTATCGAGTAGTATTGAGTACCCAAACGAAAAGTATTGAGTAGTATTGAGTAATCAAAAGTAGTAGAATATTACAGCACTATTGAACACTGGCTTTCGTCCAAGGCGAATTCAGATAAGGTGGTGGCAGTTCTGCAACAACAACATTTTACATGTATTTTGTTTTTGCATTTGGTTTACGTAGATGTCAAAAACCATAAGTACGTCGAATTCATTTCATGAAAAATTTTTGTAAAATTTTTATATTTTATTAAAAATAAAGATAAAGATATTAAAATTTGTGAAGAAAATATATTCTGAATTGAATAATGTTTGTTTCAAACGAAAAATTCTATTCCGGCAGATTAATTTGCAAAATTTAAGTGAGTGCCTAAAGTTAAGTAAAACTTAATTTTTTGTGAAAAATAAACATAAAAAAGTACATATTCACAAAAAAATATATATAACGAATGAATGAATCTTTGTTGCGAATTGATAATTCTACTCCTGCGGAGTAATTTTCAATATTTGGCCATAATGTAGCAGACGCCGGCAGGGTAAATACCTGATATGGGTTTTGTTATATAAAGCGTTCCGGAAGAGACTTTTTTTAGTTAATCACTTTATCTACATAGTGTATATATAAAACAATATTGTTTAATTTGTTAACATTTAATAGATTTCAAAATTAAGCCATATGTAAAAGTAAGCTGCCGTTGTTCGGCTAAATTCTTGATATGTGTTTCTTTATATAAAATGTGTTTCGGAAGAGATTTTTTTAGTTAATCACGTTATCTACACAATGTTAATATAAAACAATATTGTTTAATATGTTAACATTTAATAGAAAAAAAGTATTTTTCCTAAATAACATATTTGTATACATACCAATTATGCCATTATTTAAATAAAATGATATTTGTTTACGATTTTTTAGATTTTTTACATAAATAATTCAAAATATTAACGAAGTTTTTCTCCGTTTAACGGAAATTTTTAAATATAAAAATGTAAACAATAACAAACTTTGACAACTACGTAAACCAGGCGAATTAAGAAAAAATTATCAGCTGATTGAATAACACCACCTTATCTGAATTCGCCTTGCTTACGTCGATTTGGCTAAGCTGTTAAACACCAAGTACCGTTTTTGATTAAGGATTTATATTCATCCTACATAGCTCGACGCTATTCCTTAGAGCAATCGGACGACATAGGTTCTGCTACAGTTTTAGGATCTATAATATTATCGTTAACAACTACTTGAGTTGACTCTTGAATTTTCTTGCTTCTTAGCCGATTTTTAATAGAATCACTTTCTGTATTCTGATCTTCATTAGAACTATGTTGTAATTGATGTTATACTTCTGGTTCGGTTTTATCATTTGTATTTGTTTGGTCTTTTTATATCCTTTACCTTCGTTAGAAGGGTATATATAAGTTTTTCATTCCGTTTGTAATTTCCAAAATATAATTTTCCGATCCTATAAAGTATATATATTCTGAATCCTTATAGCTGAGTCGATTAAGCCATGTCCGTCTGTCTGTTGAAATCAGTTTTCTGAAGACATAAACAACGGAGATATAAGCAAAAATCCGAGACAACCTCTGAAAATTTCATAAAAAATAAGCAACAACAACACTTCTTATACATTGCGTTGTGTATGTTGTTTTTGTTTCTTGGTGTATTCATCCACTAAACAATTTTTGCCGAATTAGTAACGAATTCGCACCGATAGTCTGCACAAGTTGCCAATTTCGTATCCGAATTTCGTCAGAATTCGTTACGAAAATCGTATGAAAGGTTGCTCGGAATTCGGGACTCTTTGTCTGAGGAAATTCGGAAAAATGTGCAGAGTTGTAGGTCAGAATTCGGTACGAAATCTGATGTAAATTCCTTGGGAAATTCTGAAGGAATTTTCGACAAATCTGATTGAAGTCGGACAAATGTCTGATACTATGTCTGACATTCTTTCGACATTTCTGAAAAAATGATCAAAGAATATGAAAGTCTGATCAAATGTAAGAAAGTCTGATAGATGTCGGATAAATGTCTGATAAAATGTCTGACAGTTCGTTCTTGCTTCTTAGCCGATTTTTAATAGAATCACTTTCTGTATTCTGATCTTCATTACAACTATGTTGTAATTGATGTTATACTTCTGGTTCGGTTTTATCATTTGTATTTGTTTGGTCTTTTTATATCCTTTACCTTCGTTAGAAGGGTATATATAAGTTTTTCATTCCGTTTGTAATTTCCAAAATATAATTTTCCGATCCTATAAAGTATATATATTCTGAATCCTTATAGATAGCTGAGTCGATTAAGCCATGTCCGTCTGTCCGTCTGTCTGTTGAAATCAGTTTTCTGAAGACATAAACAACGGAGATATAAGCAAAAATCCGAGACAACCTCTGAAAATTTCATAAAAAATAAGCAACAACAACACTGCTTATACATTGCGTTGTGTATGTTGTTTTTGTTTCTTGGTGTATTCATCCACTAAACAATTTTTGCCGAATTAGTAACGAATTCGCACCGACAGTCTGCACAAGTTGCCAATTTCGTATCCGAATTTCGTCAGAATTCGTTACGAAAATCGTATGAAAGGTTGCTCGGAATTCGGGACTCTTTGTCTGAGGAAATTCGGAAAAATGTGCAGAGTTGTAGGTCAGAATTCGGTACGAAATCTGATGTAAATTCCTTGGGAAATTCTGAAGGAATTTTCGACAAATCTGATTGAAGTCGGACAAATGTCTGATACTATGTCTGACATTCTTTCGACATTTCTGAAAGAATGATCAAAGAATATGAAAGTCTGATCAAATGTAAGAAAGTCTGATAGATGTCGGATAAATGTCTGATAAAATGTCCGACAGTTCGTTCAAAAGTCTGATGAAGTATAAGAAAGTCTGATAGATGTCGGATAAATATCTGATAAAATGTCCGACAGTTCGTACAAAAGTCTGATCAAGTATAAGAAAATGCCTGACTATTCTGATCAACGTCTGATGAAAACTTTTTTCATATATATAATTTATTATTGTTTAATTTTATTAATTTTAATAAGAATTTATAAGCTTTCATTATTCATGACTTCTTAAGGGTACATAAATAAATAATAGAAACTTATAATTTATTTTCAAAATTAATCCATACTACTTACATATTATATACGAAAATAAATTTCATTATATACATCTATTTAAAATTATAAAATTAAACCATTAAAAATTATGTAATTTTTTTTTTTGCTAATTTTTGTGTATTAACAAAGTTTAAAGAAATTTAAACAATAATCATCACATACGCAGATGTTGTTTACTTGATTTTCAAAGACCAACTGAAAAAATAAAAGAAAATAAAAATTAAATTCCCTTTTAAAGTACAGTATTAAAAACTAAATTTCCTTCAGATAATGTGCAGAGTTGTCGCAAAGGTTTCCTACAAAAGTACTGAAAATGGGAACAAAATGACCGAGCAAAAAATATCAGAAAATGTGCAGACTACTCTGTTAAATATCGAAAGGAAATTTATATTATTCGCTTAATTGTCTGACGAAGTTACAAAAACATAATAATGAAACACACAGCCATCCATGAAACTTTCATTACCTTGTGTATATTGTTTTTGTTTATTGGTGTATTCGTATGTTTGGATGTCTGTTGGTTTTACTGCCTTCTGTATTTTGTTTTTTATACCCTTCACCTTCGTGAGAAGGGTATATATAAGTTTGTCATTCCGTTTGTAATTTCTATAATATGATTTTCCGACCCCATAAAGTATATATATTCTGGATCCTTATAGGTAGCGGAGTTGATTAAGCTATGTTCGTCTGTCTGTCTGTCCGTCTGTGTGTTTGTTGAAATCAGTTTTTAAAGAACCCCAGATATCGGCGAGATCCGAATCTTCAATGATTCTGTTAGACGTGCTTTCGAGAAGATCGCTATTTAAAATGAGCAAAATCGGTCCATAAATACCGGAGATATGACCAAAAATCCGAGACAACCTCTGAAAATTTATCCAGAAAATTTATTTATGCTTTGATATAAGCAACAACAACAACACTGCTTATTCATTGAGTATTTCGTTTCATATGTTTGGATGGCTGTGTGTTTCATCGCCTTGTGTATATTGTTTTTGTTTTTTGGTGTATTCAGTTTCGTATGTTTGGATATCTGTTGGTTTTACTGCCTTTTGTATTTTGTTTTTTTGTGTGTTTATTTCGTTTGCGTTGTTGTTGTTCGTTTTGCTATTGCTATAATAATGATATAAACGGGAAAATGAAATAAATTAAAATTTTATAGAATCGATATTTTTTAAATACAATGTGGTGAAGGGTTTATAAGATTCGGCACAGCCGAATATAGCACTCTTACTTGTTGTGTGTTTATTTCGTTTAGCGTTGTTATTATACCCTTCACCTTCGTGAGAAGGGTATATATAAGTTTGTCATTCCGTTTGTAATTTCCAAAATATAATTTTCCGACCCCATAAAGTATATATATTCTGAATCCTTATAGATAGCGGAGTCGATTAAGCCATGTCCGTCTGTCTGTCTGTTGAAATCAGTTTTCTGAAGACCCCAGATATCTTCGAGATCCAAATCTTCAATAATTCTATCAGACATGCTTTCGAGAAGTTTCCTATTTAAAATCAGCAAAATCCGTTCGTAAACAACGGAGATATAAGCAAAAATCCGAGACAACCTCTGAAAATTTCATAAAAAATAAACAACAACAACACTGCTTATTCATTGCCTTTGTATTTTGTTTTTGTTTTTTTGAGTATTTCGTTTCGTACGTTTGGATGGCTGTGTGTTTCATTGCCTTGTGTATATTGTTTTTGTTTTCTTGGTGTATTGAATTTCGTATGTTTGGATGTCTGTTGGTTTCATTGCGTTGTGTATTTTGTTTTTGTTTTTTTTTTCTGTATTACGTTTCGTATGTTTGGATGTCTGTTGGTTTTACTGCCTTGTGTATTTGATTTTTGTGTGTTTATTTCGTTTAGCGTTGTTGTTGTTCATTATGTTTTGCTATTGCTATAATAATGATATAGTCGGGAAAATGAATTTTTAAATACACTATGGTGAAGGGTATATAAGATTCGGCACAGCCGAATATAGTACTCTTACTTGTTGTTTATTTTGTTTAGCTATTACTATAATAATGATATTGTCGGGAATATGAAATAAATTTAAATTTTATAAAATTTATATTTTTTAAATACACTTTGGTGAAGGGTATATAAGAATCGGCACAGCCGAATATAGCACTCTTACTTGTTCATTATTAGACTTTGTTCCGGGTTACTTTTTTTCATTAGGTACAAATTCGTAAAACTTCGGATCATTGTTATTATCTGTATTGTTCCTTAATATTTACCCGTGCAGTTAAAACTAAATAAACAATGGAAGATTTTATGAAATTAAAAAAAAAATAGATTGTTAAGTGTATAAAAATATTCACCAAGATGTTTTGCACTCATATGGATGGTCTATATGTCAATTAAGTGAAAATATTATCAGGACATCGGCTTATATTTCTGGAAATAACATAGTAACGGATATTACATTTGTTTGCGAGTTTATGTCGATAATTAAACTTTTTTAAAATTTCCATTTTTTATCACATTCACTCAGAAAAAATAAAATTCGCCAAACTGAACTTATCATCATGTTTAACATTAGATATTTCTCTGTGTGTATCTCAATCAAAAAACTTCAAAATTAAGAGAATGACGTAAGTACGTGTGAATGAGGGAAAACCACAGAGCTCGTAAGGTGGCTCTTCGCGTATGTCTGTTCTACAATCTTCAGCTTTATGACCCTTTCTTGGGTTGATCATATGATTTATTTTTATTTGACTTAGCTTTAAAAACATAATTGTTTGCATAATTTTGTTCTTTGTCACCAATTACAATAATTTGGATTTCAATACTCTAACATTTGGAAATTCATCTGTTATATCCATTGCAGCTTTGATGGCAAAAAAACGATCCGATAAACTATCAACCATAATGAAAACGAGAAGATCTTCATCAATCCCGATCCCTTTTTCCATTTTTTCTTCGCCTAGCACAATATTTAGCAATTTTTGTGTAGCACCGCTTCCATTTGAGCTTTTCACGAACCATAGTTTGTTCCATTTAATAATGGAATTACTTGTTTTTATCTTAACAGCTTTTATGTCTTCTTATTAAATTTATTTAATGTATCCTTATGGGATCTGGGCCCATAACCAGTTAGAATTTAAACAGGTGCAAGCACCCAAAAATCAATACTTATTTTGATATATTTTACCAGCGCCACTGAAGAAAGATGCTAAATTAAAACCTCTTTATCTTAAAATTTCGAAGTTTGGAAAAAAGTTAAAAATCAAAAAGTATTAAATTGTAAACTTATGTAACTGCCGGTCCACACTAGGAAACTTTTTTTGGGAAACTTTTGATTTTGCGTGAGAGAGAAAGAAAAAGAATATCATTCATCTCTCTCGCGGTACGGAATTTCCCGTACTCGGAAACTTGTTTTGTTATTCTTCTCATTCGTACAACAACAAATCAATGCAATTAATACGTAGTTTCTGAAACAAAAGTTTTCATGTTCGGACATTAAGGAGACTTCAAAAGAGAATTAAGAAAAAGTTTCTCAACAAAAGTTTTCTAGTGTGGACCAGGTCTAAGTGGAAGACAGACTATATAATATCATCTTTCTTTTTATTAGAAAATATAGGAAACATTAACAACGCCATCTGTTGAGTAAAAAGAGAAACTAACAATACACTCCACATAAAGGTGCTTTAGATAAGTAAAGATTCCAACCAAGTAAGATAAATATGTAATATGTATGTACATATGTATAAAGTTTGTAGTTGAATTGCTGCGTTCAACACACAAACACGTATATTTTTTCAATCTTAGATAAAATTTACCATACAGGCATAGTTGCCAGATGAATTGAGTGTAAAATCGTCGAAGCTATATTCCATGTATATTAGTGCTGTTAAAGTATTGAGTAGTGGGTATCGAGTATCGAGTATTTGCCCTATTTTTTGGGTACTCAATACTAAAAAGTAGTTACTCAATACTTTCAGACTTGTATATGGATTTAACTTATTTAAATTTAACGGCTATGATGTGAAAAAATACAGCTCTAAAATCTAATATAGACCATATCATTATTAGAAATGCAACTCTTAGCAATATCAAATCAATGTAAAAATAATTTAAACACTGCAATAATAGTTAAAAAGTTACAAATATTTATCGACGCTATCTAAAAAAATAAAATGTCTCAAAAGAGGTGTGATGTCTCGTCTAACTTTACTTAAAAAAAGGAAAAATTCCTCGTTTTTAATTTAAAATAAAACCGTTAAAAGTATCGAGTAGTATTGAGTACCCAAACGAAAAGTATTGAGTAGTATTGAGTAATCAAAAGTAGTAGAATATTACAGCACTAATGTATATAATATACATGTTTGATGGTATTTATACGATTTTATAGTAATTATTTTAAGTACCGAGAAATTTTTATAAATTTCCATAGATTTTAGTTTTGTTTGTTTTTTTGTTTGCTTAGCTGCATCTTGGTCGAATCGAAAGATTGTAACGCCAACACCAATTATTCCAGTACGACTGTACAGAATATCAAATTGATTTTTTTTAGTTCTCCTCCATAATCAAAATTAAAACTTAGGTTAAGTTAACACGAATACATATAGTCAACATGCACTTCAAAAAACCGTAACTCGGTACAGTTATTCGACGTCACACATTTGACATTTGGCAAATATGCTTTAAAATACTTTACATTGAGTTCTTGCAAACTAACTTGGTATGATCTCTAGTAAATGTATGTATATTAGATGTTTCAATTATTCGTATGCAAAACAAATTTCCTTTAAATCAAATGTCAAAAAAGACTACTCCCTCTATCTTTCTTCCCACTACCAACTATTCTATATCCAATAACCCCTAAGTGCTGGCCCAAAAAAAAGAGAAATTCTGAAAAATGTTTGAGTTTGTTATTACGTAAATCATTTGATCAATGGACATACTCTAAAACATTACTATGTTTAATTTTAATAACATTTTCATAGGATATTCTAAATACATAAATTTTCTTTAAAATTATAAATAGAAAAATGATAAAATATATATATATACATATATATATATATATAGGTTTTTACCTTCAAATTAACGATTTTTCATTTCAAATTAAATATTTTTCCAAGCAAATTAAATTTTATTACAAGCAAATTAAATTATTTTCAACACAAATTAACATTTTTTAAATATAAATTAACGTATTTTCATTTGAAATTCACTCTTTTGCATTTTGAATTAACTAATTTTATTTTCAAAATCAATTTATTTTATTTCAAATTCATTCTTTATTAAATTAAATGCAGGAAGCTTAAAATATAATAATACAAAGATACATCTCCAATCACATCTAGGAAATACAAATTTCCGCATTAAAGGTGACTAAATAACCTTTATAATAAAAATATATACACATCTGTTGTTCAGCCGGTAACCCTTTTTAAATGTGTAAACACTGTACCCAATTCCTAGTTTCACTATTTCTTAAATTTCGAATCGTCTTGTACAAAACAGGGCGAGTATTAAAATTCAACAACATTTTGTTGTTGTTCTTAATGTGTTCAGTAACAAACAATATGAATCACACTGCTTAAAAGTTGATGTTTATTATATTTATAAATATAGAAAAAAAGGTTTAGATTTTACCATTTTTAGTTTTTTTTTTTTTAATTTATAAAAAAACAATGTTGTATATTTAAGGAATTAAAATTCATGTTCATGGTGATTTTCAAAATACAATTTGACGGTTTTTATATTTATCTTTTCCAAAATCATCTGGCAACTATGTATACAAAAGCTAATTTTTTAACAGTAAACTGTTTCTTACTAGTCAATTATTTGATAGATCGTGTAAAATTTCATTAAATTAAATAAATAAAAGAATGTCTTCCATAACAGAAAGTGATCGCTCCTCTAGTTCTGATGAATTGAATGTACGAAATAATCGGCGTATTCGACTTCTAACAGATAGTTCTTCAGAAGAAAGCGTATCTGAAATATCTATTTTTAACAGACATCGTAGAAGTCGTGGAAAATATAACAATATAAGCTCAGATAAAAAAGATATTTTAATAAAGTTTTATGAAGAAGGAAAAACCATTACTGAATCTGCCGAAATAGCTGGAATTAATAAAAACACTGCTACATCTATTATAAATCGTTACAAAAAGGATGGATATGTTGCCGTAAAAAAACGTGGTGGAAGACGTCACTCAAAATTAAATACCGAAATATTAAATAAAATTGAAGAGATTATCGAAAGAAATTCTTCTATCACATTAAAAGGCATTCGCGAAAAGATTCTAGAAATCCATAATGTAGATTTAAGTACAACAAGTATACATAATGCATTAAAAACTTTACGAATAACCCTAAAAACTGCAACCATTAACATAGACCGCATAAATTGTGATACTACAATTCAACGACGCATTCCATATGCACTAAATTTTGCCCAAAATGCTCCAGATATAAGAGAAAAAATAATATTTATTGATGAATCTGGATTCAATTACCACCTTCGGAGAAATAAGGCAAGGTCGAGAGTGAATACCGCAGCCCATGTTATTGTTCCCACCGTTAGAGGACGAAACGTTTCTCTTATTGCCGCTATGAATATACATGGTGTTTTACACAAAAAAATAGTTGCCAATTCCTCTGTTAATACTGATATTTTTACACATTTTCTGGAAGAATTATTTAACAATTTAGTCGAATCCAACATCACAGGTGCTTGGTTGATACTAGACAATGCGCAAATTCACAAAACACAAATAGTGAAAGACAAAATAGCCGAGTTTGGGCATACTTTAGTTTTTCTTCCACCGTACTCACCCATGCTAAACCCAATAGAAAAAGTGTTTTCAAAAACTAAACTTTGTGCTCGAAATTTGCTAGCCGATCCAGATATTAATATGGACCTGGTAGCCATAATTAAAAAATCCGTGGAATCAGTAACACCATCTGATTGCAATAATTATTACGTTGATATGACCATGTCTTTGTCATTAGCTGCATCTGGAGAACCGTTGCAATGAATATATAATAAAATATAAGACTTAATAGTAGTTAAAAGCTTTATCTTCATTTAATGTACAAAAAGATAATTATAATTTTTAAGTATTTTGCGTAAAGTTAACAAAAAATGAATTTGAATTTAAAAAAGGTTAATTCAAAATAAAAAATAATTAATTTAAAATGAAAAATATTTAATATGACATAAAAAAGTGTTAATTTGTGTTGAAAATTATTTAATTTGTTTCGAATAAAATTCAATTTATGTTGAAGAAAATTGAGTTGGATTTAAAAAAAATTTAATTTGTATGGAAAAATCTTTAATTTGAGAGTAAAAACCTATATATATATATATATATATATATATATATATGTATATATGTATATGAGAGTAAGAGTGGAAATACAACATTGTGGCTGCGGAAACGGTTATTTTTTTATATTGAGTTTTGACAACTTAAATCGTAGAAGAAATCCGCACCAAATTAAAATTTATTTTAATTTGTTTACGAATTTTCTATCTTTTACATTTAGAGTTGCCATGTCATTCATACTTTCTATGAACAAAAATCATGTGTTGAATAAATAACTATGAACTACAAAAACAAAAAACAATAAAATGGCTATAAATCCGCAACCGCAGGTTTGTATTTCTATTCTGAAAGGAAAAATTGAAACCAATAGACATCCAAACATACAAAACTGAATGCACCAAGAAACAAAAACAATATACACAAGGCAATGAAACACACAGGCATTTGCTGATTTTGCTGATTTTAAATAGCGATCTTCTCGAAAGCATGTCTAACAGAATCATTGAAGATTCGGATCTTGCCGATATCTAGGGTCCTCTAAAACATATACCGGCGTATAGAGAGGCAGATAAAAAAATCACCACTACACACACACTATTGGCATTTTTCAATGAAATTGCACTGAAAAAATATTTGGTTATTTTTAATTTTGAAGATTAAATTGCATTACTGTAAAATGCGAATATTTATAAACAAAATGTAATCAATGTACATAAGAATGATAATTTCTTCACATAGAAACAACATTTCAAATTTAAATGTACAAAAAAATATGAAACAAGATGAACTTATTTACTTTCATTGTTATGCATTCTAGAAAATTATTTAGGGTCAGTGTTGCGACAACAAAATTTTTTTCTAACCAAAACTCGAATAAAAAATAACCAAATTAAGAAAAAAGTAAACAAAATTATTTTTATTTGTTTCATGTTTACATTTGGAAATTAAAATAACAAATTCATTTTCTGAAGTGGAACTTGTAACTATGTTAAATTTCGTCGTATTATGAAGACAGTTATGAGCGATAATGTAATTTTTTGTAGGAGATCTTATATGAGACGTATGGTCAATTATGGACCAATTCTCATAAAATCAGACAGAGGTATTTTAGTTCCTTTAAAACTTATTATGTTGAATTTTGTTTCTATATTGCAGTACATTATGAGTGATCAATTATATACCGATCCTCATAAACTTTGACAAATACATTTCCAAAAAAAACTTTTTCATATTGAATTTCATCGCTATACATGCTTTTTTAAGCAATATAGTAATTTTCTGAATAGGGCATAATATGGGGGCTAGGTGAAGTTGTTGACCGATATTTCGCAAGCAAACTGGGTCACCTAAAAATATTTTGGCAAAATATTTCAGTTTTACATTCATAACTTCAGCAATATTTGTAAACGTAATCTATCCAAATTATCCGACAAATTGACCAAAATTTAGAATTTAAGACGGTAAAATAAAAACAAGTATACAACATCATCTAGAAAATGTTAATAAAGAACTAAAAGTCATGGTGAGATATTTAGTAGAAGTCAAAGGTCATGAGTATCAAATCTTTGCATATATCGCGATTATTGTTCGTCGTACGAGATTAGATGTTATTACAACTTTTGTAGCCAATACAATTTTATTTTCCTTAGCTGTGTTACTTAAAATATCAGTTGATTAATACTTTAAAGATATTGTGTTACTATTCTTGCATCAATTAGCAGAAAATACTTTATTAGTTCTTATTAAATCATTTATCTTACATAAAAAGTTGTAATAGAAATATTAACGGAAGGACGGACGAGTTTGAATCGACCCAAAAAGCGATTTTATGTTCATGGATGCACCAAAAGGAGAGAGAGGATCCATTATTCACGGTGTTAGATTGGCTAGTGTAAATAAAATAATATTACGGTGTTGTTATGATTTCAATCAACTCATTTAATATGTGGAAAATGCATAGGTACTTTTGCTAAATCCTAAATCAATTAAGATATCGAAAAATACCTTTGTGCACATAAGTATAACCAGTAGATGTACAAATTGCAGTAATAAAAAAATTTCGAATAGTAAAAAAAATTCCACATATTACCAAAATTCAAAACAGGGACGATATGTATATTTACATAGTTGATTTAAAACTAGAGATAAAATGCTAAATTGATTTTAAAATGCCAAAAAAAAAATGCTAAAATTTTTTAAGTGTTTTTATGAACAATTCATATTAATTTGTAACTGAAATTCATTGTAATTTATAACAAGTAAGAAAGTATATTCTGCCGTGGTTGACCATATGAGTATAAAATTTGATTTATTTTTCGTAATAAAGCATTTATGTTGAATTCATCCTTGGTTCCGATATATTTAAAATAATTTTCTGAGAAAGGCTTTATACATTTGTATATGTATGGGGGCTAGGTAAAATAAAGGACGAACTTTAACCATTTTTAAAGGGTTTTGTCATTGGATCAAAAAGTATACGTGCTTATTGTTTTGAAAATTTCAACCTCTACCAGACGGTCAGACTTACATGGCTTAATCGATTCAGAAAATGATTCTTAACCGATTAGAATACTCAAACGTAGTATAGTGGAGTAGGGTAAAAATTAAGTTCCGTGGTATTAAGATAAACAGAAATGCTAAAAATTATTTCAAAATTTTTGTAAATTTAGCAATATACTTTAGCAATACTTTAAAATATTTCTGAATGCAAAAATTACATTAAAACTCTATTAATTACACTAGTTGCTCATGGTATAAAACCTATATGTGTTTTCGGAAGGAAAAGTATAATATTTCTAGTTTTACTTTTTTATATAAACAATTTTATTTGTCTTCCTCAAAACACTTTAAAAATGGTTTTCATGTCACAAAAATATTGAAAATTCCGTTGAAATAATTTTAAATCTCGGTGAATAGATGTCAGTTTTATAACTCATACTTCCAAGATTTTTTCGGAAAAATATATATGAGAATGTATGAAATGAATTGAGAGATATATTCAAATCCGTAAGTTTGTAATTCTGGAATAAATTGTCAATAATATTTTCGAAATTTATGTATTTTTTTTAATTAAAAAAAAAAACGTGACAACAAAATTACTAAAAATTTGGTAAAAATAAAAAGAACAGAAAGTAGGATGAGAAAGTCTTAATTATATATTATTGATTTTTTTCAATACTTATTTTCAATAAATTAACAAGAACTCCTGAAGGATGATAAAAATTAAAACCTCTTTATTTCGTATAGGAAAAAATAAAATTTGTTAATTAACCGTCATACATAGCCTTTTCCAAAATTATATGTTTCATTCCATGAGCAAACAAAAAGTATTAGTTTGTAAAATAGCGTACTGAACGTATTTGTAAAAATATATGAAATCTCTTGAATTATTTCTATCACCTCGATTTTAAAAAAGCATTGGGTTCCAGAAAAATATTTTAGAATACAACATTTTAAAGTATTCACTTGTATTGGCGTAATTTTAAGTTATTTATCTTCATGAATCTTTTTGCATTATTTTGAATTACAGTGTAAATTATTACATTTCTCATATTTCTTGTTGCTTGTGTTTGGGTAGACATTTAATTCTGATTTTTTCGGTTAAACCTATTTCCAATATAAATCTTTTTTGCAAAAATTTGTCTTTTTTTTTGTTTATATACTAAAATTACAAAAAAGCTAAAACTATTTTAAGAAAAAGGTTAAATAAAATGACAAATTAAAATTTTACAGCTAAATCAAAATAAAAAATGCTAAATCTAGCTGCAAAAGTGCCAAAATGGTCACACTGGACATCAACCTGCTTTGTTGAATGCTGTCACAAAGTATACAGAGGTGTCACTTTTGACATTTAAAAAAGTCTAAAATCAGCTTTTGTTTGATTTTGAAATTGTTTGGTGAGAAGAGGTATATAAAATACAGCTAAAAAAAATTATTGAATTCGTTTTGTGCGAAAGAGAGGGAAATAGTTTTTTGCTCGTGACGCCTCTGTATACCCTGTGATGCTGTCAAGCAACTAAATAAAATATTTGTATTTTTGATGCTCTTGTTTAGAAGTTCGTATGCGATCGTGTTGTGTACATGTAAATTGCCGAAAATATTCGTTGTCAGAACAATACTAGCGCCGACGTCTGCTCTAAAAACTGATTTTAACAAACACACAGACAGACGGACGTAGCTTAATCAACTCCGCCACCTATAAGGATCCAGAATATATATACTTTATGAGGTCGGAAAATTATATTATAGAAATTACAAACGGAACAACAAACTTATATATACCCTTCTCACGAAGGTGAAGGGTTATACCCTTCATAACAATTTAATATAAAATAATATAACAATTTAATATAAATTTTTTGAAAAAAAAAGATCAGTAAACAGAAAAAATTAAAAGGCTTGAATTCCAGGACATGCAAATTAAAATAAATCCATTTAAGCTTATAAAAATATTAATATTAGATAATATAATTAAATAAATAAATATCGTCAGCTGAAACGCAAACGTACCTAACTAACAAAAAATTCAAAATCGATTTTATTGTTGATTATAATGTATTGCATCAAAACAAATGTCCACACAAAAAATTGGACCCTCCACAATTAGCGATAAAAAAACAAAAGGCCCTATCTACAAAAACATATAAATATTATAGGTAAAAAGTCCAATTTAACCATTTTTATATATGTACGCTATTGTCAACTATCATAATAACTGATAGGTTTCACTATTAAACAATTTGTTTATTTAATACAATTAAATTGCGTTGATAGAAACAAACTTTTCAATTTAAATAGTTTTTTTTTTTCTCCTGTAAAATTTTAAAAATGTTATATAGGGCCAATTGCGTTTTAGTTGACGATATGTAAGTGTTATAAAATAACTATTTTTGTTGGCCGTTTAAGTTAATTACTTAATACGGGTCTTTTTTTTAAACGTTCAAAACCCTCGCAAACTTTGCAACTTGTGCATGTATCCATTCTCGCAATAAAATTGCAAGAGAATTGTTTTGCACAACACTTGTAAGTTTGAGTGACTATTTAGACTGGCAAACTGAACAGTCTCATTGTGCATTTAATAAATTCGTTCTGTATTGATCACCTTTTAACGTATTGATTTGAATTTTCACATTTAAACTTATTTTTTATAATTTTTTATTTAAATAATTTCTTTTTAAATTTTTTAATTTCGTTTGACATTATTTTAAAATGTTTACAAATATTGTAATTGAACAGAATTTGAACAGGGATTTCATGAAACATGTCTTGAATAAACTTGTCCATTTGCACAAATGGGAAACTTAAGCGTTTAAATGAAAACCCTTAATATGTTTTTAGTAGGGTGATCGATTATTCGACATTTTCCAAAAACCGGTTTTCGAATAGTTCGAATAGTTGACATTTTAAAAAAACCGGTTGATATTTTTCAAATTCAGAAAAAACCGGTTAACCGGTTTTTCATTATAAATAAAAAAATATATTTTAATTTGAAAAACTTAATGTTAGTGTTTAAATTTGATTAATAAAACATGGCCCGAAATGATTTTTAACAGTTTAAAAGATTATAACTTAAGATCTAGTTGTCTGATTTACATTATTTCTTTAATATAAAAAATTAGGAAAAAAGTGGGACACTTCTGTTAAACATAAGGTACTATGTAATCCTAGCTATTTTAAAAGCCCTGTTTAGGATATTTGTATAGGCATTCCAACACTTCCATAAAATTTCAGCCGTAAATTAATTATTGTAATTGGAATATAATCTTAAAATTGATAAAATTTTATCAAATAGTTATTAATTTTACAAATAAATTTTTTTAATTAATTAGGAAAATCAAAAAAGTTTAACCAAAGGAGCTGTAGAAAAATATACGCTAGTTCCTCGACTCGAATATTTTTAAAATTTAGACGGGCTGTATTATTATTTACTTAAAATTTTCATTTAAATAATCTTTGAATACAATGCAAATAAAGGTATTCGAAACCGGTTTTTAAAAAGTGAAAAAACCGGGTTATTCGATATTCGAAAAATCAACATTAAGAAAAAACCGACACTGGTAAAGCAGAAAAAACCGGTTTTAAAACCGGTTGAAAAATCGATTCGATCACCCTAGTTTTTAGGCTTTTACTCTATAAATTGGAAAAGATCACGCAATATTAATATGAACCAATTTTATTTACAGACGGGATCAAATTTACCTGTCTGAAAGACAGAATATGTGAGGCTCAAATGCCTCATAGTTTTACAACCCAAAGAACAATTCTAGAGGAAATTCGCAACTTCGTTTTTTTGGAGCCCTCTAATGTACATGAATGCCCTTAAATTTAATATAAATAAGTTTGAATAAACTTACTATCATTCTCTACGTATGTATTATAATTTTCTTTATTGCATAAATTTAATTTCATATTGACCGTTTACTTATTGACCGTTATGTTAAACTAAATCAGAACATCATTGTTACAATTTATATTAATCGTAGTTTGGCACTTGAAACATAAAGATTACCGCTTGTATTTATAAAAAAATCTTATTTTGCTTTTAATGCACTCAATAGTTAAAGCACACTTTAGCCTTAAAAACCAATTATAAAATTGTGATATTCATAAACAAATAATAAACGTATATTAACTATTGTGCTGATTTATGTTTAAGTTGGCAGCACTGTACAATATGGCTGTCATTTTATGTGTTAGTGTTGCGTACAATTAGGATAAAATATTCGTTGATTCGGTTTTCTTAATTTCATATTTTTGTTTATAATAGATTTTTGACAATAAAAACAAACTTTTAAGAAAAATAAATATATATATGGCTTTAATAAATGTCTATTTAGTTCAGATGTATAAATATAACATATAATTTCTAATTATTATTAAAAGTATCCGAATAACGGATATTTTGCGACAAAATATACATCACTATGACACATTTTCTTATTTTTACTTATTTTCCTTGTAATTTTTGATAAATTTTTGCAAATATTGATAAATTTCTTTGATATTTGACTAATTTTAATGCCGGCGAATATATTTTGCATTAGTATAACACTAATCAATATAATTTACATGGTTAATTACTTTATGGCATTATATTTAACCAACAAACTTTGAAAAAGCCAAATCAAATGATTTTGTCCATCATTTGGTTGACAGACGGGCACTTCCAAATTGCCTAAAAATAGTGCTGGACAATTGGATGCATTAATCCAATAATGCCTAGATTTGAGTTTTTTCCTCAAAATATAATCGTTTAAAAATTTTCTGGGATTTTATTTACAAATTTGTAAACGTTAAAATTAGAATTTTTAGATTTTATTTTAAAAGAAACCATAATTAGTTTTCGCAATCAACCTAAAATTACCGGAAAAATCTTTATCTGAGAAAAAAATTGTTAAAAATCAACTTATTGTTGGCTTAAAGAAGGGTCGAGCCTACAATAAAATTCTTCTAATTGTCAATGGTTTATTGAAGGTGTTTTAAGCTATTTCACGTTTATAAATACGATTTTCCTGAATTTTGCCTAAAATTGTTTAATAAACCTAAAATAAGTTTTTATAAATACAGCCGTACAAGTTTAAATAAATAAATGTCACGCATAAATTAAGAAATTGTTTTAATTCACAGTACTCAATTCTTATATTATACTTTCTTATTGGAATATTTTGAAAAGGATAATTTTCTTTTTTAATTAAATTTAATAAAATTTAAAGTAATTTACTGTATTATATATTATACATATTCAATATAATTAAAAATAAATATTTTTAGATACGTCCGGTAACAACAGAACTCTTCAGTTCTTTCTTGTCCTGTTTTTACCATTAAAAAATTACATATTATCATCATATAATATACATAAGTACTTGAAACTTATATAAACTTATTTAAATGAAATAGAATTTGTTCAATTTTTAAACAAACTAGGGAATAGTGAGTTAAAAACTTTTCCAGAACTCGGTGAAGATATCATAGAATTACCTGCACACACCATTGGAAATGTTGAAAAAATTATTGATGATATTTACGGTAATATTAGTAAAATAATATTTGAAACAAATTCTTAAAACTGCAATATTAGCACCAACAAATGAAAATTGTAGTATGATAAAGAACGACATACCAGGCAAAGAAAAAAATTATTATTCGATAAAATTATTTTTCACAAGTTTTAAATTCATTAAGTATTAGCGGAATTCGACCCCACAAACTAAAACTCAAAGTTAATTTAATAGTTATGCTTATAAGAAATCTGAATAGATCACGAATGAGAATAAAATCATTGCACCGAAATACAATAGAGTGTGAAATTTTAACGGGAACTTTTATAAATAAAAGAATATTATTAGTTATAGGAATTTAACATTCTCGGGAACCATACTCCCATTTCAATTTCAAAGGACACAATTCCCAGTTGTACCCGCTTTTGCAAATCACATGGCCAAACTTTCAATAAAGTGGGAATACTTTTACGACGTCCAGTTTTTCCCAAATACAATTATATGTTGCTTCAAGCAGAGTACGATCATTTGATGATTTAAAATTTTATGTCTGTGATGGAAATTGTCAAGACAAATTTTTTTAACAACAAAATCTTTACAAAGTACATCGTTTATAGAGAAATTCTAAATTTAAATAAGTTTAATTAAGTAAGTTTTAATTAAAATATACATATGTACCTATTATATACATTGTTATTTCATACCAATAAATGTAGGATGTACACTCGACCCACTGTAACATAACAGGACACTAATACTATGACATACACTCTGAACTCATCATATTTTTATAAGAACAGAACTTTAATCTTTTGTCAAAGAGATCAGTATCAAATTGAACACGAAAGTGAAACAACAGGCGCTGCGGTGGTGGCTCTCGTGTAATTTTTATAAAAACGTTATAATTTAAGATTTAATTATAAATAAATGAATATTTGAACTTTGAATTAATTAAATTAAAGTGTTTGATTTGGTACCCCTACATTTGGGGGCTCAACCGGGATGCAGCCAAAAACAAAAAGTGATTTGTGAATTTTAGAAACTTTGAAACAAATGTAAAAACATTTTTTTTTTCCTACAAAAAAAGCGAGCAGAGGAATGAACAAAAACTAAATATAAAAAAAATTTTGAACGCAAAGTAAATGACATGAAAAAAAAAGTTTCTTGTGGCTACATATCATGTCCACATTTATATAAATTAACAGTTATAATTGTTCGCTAAAACAAATAAATGAAAAATAGAAGGACAAAAAGACAAAGTGTGGGAAAAGAAAGAACCTGTTTTTAAATAATATTGAGACGGTGTAAAGGAAAAAGCATTGTATGCATCAACATACACATGTGTGGAGAAACGGTTCATAATTTTTATATGTGAAGAAAATGAACTAAAAGGAGAATCAACTATCTTAGAGTGCCGAGTGTAAAGGGATTAAAGCTAACGCAGAGAGAATTAAGCCAGTGTATATTTGAGTTGCTGAATGCTTGATGAACAGAGAGAGCTGAGTGAGGAGAAACGTTTTGCAATAAGGAATTATTAGTATACCTATGTGTGGTGTTAAGAGTGAGTGAAACCTATTGCATATAAAGTTCATACAGAGGTGAACAGTTGGTGATACTTAATAACAACTTTTGAGTCATTTTAATGAGTGTGAATAAGAGCGCAGAGTGAACGGGTGTAACGATAATTAATGTTAATTTGAAGTTATATAAAATAAATTAGAGTTTAATATTGAATTTTTAAATTTAAAGTAATATTTTTTGGCAAAAGATTTTAAATAATAATTGAAATATTTTAAGTATTCTTGAAGTTTGTATTGTTAGTGAGTAGATTACACACTTCTATTATATTTATATACATTTTGTTACCTTTATTATCGCTATATTTTATAATTTTATTTTGATCATTTTGTAAGAGAGTCCCCACTGATCGTCTAGAATGGAGTTGAGGGATATACTTGTGTTGACGGTAGAGGAATTGAGAACGAACGCAATCGAACTAAGACTGGACGCTACTGGTACAAAGACCGACCTACAAGAGAGACTTATTCGACATTTTGGTTGCCGTACTGATGCTGGGGGAAGCTCGGTGTTGGGCGAAGCGGCTTCAGGAGGGGAAGAAGAACCTAGAATATATTCGCACTTCACCCTGAGAGACGTCGAAGATTCAGTGACTAAATTTTCGGGCGAAGACTCTCACAGTGTAGAATGTTGGATTCACGAATTAGAAGACTGCGCTCATGTTCTAAAATGGAATCCGCTACAAAATTTTATCTATGCTAAGCAGTTGTTGACAGGTGCGGCCAAGACCTTCATCAGAAGTCAATCCGGTGTAAGAGATTGGGGTGCCTTGAAAACCATCCTGCGTAGAGAATTTGGAGTACAACCGTCGGCAGTATCAATCCATAAAAAAATGAAGGCCAGGAAAAAGCGAACTGACGAAACACTACGTCAATATTTGTATTCTTTGATGGAGATTGGTAGTACCATCAGCTTAGACCATTCGAGCATAATCGAATATTTTATAGAGGGTATCCAAGGCAGCCTGACCAGCAAAGCTATATTATATCAAGCAAAAACTCTAGATGAGTTAAAAGAGAAGCTAGATGTTTATGAGAAAATTGCATCTGCAGAAAAGTCGTCAAACTATAAAAGCGGAAAGCTAAAAGGGGACAAGCCCACTTCAGATTTACGTGGCGAAAATCGTAAATGCTATAAGTGCGGAGAAGAGGGGCACTTGGCTCGGAACTGCAAATCCACAAACATAAGGTGCTTCAAATGTAAAATGTTTGGGCATAAATCTTACGAGTGTACTTCCATTAAGACAGACAACGCGCTAAAGGATGTTAAACCAAACGTACATACCCTAACCGAGGAAGCGCTGTCAACGTCAAGAAGAATTTTTAAGGAAATAACAGTTTTAGGCAAAACCATTTCGGCGATTATTGACACCGGCAGTGATATCAGCATTTTGAGATACGATACTCTTCTATCATTGACTGATATGGCGCTCGAACCAGTCGAGAAAACTTTGAACGGTATAGGCGGAAGGAGTATTAGAACGATGGGTTGTTTAAAAGTTCGTGCCAAAATAGATGCAAATGAGCTAGATATGGTATTTCACATAGTTAGAGAAGGCGACATAGTATATTCTGCAGTTATCGGTAACGAAATTTTGGACAGAGTAGACTTGGTGATTGACTCAATGGGTGCCAAATTCAGAAATAAAATCCCTAGTGTAAATTTATTTGAGAGAGAGGTAAAGGGTGTTGCAGACAATGAGTCGTTAGACAAATCATTTCTTTTCGTAGAAGAAGTCGACGCTAACTCTAAATCGGCATTGGAAGCTAAGCCAATTGCTGAATTGGGGAAAGAATTTGAAGCCATAGTACAGTCTATGACGTTCGATACCAATAGAATGGGGTTGGAACTAGAACACTTAAATAAGATTTACGCTGAAGAGATTCGATCAACTGTAGACCGTTACAGACCACAAAAACCAACAACGTACGCTGTGGAAATGAAAATCATATTGTCCGACGACATTCCAGTGGCCAGTAGACCCCGCAGAACATCATATGCTGATCAGAAGGCCATAGAAAATCAAGTAAGTGAATGGTTGAAAGAGGGTGTCATTAAGCCAAGCTATTCCGAGTACTCTTCACCAGTAGTCTTAGTAACGAAGAAAGACGGATCGAAAAGACTTTGTTGTGACTACAGACGTTTAAACGAGAAGATCATCCGGGATAACTTTCCCATGGCTCTGGTCGATGATGTAATTCAAAGATTGCAGGAGGCTAAAGTGTTTACTACACTCGACCTAAAGAACGGATTTTTGCACGTGCCAATAGAAAAAGACTCGAGAAAATACACAGCTTTCGTTACGCCAAGTGGACAGTACGAGTTCCAATTTGTTCCCTTCGGTATAAGTAATTCGCCAGCCGTGTTTTGTCGCTACATTTCAGCCGTTTTCCGCGATCTGGTTAAAGACGGAACGATTGTCGTGTATATGGACGACATAGTTATATTATCCCGTGATGAGAAGGAAGGCATCCATAAACTGCACCGAGTTTTAGAAGTTGCATCGTCAAATGGGCTTCAATTTAAGTGGAGTAAGTGCCAATTTCTGCGCCGTAAGATCAAGTTTTTAGGATATATAATTGAAAACTCGTCCATATCGCCCTCGGAAGAAAAGATCGCAGCTATCAAGATATTCCCGATACCCAATAACGTGAAGGCTGTACAGCGATTTTTGGGGTTGACGTCTTTTTTCCGTCGCTTTATACCGGAGTATGCAATGATCGCCAAACCATTGTCTGACTTGCTTAAAAAGGGTGCAAACTTCAAGATGGGTGATGAGGAGTTACTAGCCGTACAACAATTAAAAACAGCTTTGTCGAGCGATTCGGTTTTGAAACTGTATAATCCGAAAGCCGAAACAGAGATTCATACCGATGCTAGTAAGCATGGATACGGGGCTGTGCTCCTCCAGAAAGACTCTGAAGATTCCGCGTTCCACCCGATAGAGTATATGAGCAGAAAAACAACTTCTTCAGAAGAGAAATACCATTCGTACGAGCTAGAAGTGTTAGCAATAGTCGAAGCCTTAAAGAAGTGGAGAGTATACGTGTTAGGACTAAAATTCAAAATAGTAACCGATTGTAACGCGTTTGCCATGACCATGCGGAAAGACGATGTTCCGGTTAGAGTATCAAGATGGGCCCTATTCCTTCAAGAATTTGACTACACCATTGAACACCGCTCTGGAACACGAATGAAGCACGTTGATGCCCTAAGTCGAGTTTCATGTCTTATGATTCAAGATGCACTCCAACATCGTATAAAAGAGGCTCAGCAGAACGATGATTGGATAAAAGCAGTTTGCAAAGTACTCGAAAAAAGTTCTTATGATGATTACTTCATAAAGTATGGAATTTTATACAAGGACCAAGCTAAAGAACTAATCGTCATACCCGTTAGTATGGAAAAGGAGATTATCGAGATGGCTCACCGCCAAGGACACTTTGCGAGTCGTAAGACCAAAGATTTAGTGGAGAAACAGTTTTATATTCCCAAATTAGAAGAGAAAACGGAGGCAGTGGTAAAGAGCTGTGTAGAGTGCATTATAGTTGATGCAAAGTCTGGAAAGAAAGAGGGAAGGCTTAACCCGATCGACAAATCGGACAGACCTTTCGTGACCTACCATTTGGACCACGTCGGTCCTACCATTTGGACCACGTCGGCTAATCGCCACGGGAGTTCCGAGAGGTAATGGACAGGTAGAAAGAATCAACCGAATAATCGTGCCCATGTTAGCCAAAATGTGTGCCGAAAAACCAAATAATTGGTATAAATACGTTGAAAGAGTTCAGCAAGTAATAAACAACACCCCCTCGAGAAGTACTCAGAACACCCCTTTCCAGTTGATGACAGGCATTAGTATGCGAACCAAGGAAGATCCACAATTAAATCAGTTAGTACAAGAGTTTTCGATAACTGAACTACAGCAAGAAAGAGACGAAATAAGAGATGAAGCAAGAAAAAATATTTCAAAAATACAGGCTGAAAACAAGAAGACGTTTGACAGTAAGAGAGTACCAGCTACCAACTATAAAGTGGGCGACCTCGTCGCTATTAAACGAACTCAATATGGAGTAGGAATGAAACTACGTCCGAAGTTCTTGGGTCCATATAAAATTGTGTCCAAATTAAATCACGACAGATATGAAGTCGTAAAAGTGGGTGAAGGCGAAGGTTCCAAAAAATGCACTACCGTCGCCGAACACATGAAGCCGTGGAATCTAGCTTCGGGACGAAGCCAGCATCAGGACGGCCGAATGTAGGATGTACACTCGACCCACTGTAACATAACAGGACACTAATACTATGACATACACTCTGAACTCATCATATTTTTATAAGAACAGAACTTTAATCTTTTGTCAAAGAGATCAGTATCAAATTGAACACGAAAGTGAAACAACAGGCGCTGCGGTGGTGGCTCTCGTGTAATTTTTATAAAAACGTTATAATTTAAGATTTAATTATAAATAAATGAATATTTGAACTTTGAATTAATTAAATTAAAGTGTTTGATTTGGTACCCCTACATAAATTATGTTAATTTTTTAATTTGATGTTTTTTTGTTGAATTTATTTCATATTTTATTCTAACAGTATTAATCTAATTTGTATTGTACATTGATTATATACTGGGGTGTTCATACTAGTTTGAATTATATACATATGTATAGTTTTGTATCTTATGAAAATTTGATCTAAACAACAAATTTTGTTTAAAATACAGACCTGTAGCATTTACAAATATAGAACGATTTTGATGAATTAAAATTTTTTCATTACATTTGACTTAGAAAAATAAAATTAGCAAATTATTTAATTAATTATATTAATTAATCAAAATTATTAAAATAATTATTTTAATAATTTTGTTCTTATATAAACAAAAAAATAAGTTTTGAATTTACAAATTTTATTTTTTTACCATGACTTAACAATATTTTTTGCAAATAAATTCCCTACTAACGAAAACAAATACCATTTAATTAATGCTAATCAATTTTATATATCTTAATTTGTAATACAGAAAAAACATTTTATTCAATTATCTTTTTCAGTCTAAGCCACGTTAACTCCACCTCCGGTTATCGTTTAACGGGTAGATATTCTGCCGATAAAATTAAAACTGTCAATTTAAGCTCACGATTAAATGGGGGTAAGTCAAATTCTACATAATGTACATTACACATTATGTAGGGGGTTTTCTTAAGGTTTTTTTAATATAATATTTTTGTTAAAAAATGCTAAAATTTAATGGTATGTGTTCAAAAAATATTTAATTTATTTGTACAGACATTTTATTAATTAGTTTTAATAATTATATAAATTTTACACTAGAAATGTAAAAAATGATGAAACAGCCATATAAATAGTATGACATACACGGGTATGTTGGATATTGATGTACGTAATTTTGCTCGATAGACAAGACGGTTACGTTTCGAACAAGCATTTATGAAGTTAATTCCGTTTTTATTTATTTATTTTTTTTTTTGTTACCTTGATCGCCGCTTAACATGGACTCACCACATTGAAGCCAAGTTTACACAAATAAAATTAAAGTCAGCTCAAATGTACTGGCCAATTGGACCACGGTCAGCTCTAGACTTGGTGTACAAAGTGTTTTTGTACAAAACAGTTATAAAACCGATATGGCTATACGGCATTCAACTGTGGGGAACAGCCTCCTCGTCTAATGTTGAAAAATTACAAAGAAAGCAGTCAGGCTGAGTCAGTCAGCACTGTTAAGGTCAATAACAGGTGCCCCGTGGTACATTCGCAATAGTAATATTTATAGGGATTTCAATCTCCCCATAATACGCGCGGAGATCAAATTCTCTTGTTTAACCTACCTGTCGAAACTAATGGACCACCCAAATCCCCTTGCCAGGGAGTTGCTGTCTTTTGAGGGTCATAGACGACTGAGAAGAAAGGAAACATTGGATTTTGTCAGATAATCAAATTATTGAGAACTTTTGTTTAAATTTTAGTGGCAATAACAACGTTAGTTATAGTTTAGGTTAAGATTTTAATACTTATTGTAAATTTCTATATAAGATAGATTCAATAAAGAATAAATAAAATGAAAAAAACTCAGAGAGAAATGGAATTAAACTTTTGTTATTATTATAATGTAGGTTCTTGGTGTTATTTCTTGACATTTCTATCTCTAATGGTTTTCTAGATTTCCAAATTTTTGTATTTATTTAAAATGGGAGGTGTATGCTCCTATTGCTAACCTGTCGATTTGTTACCCAAATGTTTACAGTTGTTTGTACAACATTTGATGAATCCGTTAATCATTTTGATCGAGGGGCGCTAAAGTAAAAACATTTATATTTGAAAAAGAATTGCACATAATTGTAAAAATAATTAAAATTCAGCACATTAAATACATACCATAAGACATGATAAAATAAACAGGTACATATATGCAATCGAACTGCTGATTATTTTTTGTATACGTAAGTAGAATAGCTTCTCTGTCAAAGTTTGTTTTTGTCTATTTGAAGTGACAGTTATAATAAATTAATTTGGATTTTAAAAAATTTAAACCTTAAAAATTTTAAATTGTGCAAACAAATTTATAAAAAAACATATACATATATAATAAATATATTTGCGGCCTCTTACCAACAACAATTGGTCTCCTAACAACAAGAATTTGTCTCCTACCAACACACTGGTCAATTGGTCTCCTACCAACAAAACTTGGTCTCCTAACAACAACAATTGGTCTCCCTCCTAACAATAACGATTGGTCTTCTAACAACAACAATCGGCTCCTACCAACAACAATTGGCCTCCCAACAACAAAATTTGGTCTCCTAACAACAATTGGTCTCCTACCAACAAAACTTGGTCTCCTAACAACAATAATTGTTCTCTCAACAACAATTGGTTCTCCTAACAACAACAATTGGTCTCCTAACAACAACAATTGGCTCCTACCAACAGCAATTGGTGTTCTTACAACAATAATTGGTCTCTTAACAACAATTGGCCCCCTACCAACAACAATTGGTCTCCTAACAACAAGAATTGGTCTCCTACCAATAACAATTGGTCTCCTAACAACAAGAATTGGTCTCCTACCAATAACAATTGGTCTCCTACCAACAAAACTTGGTCTCCTACCAACAACAATTGGCCTCCCAACAACAAGAATTGGTTTCCTAAGAACAATTGGTCTCCTACCAACAACAACTTGGTTTTAGTAACTTATCCCCTTCGTTTTCTAATTCATTACTATGTATTAAAACATATTATTCACAAGTATTAAATTTAGTCTTGTTTCTTATTATTTAATACTTACATATTTCCTTATTTATTACATTCATTTATTTGGTTTATATAAAGAATTGTTACAAATTACAAACAAGACATTAATATTACATTTGTAATTTATGAAATTCATTGAAATATAAAAATATGGTCTTCAAGGTTTGAACTAAAATTTGACTTCGCTATTTCTTTGTCCAGTAATAAAGATTGAGGTGTACAGAATCTCTAATTGACACAAAAATTGCCTACGGCATCAGGATTTACAAATAATTATATGAACTTAATGCTTAAAATATATTAACTTTTATTTTAATGCAAAATCTTTAAAATTTAAGAGATATCTAAAAAAAATTGTTACAAGATGTGACTTATAAGTGTACGTAATAAAGGCGAAGTGTAACGAAAAATCGTATTTTGGACATTTATAGCCACATTCTTCACAATAAGAGCTTGATGCTGTAACAGTTCGACTGTGGCCGATAGTTCTTTCCTGGGGAAAAAACTTTCGGTTGATACAGCTGTCGCTGGGTTTAGAATCAAAAGTTTAACTATTGACAAAAACATAAAAAGAAGGTGAAAAAATTCGTTAATGACACACGTTTTGTTTTTAATTTTGTAAATTTCCGAAACCGATTACGTTTAGAAATGAAGTCCTAGAGTTTTACAATTTTGCAATTTTTAGGCTGGAAGTCTTGTGTATATAATTCTGTAAAAAATGTATTTGACATTTTATTCTTACCAAAGTTATTAACAATTTAGCTCAATTTCAAATGAACTAAGAAACTTTGATATTTGCTCATATTTATTCGTGTTGAAGTTGGTATGAACATAGGGTTGCCAGATTCCGATTCGCAAAATGCTGGACATTGGGGTTTAAAAAGCTGGACATAAAGAAATACTGAGAATATGTTAATTTTGGTTTTGTGTAAATAATTTCACAGTGATACACCAAAAAAATGCAGGGGTTCTCATATACCAATTCCGTTTTGTTATAGTCCATAGAGTACGAATATATTTTTAGTTTTCCCCGATCACTTCGTTAACTTAGTTTTTAAGAGCAAAAGATGTGAAAAAGCGCCATTTTTGAAGTTTTAAATTTTAAAAATCATAAGTACGTAAGCTGTACGTAAAGAAATTGACTATCGCTCGAAATAATAGGTCTTTTCGCGTACTTTCCTGTAAGAAATATACAGTAACTTTATGATAGAGAGTAATTTTTAATTTACTCTCAATCAAAAAAATATCAAAAAAAGTACGCGAAAGCCAATTTTTTAAAAAAATGTGCAAGTTTTTGTTTATAAACTAAGATTAGTAATGCCTTTTTGCTGAATCTCAATCGCTGACAAAACACTAAAAAACAAATAATTGAAACTTTGATTTTTCCTATAAATAAATGGATATTTAAAGTTAACAAAACACAAAATCGCGAAGAGAAAGACAAACTAAATTGTTTAAAAAACGCTAGATTGACAATATTTGTTAAGATTTTTTCACAACAAATAAACTCTTTTAAAAACTAATTTATGATAAATAAAATTAAAATAAATCTAATTACAAATAATTTTTTAATATTCGTGTGTTATTAATTTATATATTTCTTTAAAAAAATTTAAAATTTACCAAATATTAGATTTCTTTGGTTTGTTTACATATTAATAAATCAAACATATGTTGTGAAGTTGGATATTTTTTACTGGGGAAAAATATCCAGTAAAATCAAAAAATTCTCTATCAACGAACTGTAATTTTTATCGCTCTCTTACTCTCTCGTTGCAAATTTTCAAAAGTACGCGAACGGAATCCAATAACAATTGTTGCAAATTGTTACAAATTATTGAGTACGCGAACAGAATTAATATTTATTACGACATCAACTGTTCAAGTGTTGAGACATGATGATACAAGAGGGAAATCATAACTTAGTTGTATAACATATGTACAATCAGTATTGGCTAACATGATTTGACAAAGATAACGTAAAAATTATTGCAGTGTACTAAAAAAATTCTATTTAGCTGGACAAATTAAATTTTAGCTTGAAACTGGACAAGCATCAAAAAAGCTGGACAATCCAGCCAAGTCCAGCTAGGCTGGCAACCCTATATGAGCAAGATTAATACATACAGTGAATCAACTATGTTTTTTGCCTACCTTTTTTAAGAGAATTTTATTTTTTGTTCATAAATAAAATTCAAAAAAACAGGTAAAAAGTAAATTTATGTTTTCCAATTGAAAATAGAGATTGTGTAGAATTCGAAAACCAAGAAAGAAATATTAAAATAAAAATTTTCGTGCATTTGTTGTTGCATTTTATTATTTTTCATATTGAAATTTCCAGTTAATTTCGTTGGGTTTTTCAAATTATTTTTTAATTGCTTTTTTGAATTTATTGTTTTATTGTTAAAAGGACATGTGTTAAGTATTTTTCAATTGGAATTTTCAAAAATCATATCCTCATTGTGTGAAAATGTGAAGTTATTGCCTTAAAAATGTTTAAAGGAAAATAATGAAGCAATTCCAATATAAAAAATTAGTTTAGATTTTTAGAACAAGTATAAATCAATGAAATTTAATTATGAGATGTTAAATCAATCATTAACAAGTTAGAGTGCTATATTCGGCTGAGCCGAATCTTAAATACCCTCCACCAGCTACTTTTATATTAATACTGTTGTAATTGATCAAATATTTATAGAAATAAGTTTTCCCATGTCTTAAATAGAAAAACCCCAAGAGTTAAACAGCTTAAATCTGTTACAATTCCAAGATTTTTTGAACATTACAAACCCCATTTTCTTTTATATTTTTATAGCGCCCTAAGATATGCTTTAACGATACTTAATAATTTGTGTGAAAAACTTAAGGAAATTAAAATTTTCGGGGCAGGACCTAGTATGGGAGATATGACCAATTATGGACCATTGGAAAAAAAATTCACAGTAATATTTCTGTGCATGTGAGCAATACTTGTACCAAACTTTATATGGATATTTTAATTTAGTAATGAGTTATGAGTGTTTAAGTGATTTTCGGGAAGGGACCTTGTATGGGAGCTGTGACCAATTATGGACCGATTGGAAAAAAAATTCACAGTAATATTTCTGTGCATATGAGCAATACTTGTACCAAACTTTATATGGATATTTTAATTTAGTAATGAGTTATGAGTGTTTAAGTGATTTTCGGGAGGGGACCTCGTATGGGAGCTATGACCAATTATGGACCGATCGGAAAAAAATTTCATAGTAATATTTCTGTATATGTGAGCAATACTTGTACCAAATTTTATATTGATATCTTGATTTAGTAATGAGTTATGTGCGTTTAGTTGATTTTCGGGAGGGGACCTTATATGGGAGCTATGACCAATTATGGACCGATCGGAAAAAAATTTCATAGTAATATTTCTATGCATATGAGCAATACTTGTACCAAATTTTGTATGGATATCTTAATTTAGTAATGAGTTATGTTCGTTTAAGTGATTTTCGGGAAGGGTCCTTGTATGGGAGCTATGACCAATTATGGACCGATCGGAAAAAAAACTGTCACAGTAATATTTCTGTGCATATGAGCAATACCTGTACCAAATTTTATATGGATATCTTGATTTAGTAATGAGTTATGTGCGTTTAAGTGATTTTCGGGAGGGGACCTTGACCAATTATGGACCGATAGGAAAAAAAATTTATAGTAATATTTCTGTGCATATGAGTAATACTTATTCCAAATTTTATATGGATATCTTAATTTAGTAATGAGTTATGCGCGTTTAAGTGATTTTCGGGAGGGGACCTTGTATGGGAGCTATGTCCAATTATGGACCGATCCAGAAAATTTTTTCTCTCAATGAATTCTATTAACATAAGATTTTAATTTGTAAAATTTTGTGAAGATATCAACATTCTGACGGAAGTTATTAACAAAAAACTTATTTTCCGGGAATATGCACTTTTGTATGGGAGGTATATGAAATTATGAACCGATGCTGGCAATTTTCAGCACAAATAAATATCTTGTGTAGAAACGAATGTATGATGACTTTCATGAAATTATCTTGCATAGTTTTCGAGAAAATTACATCAGAATGTGTAAAAAATGCTTATTTTTTTCGAGGTTGTTTTAAATTTTGATTCATAACTTTTCCCAATGTGAACAGATTTTGCTCATTTTCAATACCAAACTGTACCGGATAATAATGAATGTTTTGGGTGAATTTGGTTAAATTATATTGCTTCGTTTTAACGTGAGCGTGTTTTACACAGACAGACAGACAGACAGACGGACATAGTTAAATCGACTCAGAATTTCATAAGGACCCAGAATATATATACTTTGTTGGGTCTCAGATGAATATTTCTTGGTGTTACACACGGAATGACAAAGTTATATATACCCTCTATCACCACTGATGGTGGTGGAGGGTATAAAAAATATAAAATATAGAAATTGATGAAATAACACAAAGAATTATTAAAAAAACGCACTGAGTTGTCTTTCAAAATCTTTAACTGCCAAAGGAGAGCGACTTGTATCCAAGCAAAAACCATTGAAGCCCTCATTTATCTTCTCCAAAGTCCATATACGAACTTAAAAGAACACTATGTTTAAATTTAGACCTCTAAACAGACCTTAGGTTGCTTGGAAACAATGTAAAGTGAACTATCGTGTGGTACGGGAAAAATACTTAATTTAGATATTTACAAATAGAGGCGGTTCTCATCACCTAAGATCCACAAAAGCAATATTTTTCAGCTAATACATACACTTATATATAGTTAGAATCCAAATCAAGAATAACTATCCAAATCCAGCTACGCCTACTGTATTTTATTCATAAAATAATGCATTCAAAATATGAGGTAGAATATCAAAATTCTAGCATGTAATAGTTCTATAGTGGTATACGGTGATATCCCCATACTTAGAGTGGCTAGGATGGTACTTAGTGTTATCTTTATTGAATAAGAATCAATATTATACAATTCTAAATAAAATTCACACAGTACACACAGTTTTTGTTTATCAATACAAAATGACCAAAAACCCAGATTATTTTTGTTATAATCTATAGATTTATACCCCACTAATATTTTTTTCTAGGTCCAAATCCATTGATTTCCTAATATATCATGTATCCAATTCAAAATTACTTATTATTTTCGAAATTAAATCAAAGAAACGATAGATTTCAAGTCAAATATTGATATATAGGATAATAAATCTATGCGCTCCCTTCTAAAAGATCCAATACTCTTTCCAAATTCTCTGATTTGAGAAGGGAAGCAACAACATGAATTTTTTGGCATTTTGATTTTCTCATGCCAGGCAGACATTTTTGAAAGACCTTCTAGCAGACCCATGCACTCATTTCTAAAAGATCCAATTTCGTTTTTCTCATGCCAGGCAGCCATTCTTAAAAGACCTTCTAGCAGACCTATTCGCTCATTTCTAAAAGATCCAATACCCTTTCCAAATTCCCTTCTTTGAGAAGGGAAGCAACAACATGTATTTTTTAACATTTTGAGTAACAAAACCGTTACAAAAACAAGATCAACTGCAAAAAATAGAAAAAAGCAAAAAACGGTTGTGTTTTTCAGTGGTAATAAAAATTAAAAATTGAATAAAAACATGGATAAAAGAAACATTAAACGTTTAATAAAATCGGAAAAAGAAAAAAAGTATTAAATATAAATGTCAAAATGAAAGACAAGAAAAACAATGTTCTAATGAGATATTTAATTTTGAAAATGACGAAAATCGTGATACACAAAGTGAAGTCGACTTCTTTATATTAAAGTAATGTTATTTGTTAATGTTGAATAGTTATTTTTTTATGTTAAAAGTTATTTAATTCAAATATTTAATAATTTTTTTATTATTTAATAAATGACATACAAGAATGTAAAATGTAAAAAATAAATATTTTTATTTTAATCTATCTTTAGAAGACATATCAATAGAAGTTCTACAGAAGGGCTTCCAATAGATCTTCAAACATCCCTACTTCGGAATGTATTTTATCATTCCTACTTTAGCCTTCTTTTTATCATCCATTCTTTAGAGTGCCTTTTACCATCCCTACTTTAATATGCCATTTAGGAGGCCTTTATCAGAAGGCTATAATTAAACACCTTTTAGAAGACCTTTATCAGAAAGCCTTTCAATAGGGCTATAATTAAAAACCCTATAGAAGCCCTGTAAGTAGAAGCAAGCGGGTAAGGCCTTGTTCGCAATGACATCGCGTGTAAAATTCCTAAGTAAGGAATTGTAGGCGTAGTTCTTGTGTCTGCTAAAAAAGACCTCTTAGAAGGCATCTTTACTTCTAAAAGGATTTTGTCATTCTCTGACAGAGAAGCGAGGTATCTTCCTCGCTTTTAGGATTTGACTCTTTAACGTTATAAGTAGTTGCTACTGATGCTGTGGTCTTAAGTATTTTAGTGTCCTTTTTGAGGCTTGTTGTAACAGCCGTTCTAATCGACACCTTCCCAATTTTGAATATGACAGCTTTAGAGGCGAGGTAAGCCCTACCCTTCTTGGCAAGACTAGACATAGATTTCTGGTCGATACCTATTACAAATAAAGTTCCCTCAGGTTCTTCTTTCCTGTAAAAGACGTCCCATTTTTCCACGGCCAGATCAGCATTTTGACCACCAAGAATTTCCAGTATACGTTCATTAGCCAGTTTACTGCCCCATCCTTTTATGTAGACAGTGGACTTTAAGAGCACCGGAAGCTCGCTCTTCTTTGCCAGTCCCAGCTTAGAGCCGTCCCAGGGAGGAGGGATACTTTCCACCAAGTTCCTTAGGGTGCAAACACATTGGTGAGATGCCAACCTCATCAACATCACGCCCATTCTGAACTCGCAGCTCACGTTCTCTATTGGTTGTTTGCCCTTTGAAGCGATTGCGAGGTCCACTATCTTATTGTTCATCAGATCTTCTACCTTACTCTGTTGGTCTATTGGAATTTTGTCTGTCGGATTACCGGCATCGTAAACTGCATAGCAGAGATCGTCTCGGTGTCTTCTTTTGGCAACTTTGCGTAAGATGGCGGCTTTTTTCCACTGTCTAGCCTATCATTCCTCGCTTTTCGGGGCTTCTTTTGAGATACCCGTACCTTCGAGTTTGTTTTTGCCGACGTGGTCGTCTTCGGGAAATCTATCTTGGCGTTGTCACCCTTACTCTCAGGATTCTGACTTGAGGTTCCTTTGAGTGAAGTATGGCTTGACATCGACTGTGTATTAGAAGACGGGGAGCTCTTTTTCTTCATAGGTTTATTCTCAGTTGTCAACTCTTCGGGAGACCTGATCCTCTATTCCTCAGATCTTGTGAGAGAGTCCGATTTTTCCTTTGGAGTGTCTTTTTCAACTTCCTCCTCTGTGCTCCAGATAGTTTTTTCTTAGTAATAGCTTGTTTAGCTATGCTACCTGTTTCACCATTTGCCCTACTTCATCCTTTTTGGGATTTGCTATAATTGACCGTAAGTGATAGTCGTTCTCGTATCGAGAACGATAATATTTACGTACTGAATGGAACCTTTACTTATGATATCGTTTTTCCATTAAATTATGATATAATTTTCACTATATCATAATTTACAAAAATAATGATAGCAAAATTGCCTTTTTCAGTTTTAATTCTGTATGATCTTTTTTTCTTAAAATTACATATACACCTGTAACTTACATACATGTCAACTTACCACAAAACTGAAATATCGAAATTCGCGTATGTATTTATTTTAATTATTTATCAATAATTTAATTGTTTTTTTTTTAATATTATTTTTAGTTTCCTTTAGTAGTTTGAAATTTTTTTATTTAAATTATGTTTGATTTTTTTCAAATGTTTATATTTTTTATTTATTTTATTGGGAAACAAAATATTTGAAAACGATATTGTAATAATATTATTTTCAATAATAAAATTTGATATTATAATCGATCTAAAAAGTAATACCGTTTTCGCTACCATATCGTTCTTTGTTTTATTGAGTTATTTAATTGCTTTCATATATCAGAAATTTCGGCAGAGATTACTTTAAGGAAAAACAAGTAAGAATGTATAGTCGGTCATGGCCGGCCTTATGATACCCTACACCAGTGAGTATGTTAAAAAATGTGGATTATCTATCTTCTATATAAATAAAAATCAATTGTCGTTCGTTGGTAATTGCATCAGTTGAGAACGGCTAGACTGATTTGGACAATTTTTTTACTGAAATGTTCGTCATAGTCCAACTTAGGTTTTTAAGGAAAGAAAAATTGACAACGCCCACTTTTACGCACACTTTTTTCGATTTATCTAAAATCGGAAAACGGCTGCACCGATTTGGCTAAATTTTTTATTTAAATGGTCGTAGTAATCTAATTTAAGTTTTTACTGAAAGAAAAATTTACCACGCCCACTTTTTTCGATTTATCTAAAATCGGAAAACGGCTGCACCGATTTGGCTAAATTTTTTAAAACATGTTCGTAGTAATCAAATTTAAAGTTTTACTGAAAGAATAATTGACCACGCCCACTTTTTTCGATTTATCTAAAATCACAAATCGAACATAAACATGTTTTCTAATTTGGACAGGACAACGTCTGTCGGGCCAGCTAGTTATCTAATAATAAAGCATTTTTCCTTAATTCCGAAATATTTTAACAATTTGTTAGCAAAAAAGGTGATTTTCCGAAAGAGGGGTTATATGGGGGCAAAGGTAAATATGGTCCTATCCGTATAAGTTTTGGTAGAGCGATTTACGATGACATTAAAGTTATTTATAAATTCAATGTGATAGTTGTGTTTAAAGTGAATTTCCACCTTCAAGACTTTGTATGGGGGCTAGGGTCAAATAAGGTCCTACCATTACGAAAATCGGCAATATCATTTAAACTTATATAAAACTAAGATTTGTCGATTTTGTAGAGATTGTACATTTAATTTTATTATAAACTTAAAAGCGAAATAATGGACTGGCTTCTTCCCTGGGTCAAAAGAAGAGTATGTGCCAAATTTCATCAAATTAGAACCGATTGGTATACTTTGGGTGGGTGGGTGTAGGTCCAATATTTTAGGGTGTTACAAACATCAGCACAAACGCATAATACATACCCCACTGTAGCACAGTGGAAGAAATAGCCAAACTGGTATCGCTTTAAGGAAATTTTACATTTGAGAATTCTGAAATTTTTTTTATTTTTCTGGAAATTAAGAAACCAGAGGAATTTTGATTTTTTGTATATCATTTTATTCGCAATATTCTCACATTACTGAGCTTTAAACTTTGCATATTTTTTTAGCAATTGAATTAATTATTTTTTTCACTTTTTTACAGTTTAAGTTTGATTATACATAAAATCTTAAGTTTAGATTTTTTATTTGGATTAGTGGTTTAATTGAAATTATTAGGATTGTATTAAGGGAACAAATTGGTTTGTGGCCTCTGCTTGTACGGGTTAGTTCAGAATTGTGGTATACAAAATGACCTTTGTTGAAGAGTGTTTTAATATGTGTAACATAATTAATCTTCTGTGGAATAAAAGTAGGGTGGATTCGACAAGTTCCGCTCTAATGTTTAGTTTATTAGTCTTTTTGGTCTGTTTTCTACGTCAAGTAAGAAAATTATCTGCAACTTTTTGACTTATCACGTTTTTTAGTGTGTTCCAAATGAAAAGAACGCACATTTTTTTTCATTTGGTTCAGTACCAACAAATAAACTTTTGACAGCCATACATGACACTATTCTGCCGAAGGATGAATTCTATTGAGAATTGTTGAAATCGGTCCATTATTTTACCTAGTTCCCATACAACCGAACAGCTAGAATACGGTTTTTAGCTCATAATTTTTTTAAAGGCGCTTGTATCTCTACAAAAATCGGTACAACTAAATTATCGGATCGGACCACATTTTACCCTACAAAGTCCCTTCATAAAATGATTTAAATATCCATAATTCCCATATAAATACTAGTGTATCGATGATATTTGGCAAAAATAACTTTAATATAAACATAAATTAATGAAGATGGGCCTGCGTCCCCATACATAGCCTTTTTCAAAAAATAAATTTTTCACTATTAAATTGCCTTAATATTTTGGAATTAACGTAGAACTTAACGTAAATGCTTTAAAAATAAACCACGTTTTAAATATTAAAATACAAAAATAAAATTATTATTTATTATATATTATATATACAATAGTCCAAATATCAATAAATATAACTTAAAATGTCTAAAACATGATATCGTTTTCAAAAAGTGTTCAAATCGAATGAAATACAAAAATTATAAACATATTACTGCTATTAAATATATGTATGAACTATCGAGGGTGACCGATACAACACTTTATGGCGCACCCTGTAGAAAAGTGGTGACCATGTCCTTGGCTATAATTTCACTGAACATTTCTAATAGATCATATCACTATTTATAAAGATATAATTAAAGATCCACCAGATTGACCATTTCTCCCAATGTGTGAATTTTTACCTTCAAGTCATTTTCTGAATGGGAGTTTGTATGGGGGCTAGGGTTATATGAGACCCGATCATTACGATAATCGGCAGTGTCATTTGGATTTTTATAAAACTAGACATACTAGAACATTTAACATAATTATGAGCTCAAAAGGCCTATTTGGTGGGTACGGATGTATAGGGGCTAGGCGAAATAATGAACCGATTTTAAACATTTTCAATAGGCTTCGTCCTTGGGTCAAAAGAAAAGAATGTACCAAATTTCATCAACTTATATTGAAAATTGCGACAGAAAGTGATTCTGAGCCAATTGGTATATTTTAAGGTGTAGGAGCAATGTTTTTGAGTGTTACAAACAGCATACCTTTTGCACTATAGTGGTGAGGGTATAAATATACAAAAAATCAGAAAACACATTAAATAACTCCGAACTTGAAACTTTATTTTATTGATTTGTTTTCTCAAAGTTAATCGCTCGAATTGTGTTAAAAATTACAACGCCTTTTCTTCTATCCTAGTGTTGAGGAGAAAATTGTAAATTTGGCATCACTGTTCATAGAATTTTAGTACCATTGTTGATTTGTTTTGTTTTTTAGTAGAGTTTTATACGAAATTATACAACCATGTGTAAAATTGAATCGATTTTTCATACAATTCACAATTTTTTTCAAGTGTTACAAAAAAATAATTCTTAAAAGAATGGATAATGTAGAAAAAAAATATTTGTTTTAAAGAATTATAGTCGGAAAAGCTGTAGCAATAAGCACAAAAGTAATTGCATTATAATTCCCTTAATATAATGAATTAGTTTGATAATTTTATTATGAAAATTAAACCATATATTGAGCGATGTAGTAAAATTATATGGAGAACAAGAAGCAGAGAAAAGAATATATAAATTGTGTATCCCCTTTGATAAATACTTTACTGGCTACAATAACTGCGGTCATTAATACAATCGTCGGTAAAATTTGATCTATAAATTTTTGTGTGCTTGTGTTTTTGTTAATTTCGGTTTTGACAACAATTAGTAGATTTAATATTAAAAATATACATTGAATTGTAGACCTTTAAAGTGCGACAGATCGATTCCATTATTATGGTGAATCTTAATGGAAACACTGCCGTCAAGTAGTGCATACCCCAAAGTGAGTCGGCGAGTGTAATTTTTGTATGTGTAATTTATGTCTAAATGTATGAATAGTCTGTTTTTATTTCAATTAATATTTAAAAAGGAAAACTACAATGTTTTCCTTACAACATGGAGTCGGCGGTGGCGGAGGAATTAATGATACTGATGGATACGACTTCACTAAAAGTGAAAATGCAGCTCGATGGAGGGGTTTATTTACACCATCCTTAAAAAAGGTAGGGAGTTATTGTTTTCAATTATATAATATTTATACATGTATATATTCCTATAGGTCTTAGACCAAGTACATCCACGTCTTACAGCCAAAGAGGAAGCCCTAATGTATGTGGAGACCTTATGTCTACGCATATTAGCAATGCTTTGTGCAAAGCCACTGCCTCATACTGTCCAAGTAAGTTTTATTATACGGCATATTATATATTTTCAATTCATATTTAAAGTTTTGAAAATAGCATTTTTGATTGTAAGTAAAAAAATTAGTGGCCACACCATGTCTTGTGTGGCCACAGATCAAAACTTCATATATTATATAAAAGGTAATTTAAAAATAACAAACAACGGGATGAATATAGAAAAAAAATTCTTAAGTTGGCTGCATATAAAATTTTAAGTAACCATAGCCGGTATTCAAAACATATACCTACTATGAAGAAGAAATCCTTGCGCCGGGCTATAAAAGAAATTCATACCAAGTGTTAGAAACATCTTTTTTTCTTTGGCCACTTATATAGGTACATATTAATATGTTCTTTTATCTTTATACATTAGTATGTACATATGAATATGCATATATTTTTGAACTACATATTACTAAAATCAACTTATTTCAGATATATTACGATTATTTATTCTTATTCTCTGCTCTTTTCAATACTGTTTTCTTAGTTTCTATGTTATGTTAGGTGAATTTTTAATTAAATTTTGAATTGAATATGCTCCAAAATAATTAGCAATGAATTCGCAAAAAAAAAACATTTCATAAAAATTATAGTAAATTGTAATTAAAAATATATGAAAAAAGGTATTTCGAGCGCCTTTTAGAATAAATATCTAAAATTCTGTATATTAAAAAACAAATCCATTTCGTTACAAATTTTGAAACTTTTTAGGGAAAAGCTAAAAATTATAGTAAATTAAGTTTTATTATAATTTTTTGAGTGAGTCACCAATTTCTTAAGAAAGCAAACAAGTTCTGTGACTATTTTTTTTCATCAAGATTATTTTGTGCAACAAATATTCGGTATTTATACATTATTGAAAGTCGGAAAACCCACTAGAGTGAATTTAGGTAGTGCAAAAGTAAATTTTTCTTAAATTCAATCAATTTGATGTTTTTTGTAGATTCCATTTTTTTAAATTTTTGTTAATTTAGTAAATTTAGAATCCATTTAAAATTCAGAATTTTCGTTAGCAGTTATCAATAAATAACAATTATTGTTTTCCATAGCTTTTTGGGAAATAGTGAATTTTACTGTAAATTGAATATTGCCAGACATAAGGGTTTATTCTTAAATTTAAGTTTAATCGGTTAAAGTCTACCTAAATTTGTTCCGAGTTTAATCTAACAGCAAGTTAAGTCACACTTAACTGTGTAATAGAAAACTGCCCTAAGTATCCTAATAATTAGTAGTTTATATTCTGAAAATTCATAAACAATTAAAATTTTTACTTCAAAAAAGAAAATGGTGGCCTCCAGTAGGTTATTGGTTAGTCTTCTAGTCTGGTAGACCGGAGGTGGTGGGATTGATTCCCACCTGAGGCACTGGTTAAGGAGCGCACAACAGGCCCGATGGAGGCCCAGGTGTATTTCTTCGAATTTGATGTACATCCTCCTTTCAAACTAACCCAGCAAAAAAAGTGTGGAAAAATATGTAGAATTTTCATCACAACTATTAACCCGAAGTGCTTCAAATTCAGGTGATAAACCTATGAATTTTACATTAGCGTGTAATTGGAGGGATGTTGTTATTTTTGACAACTTTGAACTACATCTTATCTTTAGAAGCTGTAAAAATCCGATACTTATATGTCAAAAATAAACCACATTCTTTCAATGAAACGCTTTTGTAAATTTCATTGGTTTTTCATCAAAATTTGAAGTACTTCGAATATGTTGTTTGTAGTGACTTTTCTACATCTCTTACCTCATTTTTAACTGTGTTTTCATTTGTAAAGATATGTTTGGTTTATAAAAGCGAAAAGTATGCAATCGCATTTTTAGATGTTATTAAGATGTCGTTTGTAAAGTATGACATCAATTATTTTTTGCTGGGAACTAACTACATACTTCAAAAATGCAAAATGTTGAGCGTTGCGTTATTTGTAATTTGTTTTTGTTTTTACAAAATTTATGTGGGACGCACGCTCAACGCTTTAATTTAATATGGGTCCCAGCACATAGTAATTGTGTGGGAAACTGTATTGCTCAGGTTTAGTGAAACCACCTGTCTAATTTCGAGGTCAACCTGTCCTCTTATTGTTAAGCTTTCTCAAGGGCAAATAAGATCTGCTGTTCTCTCTTGTATGAAGGATATATCTGAGATAAATCTGAGATAAATCTGAAATATATCCTAAAATTCGTGAATCAAAATGGAATAGGACTCCTATGACCAATAGGTCATCACAACGGTACCGAAACCACATGAGACACTTAAATTTGTTTGAGTGGCTACCCTTCTTACCTAAACCTAAGTTGTAGATTAAATAAAAGTCATTAACAAGTTTGTGCTGGGACCTGGAAATTTGTACTCAAAATTTATATCGTCAGCTAAAGCGCAAATGGACCTAACAAAAAATTAGAAATTGATTTTTTCATTGACTTCGTTCCAAATAAAGACTTAATTAGTATACAGTTACCTACGAAAACATGTCCGACCATATGATACCCTACAGCACTGTGTATGTTAAAAATTAGGATTATTTTTAAGAAGTAGTTTTTACCATAATTCCGAAATATTTGAACAATTTGTTGACAAAAAAGTGATTTTATAGAAGAGATAGGGGGCAAGGCGAAATATACGTATATATTTATTTATCCTTATAAATTTTCGTATAGAGGTTTGCGTTAACATTAAATTAATTTATAAGGAATTTCATCGTAATACTAGTGTTTATAAGTGAATTATTGGTTTTTAAGTCATTTTCTGAAGGGGACTTTGTATGAAGACTGTGGTCCTACCATTACGGAAGAAATGGTAGGACCACAGTCCAGTATAAGCAAGGAAGGTGTAAAACTGGCTAAATAATAGGACTTTTTTTACTTTCTTCAAAATTGGGCAAATGATAGGACTTTTTTGGATTTCTTCAAAAATTGTGCTATTAAAATTATCTTTAAACATTTATATCAAAGGATATATTTATATTAAAGGACAAACAACAAAGTCGTTGACAATATCATTTATATCAAAGGATATTACTTTAGGTTGATACAGCTATCGCTGGGTTGACAATCTTTGGCGGAGTATGACTAGGGTCGTTCCGGAGCGAAGATCCAATTGTTGCATTGTTGTTGTGGTTTTTTGCATTCAGAAGTGATGTAAACAAAAATATCTACAAAAACAGAAAATGCCTATAACTTTGTTATTTGTCGGTCGATGTTACTATTTTGCACCTTGTTGGAAATACAATTTTCTCTAGAAGATAAGTTTTAAACATTAATGCACAAAATGAGAATCATCGAAACAAAATTCATATTTTGGACATCTCTAATGGCTATATTTGTAACTCTAAGATTTTCTCAAATTGCAGAAAAATTTTAAACTTTAATACAATTTTAGGATGTTGAAGAGAAGGTAAGGAAGTACTTTCCTTCTCCAATTGACTGTTGGGCTCTAACTGAAGCAAAAGAAACAGCATTTTCCAAAAAAAGGAAGTCTGTCTTACCTACAGAACGAGTACATACCATGCTACAAAAGGTAAGAATTCTATAAAATATATACTTTTATATTTTATCAATATGTAATGGAAAAGTCTTTTGCATATTTTTCTACAGTTTAACATGTTTTGCGCTATTCTGGTTTTTATGTTCTATATTTTCCTTTTACAGGATGTTCTGCAATATAAAATTGATAGTTCGGTCTCAGTTTTTCTGGTAGCTGTTTTAGAGTATATCTCAGCCGACATATTAAAATTAGCCGGGAATTATGTAAGAAAAATAAAACACTGCGAAGTTTCAAAGGAGGACATTGAAGTAGCAATGTGTGCCGATAAGGTAACATTTAATACATATATTATTCTCATAAAAACACAAAAGGAGAATTGTATTTTTTTTTTTTTTTTCTTTTGTTTTAGGTATTAATGGATATGTTCTATCAAACGGATATAAAGGCAAATGTTATGTCTAGTCCGTTACCAACGCTGCCGGCCCAGCGCACTAGCACAACTTACGAAGAAGTTGTCAAAGATTTAATCAATGACGAAAAACAGTATCAACGTGATTTACACATGATCATTCGTGTATTTCGAGAAGAACTTGCAAAAATTGTGCGAAGCCCAAAAGAACTTGATCCTATATTTTCCAATATTATGGATATTTACGAGGTCACTGTAACATTATTAGGTTCGTTGGAAGACGTTATTGAAATGTCACAAGAGCAAAGTGCTCCGTGTGTTGGAAGTTGTTTTGAAGAGTTAGCAGAGGCCGAAGAATTTGATGTATACACAAAATATGCACAAGAAGTTACTTCACAAGGATCAAAAGATGCATTAAACGCATTATTAGCAAAACCAAATGTATGTACAATGATTCAAAGCAACTTGTATTATACATATTTTATATATTCATTTTTATCATTTTAACTAGGCAATGTCTTTAATGTCGGCTGGTCGTGGTTTTCGTGAAGCAGTAAAATATTATTTGCCCAAATTATTATTAGTGCCAATATGGCATGCGTTTGTATACTTTGATTATATTAAAATTTTAATGAAGTATAGTCCTTCGCAAGATGATATCGAGAGTTTTGAGCAAGTGCAGGGTTTGCTACGACCGCTTAGATGTAATCTTGAGAATATTGTAGCCCCGTTGCCTAAGTACATATTCCCCGAATTCATAATCATGAGTAATAACATTAATTTACGAACATTATTTTATTTTTCAGGGAATCATACGTTGCTATGAGTAGTAGAGCTCGCCGCCAATTAGCTATCGAACGCACAAGGGAACTTCAAAATACAGTGGAACACTGGGACAAGGATGTCGGTCAAAATTGCAATGAATTTATTCGAGGTAATTTTCAATCAAATATGTCAACTGAGATAACATTCTAATATGTAAATGCAGTGGTGGCCATAAGATTAGCACAATTGCTCAATGCGTCCCATTACCTTAGAATTTTTATGGATAAAATCTATAGATTTTATTCCCCAAATACGTCCAAAATTTTAAACTCGATTTTGTAGTATCTATAAAAATATTTGTTAATTATAATATTGTTTATAGTTAGTACGATATATTAGATTTATATTTTTTTAAATTTTTTTCCAACCTTATGTAGAGGATGTTTTGGGAAAACTCGGATCTGGCAAAAGAGTAGCTGAACGAAAAGTTTATCTTTTTGATGGATTAATGCTACTCTGTAAGCCTAATATGAAACGTCAGGCGAATTCTGCAAATACACAAGTTTTTGAATATCGACTTAAAGAAAAATTTTTTATGAGACGTGTCGAAATTAATGACCGTGCTGACACCGATGAATTGAAAAATGCATTTGAAATAGCTCCGCGAGTACAACCACCTGTAACACTCACAGCTAAAAGTTTTCAACATAAAAATGATTGGATGGCTGATCTTATAATGGTTAACACAAAATCAATGTTAGATAGAATACTCGATAGTATTTTGTTGGATATTGAAAAAAAGCATCCGCTACGAATGCCAAGCACTGATTTGTATAAATTTGCGGAGCCGGATAGTGCTGACAACATAGTTCTGGAAGAGAGAGAAAGTGCAGGTGTACCGCTTATAAAGGTATATAATATATTTGTTTTACTTGACAGTTTTCACGACATCTTCTTTTTTAATTTCAGGGTGCAACCTTATGCAAACTCATTGAACGGCTAACTTACCATATATATGCAGATCCTATGTTTGTTCGAACGTTTCTCACTACATATCGATATTTTTGTACGCCGCAAAGCCTGCTTTCTTTGCTAATAGAGCGTTTCAATATACCCGATCCAAGTTTAGTTTATACAGATCAGAACAATAGCGAGAAGGATCCTTTAAGCTGTGACACTGACAAATTGCATAAAAATTCACAACGGGAGGATTGGAAGCGGTATCGTAAAGAGTATGTACAACCGGTGCAATTTCGTGTTTTGAATGTGTTGCGCCACTGGGTGGATCATCACTTTTATGACTTCGAAAAGGATCCAACGTTATTGGAGAAACTATTACAGTTTTTGGAAAGTGTTAATGGAAAATCTATGAGAAAATGGGTTGATTCTGTTTTAAAAATTGTTCAAAGAAAAGTAAGTAAAAAAATTTAATTCAAATTATAGGTTTTTAGTGATTTTAATAAACAGTTGTGTTAGTTAGAAACAAATAACTTCAAAAACCTTTACCACATATTCATATAAAAAATTTAAACTTTACTTTGGACGAAAGGTCCTATAATAAACTAACCCTCACTTGAATTTAATGTTAATGGCCTTCTATGTGGGCCTACGTCAATTATCTACCGAACTCTAAAGAAAATTATATAATGTACATATTTTTTAGCACTAATTGTATATAGATCGATATTTCTAATATGTATGTATTTAATATGTCTAATTATCTATATATATCGATACTATTAAAATTTGGTGGGCCAATTTAGTTTTGAAAAATTTATTTGTGCGAAATTTTAATCACATAAACGGACAAACTATCAATAGTAGTTGTGGTACTTCTTGCATAAAGTAGAAAATTTGTATATCCTTGTATCTACATCTACGAAAATGTATAATTAAGAATTTATTCCATTTTGACTTTTCAACTTAATGAGATGCCCCCATTAATTTCTGAAGTGAAAGTTATGTAATAACTCTAGTTGGATATTTATTAACACATTAGACTGATGTTTTTAGACATTTACCATCCCCTGGTAATTTCGGATGTACATATAGTTTTTTATTTATTATAACAATTCTAATTACAACTAGTAGACAATTTTTATTATAACTACTATAAAAATCTATTTCAAAATGTCTATTTTAGACCGATCAAGAAAAATGCCATAAACAAATTACATTTGCCTATGGCCATAGCCCACCACCTATTGAACATCATTTAAATGTTCCTGATTCAGAAATAACATTGCTTACCCTACATCCGTTGGAGTTAGCAAGGCAACTAACGCTGCTGGAGTTTGAATTGTATAAAAATGTTAAACCTTCCGAACTGGTGGGTTCTCCGTGGACAAAAAAGGACAAAGAACAAAAAAGTCCAAATTTGCTCAAAATTATGAAGCACACGACAAATGTTACTCGATGGATAGAAAAGTCCATAATTGAAGCTGAAAATTATGAAGAGCGAGTGGCGATGGTAACGCGTGCAATAGAAATAATGATGGTCATGTTGGAGCTTAACAATTTTAATGGCATATTATCCATCAGTGCAGCAATGGGCAGCGCATCCGTCTATCGCCTAAAGTTAACATTTCAAGGACTACCGGCGCGATACGAAAAGTTTTTGGAGGAATGTCGTGAATTAAATGATGGACACCTTAAAAAATATCATGAACGTTTGCGATCAATTAATCCGCCATGTGTGCCGTTCTTTGGTCGTTATCTAACGAATATTTTACATTTGGAAGAGGGAAATCCAGATTGTTTGCCTAACACTGAACTTATTAATTTTTCAAAGCGAAGAAAAGTTTCAGAAATCATTGGTGAAATACAACAGTATCAAAATCAACCCTACTGTCTGATGGTGGACCCTAAAATAAGGGTAAATAAAAATGTATTTAAAACATTAGCATGCAAAACTATTATTAAAAAAAAGATTGCTAATTTTTAAAATTAAATAATTTCAATTTTCTTTTTTATTTCAGAATTTTTTAGAAAACCTGGACCCATTTAAGGGTATGTCAGACACAGACATATCAAACTTTTTGTATCATGAAAGTCTTCGTATTGAACCAAGAGGATGTAAACAACCTCCTAAATTTGTAAGTAAAAATAATAAATTAATTGATATTATTCACATTCGACTAAAACTCATTGCAATAGAAATATTTTTATTTGTTTTTATTTTATAGTTCGGTTTATTTTATTGTATTGCACAAAATCCCTCTTATTTCGAAAGATTCCAAAAGCTCCAAGCATTTTTTTTTTTTTGATATTCCGTCTGTAATTTCACCAATATAATTCTCTCTGACTGTTTGTCAGTCTGTTGTAATCAATTTTCTGAAGATCATTGATATTTTTGGGATCTAAACATTTAATAAATAAAAAATTAGAATTTTTGTACATTCAGACGCAAGAAAACAAAACAACATACATACAACATATTCTTTCTGTATTACTTCTAAAACAAATCCATTTTTGTCTTACTTAATGCCAACATTTTACAATTTCGAAATTAAAAATTATTGTAATTTTTCTTAAATTATTAAGTATATTTAGAAGTTAATTAATAATTTTAATTGTGGAGTGCATATTACATATTGCATTTTAATAAGGTGCACCATAATCAATCAAAAAGTAGATTTTATTATTATTATTTTTTTTTTTTTTTTTTTTTTAATTAGGGTATTTTTATTTCATGTGTATGTATGTACAAGAAAATTTTGTGACAGGGTATTGAAATTTGGAATTTTATTAAGATTACATTGATTTAACATAAAGAACTCGAGCACGATTAAATTATTTTGTAAATATAAAATATACTACTTTCATCCATTTGCAGCCAAGAAAATGGAGTTCTATTACACTAAAATCTCCGGGTATTAAACCTCGACGACAAAATAATACAAATAGTAGCACAAACAATACTGGAAGTCATACCACAAATAATGGCACACTAAATGCTATGAATGTTGTTCACACTTTAACAACTCGTTCACATTCATTTGCACCAGCTACAGAATCCAGTACTGTTGAACAAAGTTCACCAATCAATAGTGGCAGCGTAAATACTCACAATCAGAATTCGAACAATGTTCAAGCATTCTCGGTTTTCGCCAACGTTATTATACCAGAAAGAAACGGTTCCAAGTGGACTTCCTCATCTACTTATAGTAGTAGTAGTGGCAGTAGCCAGCAAATAACTAATAGTACATTTTCTATTGCTCCTGTTCCACCAGCAAGGACAGACATACTTCAATCAGAAGCGAATGGAGGAGAGGAGGCACCACTGTTGCCGAAGAAGCCCAATTCTGCATCTAGTTCGCAGGCGGCGTTTAGTCCCACTTTTGGTGATGGTGGCTCAGGAACAATGTCAAGTTTAAATTCAGCTTGGAATGTATCCGATGACTGTATTGGGTTGCAGCAACAAACGGGCTCATTGACCAGTAGCAACATATACAATAACCAAGCTGAGATTGGCAGTGACAATGAGCCGTTGCCGTCTCCACTTCCTAGAGTAGTCGTGAGTCCACGACATGAAATTCATTCCACAAACAACCGATCTCCATTCCATAGTACAGCAACTTTAAGCAAAACTAATTGCAGTTCATCCAGCCATGTTAGGTAAGTAAATATATGTATTTTTTTTTTATTTTTTTATACAAAATTCATGTAGGTTACGAAATTAAACAATACCTTTGCGATTTAATAATTGTAGAAATATATTTTTATGGTTTTTGATTAGGATTAAATAATCTGATAAAATAATATGAGTTTGATTTTAATATTAAAATTGGTACGGTCAAATTTTTTATTAATAAAGTAAACTACTTATTACGGCCTTATTCATAATAAAACATAAAACTCGAAAATTTACATCGAGAAGTGTCTTGAAATATATTATTATCAATAACACTGTGCAAAATCGTTTCATGAGATTTTTCATTAACAAACAATATTTTGTGAATATAAAACAACTGAAATGAAAAATTGTGCGTGTTTTGACACTTACAAATTTTGCTATAAAAATACACAGGTTGTGTTGTGTTGATCACTCTTATAGTTCACTAGTAATATTTACTTTAAAGGTTTTTTTTTGGAATTAAAATATATTTTGATCTCTTAACAAATATATTATAATATTAATGAACCAAAACCTTTGGCAAAGTTGATCTAAGACTAGTTATCGAGTAATAGGACCAAAATTCTTTGATTGTCCATCAAAATCTCCTGACTCGAGTCCTTTAGAGATGCTGTTCGGCATTCTGAAGAGCTGGGTCGAAACTCGACATTTTAGAAAATATTGCAGCTGGCCAATGACTTAAAATCCGATTGAGATTCATTACGAACTACACTAGTATTTAATTTATTCCATAAAGGTGTTTGGAACTCAAAAGGACCAAAGATTTTCATAAGAAGATCAAAAAGTTGCTTAAGTTTCGAACAGCAATTTATGAAGTTAATTCAGTTATTATTTTCTTGTAACTCACAGCGAAATGGTATTAAACTTTTGTTGTTGTTAATATAATGTAGACACATAATATTATACAAATCAATTATATAATTTTGAATAAATCAATTAAAATAGAAAATATAGCACTTTGTATACAAGGCCAAAAAAAGGTGCTTAGGTTTCGAACAATACTGTATATCTTACAAAATTTTAATGAATTTACAGAACAGCAGAAAATATCATATTACTATTACTAATGAACAGTCTTGGTGGTATATTATTAACGAATATTATTCGGGATCGAGTTCGATCCCTATCTAGGGTAGTAACATTTTTCCAAATTGTAATGAAAATACAATATTTTTATACACTTAAATTTTGTTTTTATTTAAAATAACAGCCCGCATGATGTATTTATTGCTTCATCGAGTCCTCAGTTTTCCGCAACAGATGTAACAGTAGATTTTAGCAACCCCACAGTACCTGTATCACCGCATGTAAATGTACCCACTGCAGCAAATGTAGAGTACCGAGCAGCGCCACCACCGTTGCCCCCACGGAGAAAGGAACGCACTGAGAGCTGTGCTGACTTAGCTCAAAAACGTCAAGCTCCTGACGCACCAATGGTAGATCAATAATATGCAATAAGATGCGATTTTATGTTAATATGTCTTCCTAAATTATAGCTACCACCACGTGATGGTGAATTAAGTCCACCACCTATTCCTCCGAGAATTAATCAAAATCAGCAATACCATCACCATCATCACCATTCCACTGGTACTAGTACTCGTGTCCAAACTAACGAATTTATGAGTGGTAATAGTTTGTTATTACCTAATACTAGCAGTATTATGATACGGCGTAATTCAGCGATTGAAAAACGTTCTGCATCTACGTCCGCATCTTCAGGCTCCTCAGCATCGAATTCTGTTATGGTATTAGCAGCGTCGCCCTCTATAATGACAGGTCCTCCAAATACGCCAACTGTGGTTCCTCATCTTAGTCATTTGAATACAACCGCGGCAACAACAACTTCGGATGACCAATCGATATCGCCTGCGTTAAGTTCATCGACAACTACATCACCCATGACACCTATGACTCCCATTTCGCCCCATATCCCTTCTGGATATCACAGTTCTGATCATTCACAATTATTTTTCAAAAACACAACATCCTCTACCTCCTTGTCATGTTCTCAACACCAACATCAATTTTCTTCAATACATCACCCCCAATACCAGCATCCACATTCTCATCATCACAATGTGCACGCTGCAGTTACTGCTATACACCCAAGATCGTCGCCAAAGGAATTCTCTCCCAAAATTGATGGTCTTCCCAAACTTCCACCAAAACCTAGTCTAAGCGGTAATATGTGCAACAATCCAGGTATTTATTTATGGAAGACTACAATTCAATTTATAAAGGACTTTAATTTACGCGTTCACTTTTTATACGTTTCAGATAAAGGTACGATGTTTCCTTACCCAAGTACAAACCAAGAATAATATAATATTTATGCCGGCGATGTGATATGGATGCAAAAACTATTGGTATTTACTCATCATATGTTATGTTATTGTAAATAAAAATTACATTATTGACCGTAGTAAATAATAACAATAAAGTATAACACTATTGTTAAAAAGCAGTATTTTTAATTTTACAGTAGAATTTTATTGCAGAATTATTAGTAATAGCACTAAAGTTGAAATTTCTCAAAAACTGATTGAGAGAGTCAAATATGCTAGTTTTGGCTGGATACGCATGTCAAATTACCACATTTCATAGCTTATAGTTGTGCTCATTACAATCAAATTTTAAAATTATTTAAAAATTTCGATTTCTTTTTTGGATTGAAAATGTGTGGCACTTGTGAAAATTAAAGAAATATAGACATTGTAATTACGCGTTGTTGAGGTATGTACATTAGGGTCATTACTTTTTGGAATTTTTGCGAATGTCAAATTTTTCGTGATCGTAAGAAAAGTTCCCGCACCAAAAGCGATGAAGTTTTGTATAAATATTAATTTTTCTAAATGTGAAAAATAAATATTTTTGCCAACATTTTTGCATTTTTATTACATTATCTTAAAGATAATATTGTTCTTTAAAACCCTGTACTGTAATTTCTAATAAATCTCGATAATATATACATATAGATAACAGTACACATTTATATTAAAATTATTAACATAATTTTAGCAAAAATAGCGAACAAAAGCATTTTAGAAATTGCTTTAGGTGCGGAAAGTTTTTCACCAAATTGACTTAAAAAATAGCGTTTTGTTATCAGACAGTATTGGCTATAAGGTAGTAAGCCTAATGTACATAACTTCAATATGCCCAAAACGTTATGTGATTGAAATTGTTCTGAATTTTTAAAAAGATATGTTTATAATTTTTATTTTTAAAATCAAAACAATAAATCGCAACTGTAAATACACGATTAGGACACACTAAATATCTTCAGAAATCAAAGCAAACCCATACCCGCGTGAATCTTCCAAACATTCAAAAAGCTCGACAGCGATATTGCTGATGTATACAAATTCTTGTCACCGGTCGGGAAGAACTGATGCCGAGTTAGGTGACTTTTAAGCGTAACTAGGAATGTCACTAGGAAGTCACATCTTTGAGTGACTCTTAGTATCAACTAGAAGAGTAAATAGCTTTAACTTCAATATTCTATAATCTTGTAGATCCTTATAAATTTTATGATCAATTCATCAAATTCTTTGAGATGTATTATAGAACGCCGTAGTATTTTGATTCAAGAAACTACGGCCGCCACCAAAGCCGATCAAGTTTCGGAATAAGTCTAAAGCTAACTGGACAATGTTCGGTACCTTACTAAAGAACCGTTTATGTCAGGACACTTTTCAATGTCAAAATAAAGAGGACATAGACGCCAAAGTAGAAATGCTCACAAGTGTCCTTGTTGCATCGTTCGAGGACAGCTGCCCTCTTCGAGAGCGGAGATCTGCCCTGGGTAACAGGGGAGATCCGGAACCTTGGTAAGTCTCTTCGCAAATTATTTAACCGGGCACGGCGTATAAAGACCGCAGTATATCGTATGGTCAATATTTTAGATAGTCCAAAACTGATCTACTTGCACTTAACCTTTCGAGAAATGAAAAAAAAATTATTTAGCAATTCATATTGCAAACAAATAACAATTCATTTATTAAATACTCGTAGTTAGTCCTATCAAAATTTAGTTTAAAATTTAAATAATTCAAAATTACAAATTTACACAGTTCAAATACAAATGTCAAAAAAATATTAAGAGTGAAATATATCGCACACCAAATCAAAATCAAAATTTTATTTTTGCGTTTTTATATTCTTTAAGCCCTAAGTTTAAGCCTTAAACTATACACAAGATACTAGTTTAACTCTACAAAAATAATAGTGTATTTTGTTGTTGTTAACTGTTCAAGAAAAAAAACATTATGTCTTTCTTTATCTTTCAGAATTTGTAAAAAATTTGTTTCCTTTTCTTTAAAAAAATTTTTGAGTTGTGTCACTTTTGTACTGGGTGTGCGATATGTACATATTCAATTTGACCGTTTAAAATAACATTGTTTCTAATATCGTATTTAAATGTTCCTTATATAACCAGCCAAAAAGTATGCTATAGTTATTATTTCGATAGGCTTTTCTTCTTAGAAAAGTAAAATTTATGTTATTAACAGCAAAGTATAATGTATATTGTTAATATAAAAGTAAAATTTATGTTATTAACAGGAAAACAAATATTTAACATAAAACAATATTTCCTGTTGATAACATTCAAGTGTAATACCCTTATGGTATGTTTCCACTGGCTTGAAATCTGCTAGATTTGCGTAAACCTCTTCAAGGTGTTTCCACTGAGCTTACTCGTTTTTGATATTCGAATTTTCGAACAAATTTTGTCACTTTATTTTTTCATATCCACAATAAAGTTAATTTTATGTAAAATTACATATTAAAAATAAAAAATTACAGTTGTAAACTAATAAATTTATTTATTAAATGCCACTAATTTTAAAATTATAATTTGTTATTATTTTCACTTCGAATTTAATTGTTACTGTCACCAAAGAAATATTTGCTTATCCTAGACACATCGCAGTGTTGCATAAGCAAATCTTGTTCGAAAAAATACATTTTCGACATGTTTTAAATCAAATCTAATAGATTAACCAGATTTGGATGTGTCAAAAATGTATGGGAAATCTACATGATTTCAACTAGTTTTGCCCAAATCAACTAGATTTGCTCAAAACGCCTCAGTGGAAACATAGCATTATTCTATAATTTTTCGTTCGTTTCTGTAAATGTACAGAAATAAAAGCGTTAACATTAATATTTTGTATTCTATAATAACAACAGTGTTAAAATTGGTTTGTGAATTTGATAATCAATTCAAATTTACCAGATGCACAATTTTTTTTAAGTTTAGAACAATTAAAAAAATGATTATTACCCCAAATGTTCACTTGGATGTTAAAGATGTTTGCGCAATGATTGAGGCCTCAAAATTCTGTTCTTCAATGTTTATATGAATGCTATAATTGTCCATACAAAATTTGACGACTTTTGCAGTTGCAATTTCTGAGATGCGCGACCTTTACTATTTAATTCGTATGTGGGCGTAGCATTCTGCCTTCTTGAATTTTCGAAATAAAAAGAATTCCTTTTAGACATACAGGAAGACATTGTGAAAATATCATGAAAATCGGTCCAGCTGTTTATTAGTTAAAAAGTTATAAACCGCCAAAAAAGGTATCAAAATCATATTTTTTACACATTTTTATGCCCTAAACGTACACCCATCTACTTTTGTTTAGAAGTCGATGCAGTTCATCTGCTTCTACTTTTCTTGTATCTCTAATGTGTGTGTACTAAAAAACCTTTTTAACCCGCTTTTTCCTTAAATGTTATAATTTGCAAAAATCGCTATTTTCTGCAATTTAAAGAAACTATCGCTGAAATTGACATTTCATTTTGTTACTAACAGAGCACTTTTATGTTCAACAAAATAACATTTTACAAAAAATGTTTATAGAATACAAATTCATGTTAAGAACGGTAAAAGAACGAACGTTTAAGTTAGAGAATAAGGGTATACATTTCAAAATGTGTAACAAACCAAAACGATGTTAACACAGACTATTTGAAATTTTAATTTGGAGAACTATGTATAAGTAATAGAAAATGTTGTTGTCAACAGAATGTTAACGAAAATGAATTTACATAAAAATTATTGTGTTATGTATGTGTATAAATAAAAACAAGTTAGAGTGCTATATTCGGCTGAGCCGAATCTTAAATACCCTCCACCAGCTACTTTTATATTAATACTGTTGTAATTGATCAAATATTTATAGAAATAAGTTTTCTCATGTCTTAAATAGAAAAACCCCAAGAGTTAAACAGCTTAAATCTGTTACAATTCCAAGATTTTTTGAACATTACAAACCCCATTTTCTTTTATATTTTTATAGCGCCCTAAGATATGCTTTAACGATACTTAATAATTTGTGTGAAAAACTTAAGGAAATTAAAATTTTCGGGGCAGGACCTAGTATGGGAGATATGTCCAATTATGGACCGATTGGAAAAAAAATTCACAGTAATATTTCTGTGCATATGAGCAATACTTGTACCAAACTTTATATGGATATTTTAATTTAGTAATGAGTTATGAGTGTTTAAGTGATTTTCGGGAAGGGACCTTGTATGGGAACTGTGACCAATTATGGACCGATTGGAAAAAAAATTCACAGTAATATTTCTGTGCATATGAGCAATACTTGTACCAAACTTTATATGGATATTTTAATTTAGTAATGAGTTATGAGTGTTTAAGTGATTTTCGGGAGGGGACCTCGTATGGGAGCTATGACCAATTATGGACCGATCGGAAAAAAATTTCATAGTAATATTTCTGTATATGTGAGCAATACTTGTACCAAATTTTATATAGATATCTTGATTTAGTAATGAGTTATGTGCGTTTAGTTGATTTTCGGGAGGGGACCTTATATGGGAGCTATGACCAATTATGGACCGATCGGAAAAAAATTTCATAGTAATATTTCTATGCATATGAGCAATACTTGTACCAAATTTTGTATGGATATCTTAATTTAGTAATGAGTTATGTTCGTTTAAGTGATTTTCGGGAAGGGTCCTTGTATGGGAGCTATGACCAATTATGGACCGATCGGAAAAAAAAACTGTCACAGTAATATTTCTGTGCATATGAGCAATCCCTGTACCAAATTTTATATGGATATCTTGATTTAGTAATGAGTTATGTGCGTTTAAGTGATTTTCGGGAGGGGACCTTATATGGGAGCTATGACCAATTATGGACCGATCGGAAAAAAAATTATAGTAATATTTCTGTGCATATGAGTAATACTTATTCCAAATTTTATATGGATATCTTAATTTAGTAATGAGTTATGCGCGTTTAAGTGATTTTCGGGAGGGGACCTTGTATGGGAGCTATGTCCAATTATGGACCGATCCAGAAAATTTTTTCTTTCAATGAATTCTATTAACATAAGATTTTAATTTGTAAAATTTTGTGAAGATATCAACATTCTGACGGAAGTTATTAACAAAAAACTTATTTTCCGGGAATATGCACTTTTGTATGGGAGGTATATGAAATTATGGACCGATGCTGGCAATTTTCAGCACAAATAAATATCTTGTGTAGAAACGAATGTATGATGACTTTCATGAAATTATCTTGCATAGTTTTCGAGAAAATTACATCAGAATGTGTAAAAAATGCTTATTTTTTTCGAGGTTGTTTTAAATTTTGATTCATAACTTTTCCCAATGTGAACAGATTTTGCTCATTTTCAATACCAAACTGTACCGGATAATAATGAATGTTTTGGGTGAATTTGGTTAAATTATATTGCTTCGTTTTAACGTGAGCGTGTTTTACACAGACAGACAGACGGACGGACGGACAGACGGACATAGTTAAATCGACTCAGAATTTCATAAGGACCCAGAATATATATACTTTGTTGGGTCTCAGATGAATATTTCTTGGTGTTACACACGGAATGACAAAGTTATATATAGCCTCTATCGCCACTGATGGTGGTGGAGGGTATAAAAACTCAATATGAAAACAAATTAGTGCAAAATTATAAAAAAATACGTTATATAACTAGAATCTTGTTATTAACAGAATGTTCATATAACCAAAATAAAATAGGTTCATGTTAAGATTACCAACACAGGTATTTGTCAAGTATGTATTTTTTTCTAGCAATACATTTAAAAGAAAATATTATGCAATTTTAACATTATTTAAACTAATATTCGAAATTTGCTTTAAAATTTTACAGAGCGAAATTTTAAAATTTTGAAATAAAATACTTTTGACTTTTTGATAAAGATTGTTTAAAATTTTCATTCAATGATATGTTGTTATGTTATGAAAAGTGTAATGTTAATAACATATAATGAAATTGACTTTATATAACTAAACGAAAACAATGTTAAAACAAACAAATGCAAAAACAAAATTTACAAAAAAAAAAACAACTTGAATTTAAAATGAAGATATATCAAAATTAAACAAGAAAAAAATAATTTAAATTATTATCTATATATGTAAGTTATTTAGGAGATGTAGAATTATGATAATTAATAATTAATTTCACGTGAAATAATATCCAAATTCTTGTCAAGATTTGAAATGCTTGTCCAAGAATATGGTTATTTGAGGACTTGTCAGGTGTTGGTTTTAATAATAAATGAAATTTCAAATTTATACACTTAGATTTCAGGTAAATGTTCTGCGTTTATGTAGACAAAATGGAGTTCTTCAATACTAGTATTGTTGGAACTGATTACGATGACAATTTCGCTAAGACAGATGTAACCGATGATCAGTAGAATATAATATTTCTATCCAACAATACAATAAAATAGACTTAAGTTCACGAAAATAGAATTCCTCCACAACACTGTTTGCGTGTCCTCCGGATCCTAGTCCCTGTTGGAACAAAGGATCCACAATGAAAACAAAGATACCCCCAAAGATCAAAATTTTCCTTGCAATAATCTAAAGAGAATTAAAATGTGAATAATTGCTTACCCAAAAATTTCAAGTGAAAGCGAAAGAAGATAGTCCACAATTCACAAAATTGGAACAGATTCCTCCAAAGCAGAATAAAACTAAGATTCCACAACAAGCACCGAATTAAAAAAAAATAAATTTCCTTTCCTTTTTCTTATCTTTTTGTACAATAATCCATTAAAATTCTCATAATGAATAAAAAAGGAAACGAAAATATTTTCAAAGCCAAATTGATTAAAACATCTCTATAAAATTGGTGATTTACACCACCTTATTCTTAAGACCATTACAGTTCAACTGCATGATCTTAAAAGATTGTTGGGAATCCCCGAATTGCATCTGCCGCCTTGGGGGGTGCTGATGTTGTGCTATATTTAATATACTAGGCATTTGTGATGGTGTTCTTGCCGGAGGTTGTTGTAGTTGGGGAAGATTCAGGTGAGTATACACAGTACTCCGCGGGGTGTTATGCACAGGTGTGACTGCGGTGGCAACTGTCGCCGGCGGATTATTTACGTAACACGCAGCTAAAAAGCTATGACTCTAGTCTTTGTGCGAGCGTAAACCTGAGCATCTTCTCATATGGCAGCAGTTTTTACAGCCATTGCACTGAACTGATGTTACGTTCCTACCAATTACATCCTGACAGACAGAACATCTCCAACGTAATTGTTGTGATCTGCTGTGTCCGGGGGTTCTATTATGGACAATATTTAGTCCGGGGATGTTGTTTGGACAATATTCAGTCCTGGGGGTGGAGTTTGGATACGGGATTGGGGGATCGTAATTGTAGGGGGAGTAGTGCGGGGGTTTTGGGGCTGTGAACTACGACATGTTCCACTGAAGCTAGGGAACCAGTCGCGGTGGCTGGTGAGTCCTGAGCACCTTTTCAGGTGACACCAGTTATTACAAACTGTGCATTGCACTGAGGTGGTGTTACGCTTTATGCGTTCACGACATATTGAACAAAGCCAGATATCAGGACTGGATTTTGTTCAACGCCGGCTATAATTAAGAGGAGTTTGAGCAAAATTGCCGACAAGTTTTGCTCACATGGGGAAAAACTTTCGGTTGATACAGCTGTCGCTGGGTTGACAATCTTTGGCCGAGTATGAATCGGTCGTTCCGGAGAGAAGATCCAATTGTCGTGGGAACGAACGGAAATTGTAGTTACATCTGATATGGTTAAAGAGGCAATCAAGAGCTCCCTATAAACCTGCAGGTCCGGACGGCATTTTCCAGGCACTTTTACATATGGAGGCGGGATTGGTTTCCGTACATCTGTCTCAGATATTCACTGCATGCTTGAAATTTACTATACCCCCATTAAATGGCAGGATGCAAGGGTTATATTTATACCCAAACCAGGGAAACCTAGCTATGCGACAACTATTCGACGATAAGTCTTACGTCCTTCCTACTTAAAACCTTGGAACCGATAGTCGACAGTATGGTTAAAAGCAGTATACCAGACCTAAAATTTAAGCAGCATGCTTATGTAAAGGGACGATTGGTGGAAATTGCTTTATGCGATGATAAGTCTTACGTCCTTCCTACTTAAAACCTTGGAATCGATAGACGACCGTATGGTCAAAAGTAGTATACCAGACCTAAAATTTAAGCAGCATGCTTTTGTAAAGGGATGATCGGTGGAAATTGCGTGCACACTGATACTCTTATGCAATCCCTAGACCAGTTTTATGTTGACCGGGTGCTCCGTAACTGGATCAACTACATGCTAAGGAACATATGGATAAGCTGCGAGATGTACGATATAACTAAATTACTTTTGTAGAAGAGCTGAGGAGGCTCCCGACAATAGTGTAATATCAAACTACTACAGGGAGTTCTGAACTTTGAAACGCTGATACCAGATATAATGTCTTGGTCAAGCGGAAAACTAGAGGAATCCGTTCTTATAGGGGATATTGTGGACCTAGGGTTCTATATTGAAGACCCAGAAACAGAAATATATCACCGTTTACCTAATCATAACACAAGCTTCCAGGCAGAAGTCCGAGCAATAACCGAATGTGTAAATTGGATTAGAATAAATATGGCGCCCATAGCGCTTAATATATTTACCGATAGTGATAAAATTAAATCTAAGACCGTATTGGATTGTAAGAAAGTTAAGGTTTACATCATATGGGTACCAGGCCACTCGGGAGTAGTCGGCAACGAAAGGGCGAATGTAATAGCTTCAAAGGGAAGGGAGCTCGAGGTAGTTAACCTGACAAACGCAAAACCATTCGATGCAACAACAGCTAAATTAAAAATATGGGTGAGAGAATCCCATAAGGCCTCTCGGAATAATGAAGCGGTGGGTAGAACCACAAAGATCATATGCGGTGACCCTGATGAGAACAAGGCGAGAAATTTCCTCAAAATGAGCAATTCTGAAGTTGTGCGCTCCAATTCAAGAAAAAAAAAATTGTTCACTGAATGTATTATTTTTCCATGTTCAGAAACTCAGTTTCCTGGACGTAATTCCTAAGAATCTTCCAATCGGTGTTGGTTAAGAATGTTATTTCCGGAATAACATCACTTCCAAGATACTTGGATCTAACTTCGACGAATGCCTGACAATGGCAAAGAAAGTGCTCCAGAGTTTCACTGTCCTCTCCACATGCTCTACATTCGTCTGAATTCGCACGTCCAATTTTGTATAGATGTGCTCGTAATCCTGTGTGTCCACTAAGAATACGTACCATCATACTAACCTCAGACTTGCTCATTTTGAGAAGATTTCTCGTCTTGCTCTCATCAGGGTCACCCCATAGAATCTTTGTGGTTCTAGCCACGGCTTCATTATTCCAAGAGGCCTTATGGGATTCTCTCATCCATATTTTTAATTCAGCTTTTGTTGCGTCGAATGGTTTTGCGTTTGTCAGGTTAACTACATCGAGCTCCCTTCCCTTTAAAGCTATTACATTCGCCCTTTCGATGCCGACTACTCCCGAGTGGCCTGGTACCCATATGATGTGAACCTTACCTCTGGGAGAATATTCAGTTAAAGCTTTCTTACAATCCAATACGGTCTTTGATTTAACTCTATCACCTGATATCGCACAAATTGCCTTCTGGCTGTCGGTAAATATATTAAGCCCTGTGGGCGCCATATTTATTCTAATCCAATTTACACATTCCGTTATTGCTCGTACTTCTGCCTGGAAGCTTGTGTTATAATTACGTAAACGGTGGTATATTTCTGTTTCTGGGTCTTCAATATAGAACCCCAGGCCCACTTTGTCCCCTAATTTAGAGCCATCCGTGTAGCAACGGATTCCTACTGGTATTTGCTCTAATGTTCCGCTTGACCAAGACATTCTATCTGGGATTAGCGTTTCAAAGTTTCCGACATATTCAGTGTCTGGTATGCGATCAGGCACGTCCGATGAATGTGTATAACCTTCCAATGTGTCCAGTATACATTGATGACGTGTCCTATAACCGTTTTTGGCCAGTTCGCCTAAAGTAAAGAGCCGTTCGGCTGTAAGCGCCGCCTCATATCTTATATATGTTTCAATGGGTGGAATATCTAGCAACGTTTCCAGAGCCTTGGTTGAAGTAGTACACATGGCACCACTTATACCCAAGCAGCATGTACGCTGAACTCCCTGTAGTAGTTTGATATTACACTTTTTGTCCAAAGCAGTCCACCAGATTATTGAAGCATAAGCTAGAATTGGTCTAATTAAACTTTTATAAAGCCAATTTGTCATAGTAGGACTAAGACCCCATTTCATGCCTATGGTTCTCCTACATATCGCCCAGCACCGATGTGCCTTGTTGATCCTATCCTCTATGTGGTGTCTCCATTTTAATTTCCGGTCAAGTATTACACCTAAGTACTTAACTTTGTCTGTCACCGGTATCTTCTTGCCCAAGAAGCAAGGTTTAGTATATGTAGAAATTTTTGTCTTTCTTGTGAAAAGACAGATTTCCGTCTTCGCCGGGTTAACATTGAGGCCTCTCGGTTGAGCCCAGCTCAAGGCCGTATTCAGAGCCTCCTCAGCTCTTCTACACAAGTAATTTGAATCCTTTCCCTTTAAAAGTATTACGACGTCGTCTGCATAGCAGACAGGTCTAAGTCCTTTCTCGGTTAGGGTCCTTAGGAGGCTATTAATCGTGGTAACCCAGAGTAAAGGTGACAAAATGCCACCCTGTGGTATACCGCGAAATACCTTTTTCCTGATAGTTATATCGTACATCTCGCAGCTTATCCATCTGTTCCTTAGCATGTAGTTGATCCAGTTACGAAGCACCCGGTCAACATAAAACTGGTCTAGGGATTGGATAAGGGTATCAGTGTGCACGTTATTGAAAGCGCCTTCGATGTCAATGCATACTGCCAGTGTATACAGTTTGCTATCGAAAGATTCACCTATGTAGTGGACAACTTCATTTAAAGCGGTTTCCACCGATCGACCCTTTACATAAGCATGCTGCTAATATTTAAGGTCTTTGTATGGTATGCTACTTTTAACCATGCTATCGACTATCCGTTCCAAGGTTTTAAGTAGGAAGGACGTAAGACTTATCGGTCGATAGGACTTAGGTGTCGCATAGCTAGGTTTCCCTGGTTTGGGTATAAATATTACCCTTGCATCCTGCCATTTAACTGGGGTATATGCCAATTTTAAGCATGCAGTGAATATCTGTGACAGATGTACGGAAACCAGTCCCGCCTCCATCTGCAAAAGTGCCGGGAAAATTCCATCCGGCCCTGCAGCTTTATAGGGAGCAAAGTTCTTGATTGCCCCTTTAACCATGTCAGTTGTAACCCTCCCCTTCCTCCAATATCGGTTCATCTATGTTATTCGATATACCGGGTGGGAAATGAGAATCCATTAGGAGTTTCATTGTCTCCTCCATATCCTCAAGCCTCCTGCCCGTGTCATCGATCATAGATTCCGGTTGGACATGAGTTTTGGATAGGAATTTTTTTATCTTCGATACGTCATTTACGCTATCTACCTGTTCACAGAAAAGTTTCCAGGAGTCTCGTTTGGCTTTTCGAACGATTTTCTTATATTCACCAAGTTTATTACGATACTCATCCCAGTATACTGCGGTCTTTTTACGCCGTGCCCGGTTAAATGTTCCGGATCTCCCCAGTTACCCAGGGTTTTTCCTGGGCAGATCTCCGCTCTCGCAGAGGGCAGCTGTCCTCGAACGATTCAACCAGGGCACTTGTGAACGTTTCCACTTTGGCATCTATGTCCTCTTTATTTCGACATTGAAAAGTGTCCTGACCTAAACGGTTCTTTAGTAAGGTCCCGAACATTGTCCAATTAGTTTTAGACTTATTCCGAAACTTTATCGGCTTTGGTGGTGGCCTTAGTATTTTGAATCTTATGTACTGATGATCAGAAAAGGAGTGCTCGTCCGAAACTCTCCAATCCTGAATTTCGTTTATAAGCTCTTCTGAACATATAGTTATATCTAATACTTCTTCTCTGATTCTATTGACGAAGGTAGCTTTATTACCTAAGTTCAATGTTATCAAGTCTTTAGTATTAAAGAAATCCATGAGGGCTTGTCCCCTGCGATTGGTGTTTGTACTACCCCAAGCTACATGGTGCGAGTTGGCATCACAACCTATTACAATTTTCTTATTTTTCCTTTGTGCCTCTTCAACCAGTTTCATCAGATCCGACATTGGTGGTAGTGTCGGAGAATCGAAAGGCAGGTAAATAGATGCAAGGAATATGTTGCCACGACCTTGCTTCAGCACCGTTGCATCCGATGTTGATAATCCTGTTGAGAGGAGAAAACATAAGTTCTTGTGACATAAGATACATGTTCTCGGGCGAGATCCTGTATCAGCGTAGAAAAGTTGGAAATTTACGTGATTTAATCCAGAAACCTTGTTGCGAATCGTCCAAGGTTCCTGAATTAAAGCTATATGTATTTTACCTGTGTTGATCAACACAGGTAAATTATTTTTATAAAGAACGCTTTAATTTAGTTTCCATAACGACAATTTTATGGAAGAGAATTCTGTGCGTTGAAGAAATGGGAGCTATGGGCCAATCCAAAAAAATATGTATACAAAATAAATTCGTGTCGAATATTATTCTGATGTCGTTGTTGAGTAGCTAATGTGTTATTTGCCCATTATTACAAATAAAGGTAGGATTTTATGATGCAGATAACTCGTTTCTAGTAAATATAATTGTACTTTAAAGGATATTGATCTTCCTGTGTACATTTAATAACGAGAAACAAATTATTGGCATTATAAAATCCTGCCTTTAGATTGGAAAGTTGTAATAATGAGCCTAAGTGATTTTGGAAGGTAGCCTTTGTATGGGGGGCTATGACAAATTATAATTATAAGAAGATCCGAAAAAATATGAATATGAATGATTTGTATATATACAACACAAAGTTGACCTTACATGAGAACTATGGCCAATTATGCTCCGATCCGGAAAAAATTCCAAGAATAATTTGTAAATTTTATCCCGATATCATTATTTAAATGATTTTCGGAAGTAGATTTTATATGGGAGCTATTATCAATTATGGGCCGATCCCAGAAAAATATCACAGAATGATTTGTTTATGTACAAAACATATTCCATTATTTATTTATGTGTTATTTACGATTAAATGGTTTTCCGAAGCATAATTTTACTTCAGTGAATAATTTGTATGAATATGTACAAAATATATTCATGTTAAATTTTGTCCCGATACGGTTATATGCAAATTAATTCATTAATTTGTTTTCGGAGGTGGGACCTATCAGGGTTGGCAAAATTGGTACAATTGTTCTTTTTTTGGTACTATTCATCATCACAAGTACAATGGTACACCAATGACCCATTTTGTACAATTTTAATTTTATTGCCTTCAACGTTTAAAATATTTTTTACTAGACTTTGGACTAATCTAATGACTTTTCTATGATGTAGTCTATAAATTAGGGAGTTGCGAATGGCAGTTTAGCGAATGAAAATGCGAAAGCGAATAATTAATTTTATTGTTTACGAAAGCGAATGCAAATAGTATAATTACTATTAGTTAGTCTAGAGACTAGTCTTTGGATTATTTACCGACTATCCTACCTATTATCTAGTCTTTAGAGTCTAGTCTATAGACTATTTTATTATCTAGTTTAAAGACTACTCTATGAATATGTCTTTGGACAAATATATGTACTTTCTATTCTATAAACTAGTCAATACACTACTCTAATATCTAACCTATAGACTATTGTCTAGTCTATAGAGTAGTATATTGTCTAGTTTAAGAAATCTCTATTGCCTAGTCTACATATTAGTCTATTGTCTAGTTTACAGAATACTATATTGGCTAATCTATACGAAGGCAATAGACTGTCTAGTCCATTGACCAATCTGGGGATCAAATGGATTATTAGACTAGACTAATATATGGGATAATACAAATGAACTGTTTTTGAATTGTATTTGGTACAATTAGAATCAAAAAAGTATAATTTTTAAGGCAGATTTGTACAATTTGAAAGTTCTATTTGCCAACCCTGGGACCTATATGGAAGCTATGACCATTTCGGAAAAAAATTCGCTGAATATTTTTTATAATAGTAAAACATATTCGTGTTGAATTTTGTACCGATGTAGTTAATTGATTTTTGGAGGACCGATCGAGGTTCAGTTGGTAGTACGATTTCTATTGATATTAGATTTATATGCAAATCTAGTAGATTTGAAGCCAGTGGAAACATAGCATAACATTAGTGGACATAAAATTAAATTGTGGAAAAGTTAGGAATAATTTCTCGAGAATTCCCCGAAATATTATTTTCGTCAATCCCGGGAAAATTTAGTCAATAAATTTCGGAAAATCCATTTAACGATTTTTCTTAAATTCGCTAAAATAATTTTAGGATTTCTTTTGATTAAATAGAAACTTAACATTGATTGTTATGGAAGGAGTACCTTTAATTAAATCAGAATACTCAGTTTAAACATTGACCCGAATAGGGCTTTGGAATAATAATAGTAGCAATTTAGTGCTATATAAGCCTAAATGCTTATCAATTATCTGGCCTAGTCCCTGTAAAGTTCCCCTCAGAAATTGGCTTGAATGATCATCATTGACTTATAAACATTAATATTTGCTATCATTTTGAAAGAAAATTCAGTTTTAGAATTTCTAAATAAAAAAAGAGTTAATAGTTGTAATAAGAATTCCGAAAAACTAAATATAATTTTTACCACGTTTTAATGATACAAAAAGGTATAAAACTAAGTAAAAAACAATGTTTATTTTAAAATCTTGATGGTTCTTATGTTTGTATATACATAAGTTGGGTCGAGTGATCCAACTTAAAAATTCGATTTGAATGAAATTTGCACCATTAGATAGTAGGCCGGACAAAAATTCAGCTCTATCGGTCAAGAACTGCCGGAGTTAGGCGTTCAAAGTTGGACATTTTGGTCATACATGGTTTTTTGAAATGAGTGTTATAAGTCCGGTATAGTCATGTCTCATTTGCCAAGAAAGACCCTAATAGAACAATGTTCCGTTAAAATTCTTATCCCAGTCCATAGACAACACATACATATTCAATATAATAAGTTGTTTGGTTGCCTTTAATTGCATCAAACATATATCCTACAATCCGATTTACTATTCCATGACTGATTAGTTTTGTTCTGGAATCTTTCAGAGATTATCCCGTAATAGTGACAAATGGGTGGCTTGACCCTTCTGTCACTTCCATTTAGGTAAAGTTTTGTACATTACCTTGGAAGTTTGTAAGCTACCTCATTGCCAATGTATTCCTTATAAGGAATGTACTTTCTTCCGATATTACAGATTACATCCAGCAAAATTACACGATTCGTCGCGGAATGTACTTCCTAGTCATATCTTCCTGGGACCCTGCACTTTAGGACAATATCACATTATATGCTCAATCGTCTCTTTAACAACATAGCATACCAAAGTTCGCTATAGTCATGTCGCATTTATTAACAAGGGCTCTAATAGAACAATCACCCATTGGTCATAAGGCTTTTGATACCATACAATCAATTTAATGCTCCAAGACTGGTTAGTTTTTGCGGACTCTATAAGAGATCATCCTGAAATAGTGTCAAATTGGTGGCTTGACCCTTCTTGCCTTGCAAGCTCGTCTGCTTCCTCATTACTCTTTACATTTCAGTGTCCTGGTATCCAACATATTCTTATTGTAAACAGCCTCATAATATCACTAAGAGCTAATCAACGACTATGCATGAATGCACTGTATGACATATCAACGCTTTAAGTGCAGCTTGACTATCGACATAAACTGTAACTAACCGTCGCTTTCCACATCGCCAGAATTTCTGCATGGGGTCAGAAAGATCTGCCCTAGAACTTTACCCCGCTCCACAAGGAATTTTATCCTGAACAAATAGACCCATGGTCCCTAATTTCCCAGCCATTTTGCATTCTCCCATGAAATGTGCTCACCCAATGCAGTTTGCATGATATCACTGGTTATGGATATACATTTTCCATTAACCAGTAACTCAATATCATACTCATACGCGACTATCTTCCTACCTTTGGATTCAAATAGCCTTACAATACCTTTAACCGCTAGTAACCATAGGAGGAGAGATAGTACTCCTCATTGTGTTGTCCTTCTAGTAACATTTCTCCTAACACACTAAAACGCGGCAAGATTACCTATGAATCAAGCCGTGCTCAATACAACTTATCACCTCATGTTGAGCGTTGCAAATCAGGTAAGTATCAATATTCCTCCTAAGATAAAGATCTAGCAGTGTCTCAAGTGTATTCAACAGAAATGAAGATAAGCTGATAGGTCTAAAATCCTTTGGTTTCGAGTGACTCTTCTTCCCTGCCACCCTGCCATGGGTATAAAAATTATCCTAACCTCTCTTCACCATATACATAGATTCAACAAATTTCAAATACATACATGTCTATTATTTTCGGTGTGAGATGGGTTTTTTATTGTAAACATAAAAACTAAAACTCATGTTTTGACGAATATTAGATAAATAAAAATTAAATTTCAGTTTATATGAGGTTTAATTTTTCAAATCAATTGATATGTTTCAAAGTTATTTAAAAAAATAGTAAAATGACATTAAACATCCCAGCAAAAAATAATTGATGTCATACTTTACAAACGACATCTTAACCACATCTAAAAATTCGATTACATATTTTTTTGCTTTTGTAAACCAAATATTTCCTTACAAATAAAAACCCAGTTAAAAGTGATGGATGTTGAAAAGTCACATCAAGTTTTGGTGAAAAACCAATTAAATTTACATAAGCGTGTCATTGAAAGAATGCGGTTTACTTTTGACGTCCAAATATTGGACTTTTACTGCTTCTAAAAATAAGATTAGATGTAGTTCAAAGTTGTAAACAATTAACAACATCCCTCCAATGACACGCTAATGTAAAATTTAAAAGTTTTTCACCCGAATTTGAAGCACTTTGGGTTAATAGTTGTGATGAAAATTCTACATACTTTTCCACATTTTCTTTTGCACGAATTCATAGAGAATTTTCTCAATGCCACTTTTGTGGTATACCAGTCTTGCAGTAAATGAGCGAAATGTAAGAGATTAGAATTTTTCTTGAGTTTAAGCTAATAATATGAACGAATGAATACAAATGTTTTAGTTTTAATAAAAAATCATTCGCAAAAAATTTCACATTTTTTAAAAAGTCAATATTATTGAACGTATATATAAATATTTGGCACTTAGTTCATAAACATAAATATTTTGAGTTATTACTCTTTATATGCAAATGAACGAGGCATGTATTTTGTATGTTTCTAATGGTTTTCCTTAAATGTTTCAAAATCTATAATTGCTCCATAAAATAATATTCTTTTAAAATCTGATGTTTAACGTAATTTATTTCATAATTTCTCTGCAGGATTTACTTATATCATAATGATTTTAATTATACAGATAATTTATAATGTTTGTAATTTTCCGTAATTTGATGCATACTGTTTTGTGTGTAAAAATAAAAATATACATAAATATTTACTACTTTGATACATACGTATGTACATGGTTACCTAAAATGCAAATAACGTAACATTTTAAATATAAAAAAACTGAAGAGTATCACTTGTTTTTAATTAATATCAAGATAAAACTGAACTTATAATTTCATGTATTTTGTAGTAAAATTTAAAATCATATTTTTTTGATAAATTGTTTTGCATTTTAGATGACACTAGATACAAATATTTATGTAAGTATATAGAAAAACTTGCCACATAAGTTATAAATTACTTCCTAGAGTTTCGATTTCATCCAAAAAGTATATCATATCAGATTCGGTTAGACATGAATTCTGCAAAACTATTCGGAAAAAATTTGGCAAATTGTGCAAAGGTTGATATGTTACCATCATAGAACCCTTCTTTATCATGGCTTCTTTTATTTTTGGAGCTACTTTGTGCAATTCGCTATAGAATTTGTCATTTCTCTCCATACCCCTTAAAGTGGAAGGCACATACCAAAAACTAATATTTGTGCATTCGGGATTCTCTAAAACAAGCTCAAAACCAGATCTCTCACGTATCTGATTAGTTAAGAACTCAGACATTTTGAATAACTGGTTCACATGCTCTTCGAGACCCTTTGTACCCTTTGCTTTCCACATAAACCAAAACTTAAAAACATCAGCTCGTCGACCACATTGTATATGTTTGTCACCGGTATCGTAGGATGTATCATAAAATTTATCCTTTTGAAAAAGATATGTTGCATTTGTTGAGTGACATTGAGAAAGAATATCTTTATGCCGTGTTAAAAATGTTGAACACTGTTGGGACGCTGTTAACATTTTATGAGGATTCCATGTAACCGAATCGGCTCTGAAAAATCCAAGTAGACGTTAATAAAACTCATATTCATATGTAGACAAAAATTTATTACCTTTCGATCCCATTTAATAAATGGCGATATTTTGGACTCATTAATGCTCCACCACCCCAAGCAGCATCTACGTGCATCCACATTCCATATTGTTTACACAAATCAGCAATACTATTTAAATCATCAAATGCTCCAAGAACCGTGGTACCAGATGTAGCCGATATCATCATTGGCTCGCAATTCTCACTGATACATTTCTTTATTTGCTTCTCTAAATCCTCAATATCAACCTTGCCAAATTTGTTTGTTTTTATTTTACACACATTTTCACTGCCCATACCCATAAACATTGCTAATTTTTCAACGGAGTAATGTGAATCTTCTGATGTGAATATGATCTGCCGTTTTGCTCCAAATAATCCGTTTTTCTAAAATTAAATATTAAAAAATCATGAATTTTGATTAAACGTTAAAAAATATTTAAAATTCAATATTTTATATAAGAATTCTTTTATACAAATGCATATTTGTAGTCATTTACTTAAAATCGCTTTCGAAAATTTTTTATCAAAGGATTTGCGTACTTTGCTGCAGCACCTGAACTGTTGAATGAAATTTCAAGTTTTAGCTGTCAAGTTTTTTGTATAATTTAAACATTTTCGTTATTTGATTAGTTTCCACTTTTAAGCATTTAACTTTGACAGCCAAATTTGGTATTATGAATTAAGAACATAAGAGTTAGAATTTTACTTAATTAATTAATTTGTTGGCTTCTTTAAGCGGAAAATTAAGGTGGATTAAGCTTCGGCAAAAGGCCAAAGTGTGAAGAGTTGGTGCGAAAATATAATAATTAGCGTTTAATCTTCACTTTAAAAACACTAATGTGTGAACGTAGTATTAATTGCATGTATAGTGCATATGTAACAACATTTCCTATTCAGCAGGGTAGGTAAAAATATCGCTCGCGATCGCTATTTTATTTATATCGCTCGTTTTAAAATTCAAAATCGCGAGTTTTATTTTTCAACACGCGAGCACAATTTTAATTAGAGTTTTATGTGTTTTGTATTCGCTTCGTAAGCGATATTTACATGTTTTTGTTTTTTCAACTCGCTTATGAGCGAGTGGAAAACGAGTTGAATTCGAGTTAAATTCGAGCCGAAAATCAGCAAAGTGTCTGTACCCTGCTATTCAGCTATATGTATGTATCTATTATCTTATATTTTAAATTCATATCGTCATATGAAATCCAAAAAGCCCTAAGTTGTATTGAACAAATATTTAATCCAAAAATTTTCAACATTTTCTCAAGTTAGGCTTATTTTTTAGTGACAAATAAATATTTGAAGAAAAATTTGCGGTTTTTGAGAATTTGTTTTTTCTGAAACCCAAAAGGGCGTAAGTTACATTAAAAAGTAGTAAGTTTCAACATTTTTAACTAAATTAAAATCGGGTTTTCTTAGTCAAATAGGCCGAAACAATGAAAGCATAAGGCTTCTTTGTTTTCATAAAGATTTTCGGAAATTGGAATTTTTCTTTGAAAAAATTCTAAAGCTGTTAAAAAAATCTATAAGTCGCAAGGTTTCGCTAAAAGTGCCATTTTTGTTGTATTTGATGGAAACTTATAACATTTTACAATTTCGAAGTTATTACATAATCTTTTAGAATTTCGAAGATAGCGACGTTGATTTTGATTGTAGGAGTGTAAAATTTAGCAGGAATATGTATTTTAATACGTTGCATCATAATCAATCAATCAAAAAATAATTGATTTTTTTGTAACTTAGGGCCATTTGGATTTCATATGACGATATATTCCTAAAAAATTATACATTTTTAATAAAAATTTAATTTTTCATTGTTAGCAGACGTCATATAGTAGGTATATAGGCGAAACAGAACTTGTTATTCTCTTCTCACAGACGTTTCTGAGAGAATTAAACACACTTGAGAGTACTAAACGCACTCACAAAACTTCAAATTTTCTTCGCGAAATTGCGAGGATATTAGAACTTAATAGTTTTTCTTATCACTTAAACTTAATATTTATTATTTTTTGCCACACTTTTAATGTATTTAAAACCCGAAAATAATTTATATTTTTATTTACACTAAATGTCAAAGAATAAAAAATATTTTTTATTCTTTGCAAAACAAACTTCTAGTGCCCAATATAGAAGTCTTACAAATAATGAAAAAATGCCCCATTATTTTCAAATGCACATGCATTAAAAGATGGTGTACCCGAAACAAATTCTGAAAGCTCCATTGAGAATCTAATTCAAACCATGAACAGTTTCATGGTAAACATGCAAAATATGTTTCAACAATTGATGCAGAATCAAAGCATGCTCATGCAGATTCTGCTAAATAAAAAATGAATTCTCTAAGGATTTGTTTTTGGAATGCTAACGGCCTTAGCCAACATAAGCATGAAGTACAACAATTCCCCCTGCTTCAAGATATTGATATACTACTAGTCTCTGAAACGCACTTTATCATAAAGAATTGTTTCAGAATTAACGGATACTAGACTTATGATCACTTTGATTATTATTAACCAAAATTGGTTATTTTTATTTTGCATGTGTACATGTGAATTATTTTTTCGTTTTGGTTATTTTTTGCAAACAATTGAACTAAATGCAGTTTGCTTATATTCTAAAAATAAAATTAAAAGTTCTTTTATCTCTAGTTTTAAATCGACTATGTAAATATACATATCGTCCCTGTTCTGAATTTTGGTAATATGTGGAATTTTTTTTTTACTATTCGAAGTTTTTTATTACTGCAATTTTAACATCTACTTGTTATACTTATGTACACAAAGGTATTTTTCGATATCTTACTTGGTTTAGGATTTAGCAAAAGTACCTATGCGTTTTCTACATATTAAATGAGTTGATTTAAATCATAACAACACCGTAATATTATTTTATTTACACTAGCCAATCTAACACCGTGAATAATGGATCCTCACTCTCCTTTTGGTGCATCCATGAATTTAAAATCACTTTTTGGGTCGATTCAGACTCGTCCGTCCTTCCGTTAATATTTCTATTGAAACTTTTATATGTAAAGAACTCGCGGTACTTATATGAAAAAAAAAACGAAGTAAGCTGTATTTCGCATTTCGATTTTTATGGAATTTGGTGGGAATAGTCTACGTACTTAGTAGATTATGTCCTCCAAATTAAATTTGAAATTTAAAGTATAATTACAACTTCTATACCTATTTGAAATTTTGATAAACAGATACTGTGCTAATTTGCCGAAATTCTAAGATAAATGATTTAATAAGAATTAATAAAGTATTTTCTGCTAATTGAAGCAAGAATAGTATCACAATATCTTTAAAGTATTAATCAACTGATATTTATACCCTTCACCTTCGTGAGAAGGGTATATATAAGTTTGTCATTCGGTTTGTAATTTCTATAATATAATTTTCCGACCCTATAAAGTATATATATTTTCTAGATACTTATAGGAAGCGGAGTCGAATTTAGCATGTAGGACCTTGACTAGGTAAGAACCTTGAAAAAAGGGACTTTTTGGCACTTTTTCATTCTACAAAAGGTACTTTTTGAATTTTCTATAATATTGAACCTAGAAACATGAAATTAAGTTTGTAGAGCCCGGATTAGGCCAAACATATAAAAGGAGACTTTTTGGTACTTTTTCGTTCTACAGAAGGTACTTTTTGAATTTTCTATAATATTGAACCTAGAAACATGAAATTTAGCATGTTGGGCCTTGACTAGGTAAGAACTTACAAAAAGGGACTTTTTTGTTCTACAAAAGGTACTTTTTGAATTTTCTATAATATTGAAACTAGAAATATGAAATTAAGTATGTAGAGCCCGGATTAGGCCAGAACACATAAAAAGGGACTTTTTGGTACTTTTTCGTTTTACAAAAGGTACTTTTTTTTATAATATTGAACATAGAAAGATAAAATTTAGCATGTAGGGCCTTGACTAGGTAAGAACCTATAAAAAGGGACTTTTTGGTACTTTTTCGTTCTACAAAAGGTACATTTTGAATTTTCTATAATATTGAACCTAGAAATATGAAATTAAGCATATTAAATACATTTGTTAACGAATAGGCGAAGAGACATATATTTATTGTTGAAAACACGTTAGAGTCGAAAAGAAACAAGATAGAAAACTGAAATATTTTGCCAAAATATTTTTAGTTGACCCAGTTTGCTTGGTATTGAAAATGTGAAATATCTGTCAACGATTTCACCTAGCCACCATATTATGCCCTATTCAGAAAATTACTGTATTGCTTAAAAAAGCATGTATATCGATGAAATTCAATATAAAAAAGTTTTATTGGAAATGTATTTGTCAAAGTTTATGAGGATCGATATATAATTCACTCTATCCCTCATAAAAAGTCTCCTCAGAAAATTACTTTAAAGCTCATAATGTACTGCAATATAGCAACAAAATTCAACATAATCAATTTTTAAAGGAACTAAAATATCTGTCAGATTTTATGAGAATTTGTCCTTAATTGACCATACGTCTCATATAAGATCCCCTACAGAAAATTACTTTAACGCTCATAACTGTCTTCATAATACCAGTTTAGCGACGAAATTTAACATAGTTACAAGTTCCACTTCAGAAAACGAATTTGTTATTTTAATGTCCAAATATAAACATGAAACAAATAAAAATAATTTTGTTTACTTTTTTCCTAATTTGGTTATTTTTATTCGAATTTTGGTTAGAAAAAAATTTTGTTGTGGCAACACTGCTTATGATACAAAACATCCAAGTGGTAGAGCTTGTGGCGGAACAGCTATTTTAGTGAGAAAAAAATATTAGGCATTTTCCAATGCCAGAATACAAAATGGACCATATCCAGGCCACTTATATAGAGTTACAATATTTTCAATATATAGTCCTCCTAGGTATAATGTTAATCGAGAGCTGTTTCTCTAATACTTTAAAACTCTTGGTCCAAGATTTATAGCACCTGGTGATTATAATGCAAAACATACATTTTGTGGCTATAGCCTGATGAAATTGTTGATATCCCCACCAAAAAAAAAAAAAGAACTTCCAAAGAAGCTAAAAGGAAGTAAGTAGAATTTACTCTATGAAAGTACTGAAAAAAAATCTGCGGCTTGTCATAGGAGGGATGTTCTTTTTATTTGATTCCAAATTCACTACTTCTGAAGTCATTCTCAAGAAATAATTTTGATGTTCTTTTTTTGGAAGTTATTTGGAATTTAAATTGTAGTATTATAGAATGTAACTAATTTGACTTAAATAATATTAACATTAATAAGGGTACACATTTAATAAAAAAGCCCAAAAATAACATTTTTTAACTTATAAAAATGAAAGAACAAAAAATATATCTTCAGCATTGAAAAAAATAGAATTATTTTCACTTTTACAGAAGTCATTAAACATAACTTCCACAGAAGGTAAAAAAATTCACTTAGTGCTTCTTTCGAAGTGGTGATAAATGTTATTCTTTTGGAAGAAAGATAGGACTTTTATATGACATAACAGATTTTGTAAATAAAGTTGAATGCGCGGCTTTATAACTTTTCAAATATGGTAAAACATGATATCTCGAAAAACTTATGTGATGGATAATTTTGAGGCTAAACAATTTGTTGGCCTGCCTCTGTTAGTGTATAGTGTTTAAATTTATTAAATAATAGTGATGAGACGTTAACACGTTCAATATATATTGATCAATATGGATCTAGACCCATTTTAATAGATTGATGAATGCCTCGGGTATGCTACACGTTCAATATTTTTTACGTCAGTATTTGCAATATTTTATGGTATGGATGATTAAACGAATGCGGCGAATTTTCCAAAATAACAAAAATGTAGAAAAACGTAATTTTCTTTTATATTTTTTAACAATTTTTAAAACAATATTTAATTTTTATTTGCTTTATTTTATTTATTTTTCCAAATTATAAAAATGTATCGTGATTAATAACACAAAACATGCGATTTTTGTTTTATTGATGAGTTGAAGTTATTTTGCATTTTTGGTGACGATATTATATTGGTTTTCAAACCCGTTAGTTAACCGATACTGTATTTTAGCATAACTCAAAAACGATTTGTCCAATTTGATAATATAAACAAATACGAATACGGTGTTTCGTGTTTGTACAAATGCTTGCTGTTTGTTTGTGCAAAATTCAAAAAATTTTGATTTTTACACAAACATATTGAATTATTGTCAAACCTTTGTGTATTCATTAATAAAAATTTTTTCACAAAATTTACATTTCTAAGAAAAATTTACATCTTTATCTTTGCAAGTTCACAAAAACATGAAAAAATCTGTGTCTGTACGAGCAATGTTTGTGTAGTGTGTGTGGGAATGAAAAAAGTATGTTTGTCAAGCCGCTTGTGTAGTCTATTTGGGCCTTTACGGTATGCATTTCATCGAGGGATTTTTTTAGATTTTTATGAATATATAATTTTAATACACAAGGTAAATAAAAAATCACTGGATTGGTTAAGTTAACCTATCTATTTTTTCGTTGTATCTTAGAACATTGGTTATACACCTAATGTTGATGTGCTTGAATTTACATGAACACATACCTACATATAGTACATATAAATTTATTTATTTACCTTTGAATTGGGAGATTTGTGAAAACGAGCACAACTTATTGCATAACCATTTGCAATTGAACCTCCAGGACAGAATATACCATCTCCGTACCCTTGATTGGGAAATCCAACTATACGTCTCATTTCAGATAAAACTTCTTCCTCCATAAGCGTAAATACAGGAGCCACTTCGTACGTATAGACACTAGGATTCAACGCATCGGTCAACCACTGACCAATCAGAGCATAAGGATCTAGTCCAGAATACAGCTGATTTATAAAGTATGGATGTCCCGTTTTCACCGAAAAATCAATTGTTTTCTGTAGTAAATCGAATAAGGTTTCCCTTGATTCGCCCGCATTTTTCAACTTGAAATCAAATAGTTCTCTGAGTTCTTCGGGTGAATGCCATTGCACAACTTTGTTGGAGCGATTAGTCCCGGCGAAGACGGCCGATTTTATTATTTCGCCAACACACTCGCGTATAAAATTTTCACAGTCGGCATTTGGATGACTGGCAATTAGGCAATTTATCGAGTTTGAGTTCATTTTATCCGATTTATCTTGTAACTTATTAAGCTGTTTTATGGATGTGGCTCTGTTCTCATCTGTTGACAACGCGCCACTATTTTTGCACTTTACATTTACAATGTCATTGTCACGAGCGTTTACATTAGTGGGTGAAGGTACTATAGGATGTGATAAATTAAATGCATTTACGGAGGTATTTCGTGCCAATTCATTAGATTCGACAGCATCGTGTACGACTTGTTGCTTATATATAGAATCATTGTATTGTTTAGTATGTTGCTGCTGCTCTTGTGGCTGATTGAGGTGATGATGATTGTGATGATGACGATGATGGTGACTACGAAGAATACTCTCGCTGGCGAGCATTTTAATTAAATTTAGCAATTGCAAATTTGTTTCAAGTAAGTGCAATAATAACAAATAAATTTGTTATGTTAATTTTATAAGTTGATTGATTAATTGATCAAATCAGTAGAAACACTAAGATTACATATGTATATGCCGCCGTGTTTTCTTCCGATTTTAAAAATTATGATGTTTGCTTATTGTTGATGTGTTATTTGTTATCGTTTAATGATCGCACTGCATCCATGAAAACAATAACTGTTGCTTTTATAAATAAATATCTGTTCTGCTGTTCGCCGTTAAACCGGTAGCGGTCGCTGTTCCGTGGAGGCACATTGCCATTCTCTTGTAATCGTCATCATCATAATAAATACGAAGCTGTTCATGACGTTTCGGGTAAATTTTTTATAAAAATAATACAAACTTAACAAAACAGTTTAGTATTATTTTTTATTTTAAATTTTATTATCGTTTAATTGTGGGAATGAATAACACCTGCAATTCCAACTAATTTTAAAATGTAAAGAACAAATTAACAGAAAAAAAATAATCTCTTCAATTCCATTGAACATGTACGAACGTAATTAGTGATTTTTCTGGTCGACAAATTATTTTATATTACCATTATTTTTATACATACTTATATACGTGAATGATTCTCTTCTACCTAACAGTAGATAATAATTATACAGTTTGTATTTTGCATTGCATTTAGTAGCTATAATTAAGATACATATTTAGTTAGACAATACAGTACTTAGTAGGTCGTAGTCATTGAGCTAACATTAAACAATTAAAATAATTAATAATTAAATTAATTACACACAATACAAGTTTACGTACATACATATGTATTTATTTATGCATAAGTATATCTGTACATTAGTGCTGCCCTGAAAAGTATATTTAAGGTCTTCAAAAATGTTTGTATCGTTTCAAATAAATCATAATAACTTTTAGAGAAAAATCTACATTTCCTAGTGAAAACAATTTATATTTTTTGAGACATCGATATTACTAAAAGCTTTGATCTTTAATTAGAATTAAAACCTCACTTCGCGAACATTTTAATTTAAAAACATAGAAAAACAAGTATGCAAGTATAGTCGGTTATGATCGATCATATGATACCTTACACAATATTATTTATAAACTAATTCATTATATTCATTATAAACTAATTTATATGAACTTGTATCACTATATTGATATTGAGGAAATGAGATTGGATTTCACAAAAGGCTGTGTATAGGAGTTAGGGTCAAATATAACCCGATTCTCATAAAAATTGGAAAATATATTTATATTCATATAATTTCATAGCAATACTAATATTCCTATGAGAATTATGTAGGCTAATGTCAATTTTAGAAGAAGACTTTGTGTGGGGGATATCTATAGTCAATTATGGGCTGATTATTATGAAAATCGGCAGTGTTATATAGAACTGGAATGAGTCAATTTGTAAAGATACATACTTAACATAATTATATGGGACTAAGTGAAATAATGGACCTATTCAACCCACTATATTGTTGTTAGGTAGACAATAAGGTGAACAATAAAATGTGGACTTCAAAATTTTCAAACACAATTATCTTTAAAATGAATACGTTCTTGGTATTTAATAAATTTTTGATAATTTGTATTAATTCGTTAAAAAAAAGGTTCGTTATTGGACGACCTATTTATGCACATGTTGCATTTAAAAGATATATATGTATATATACACTTAACTCCATGATTTGAAAGGTCACTTACATTCATATGTATATAAGTCGAATTCTCGAATTCTCTCTTAAAGGCGGGCAGACCGATAACTTTGTTTAGTTTACTCGTTTTACCTAGAGTTGCATTTTTCCCTATTTAGTTTTTCCGAATTCTTTTTACAACTATGAACATATTTTCACATAATTCCATATCCCTATTTTGCTTTTTTAACTAGTGAAACTAAATTTTCTTTCAGAATGTTAGCAAATATTAAAGTTTAGAAGGCAATTATGTACATTGAACTTTTTATGGGGGTCAGGTAAGGTCCGATCATTAAGAAAATTAATAAGCATTTAGGCTTATATAGAACTAAGTTGTGGCGATTTTTGTAGCTATATTACAACATTTAAAATAATTGTGAGGTTTAAACTGAGTATTCTGATTCAATTATACTCAAATATTTTCCCGGGATTGCCGAAAAAAATATTCTCATGAATTCCCGGAAAATTATTCCCGCTTAGTTTTACTAAGATTACTCTGATGGAGATCATCAAAACTCTTTTACTGGAGGAGAACCAGTTATAGTTGGTATGGAAGATTTTCTTCTAATGAACGTATGATAACCAAAAATCTGACAACTTTGTGCATATTTGAAAAATAAATAATTTTCATAAAAATATTTGGCCACGGTACCTCACAATAATAAAAAGGGTATAAAACTTAAAGTCTATATAATAACTAGTAATAAACAATATTTTTTCTCTATCTGAATTTTTAGAAATTTCTGCCAAAAAAGAAATAATGCCCAGAGTGCAAAGGATATACAATTTTATAAAGGCTTTTCTTGTCACACATTTTAAGGGCATATCTAATATTAATATACATGTAGGCATTTATCTTGTCACGTTTTATATTTCCATCAAAATATTGGAAATGTGTTAAAACCGTGTCACTGTTTCTTCATTTTCGAAAATAGGGGACGGACGATATAATAATAAAAAACAATTATAATAATTATTTTAAGTAGATCGCTGAACATGTTTTACTGTAGAATATTGAAACGGGTTCTGGCTAATATAGGGCTTTGAAATTCATAAAACAGCTTCCTTCACATTAAGTACATAAATGTATAACAAGGTTGGTAAACTACACCGTTAAAAATATAGATAATTTCCAACGAAGGTCTCTTTTCTGGGGTAGTAACGATTTTAAAAGGGATGTAGAACCAATAGTTACTAATTCTTATCAAGGTTGGGGAAGCTGGTTGTTTTATTAGTAATAATCCGTTTCTATCCTTTTTGTGACACTGTGTTCGTGGGTGGATGAAGTGCTAGTTAGTTCATAAAGGAACTGGTCATTATTTGCTCCCCTCAAAACGATTTTGTAAGCGGTAACTTTTTCGTTTTAAAGATTTTAAAGTGAACTAACTTTTGTAAAATTATTTGTCCTCCAAACTATTACTTTTTTTAAACTTTGAAGTGTGTGTGCGGAGTATTAAACACACAAACTGCCAGGTTATCCCCCAAAAATAGAAAAGTTACATCATTGAATCATCATAATCAGACTACAGGTCTATTTTGGCATCTCTCAGAAATTCAAAAAGTGACTTCAAAACATTAAAGTCACCCGATTTCAGAAGTGAAGAAACATCATAGTACTTGTGGAAAAAGTCATATTTGCGCCTCGGTACATTAGGATAAGTATTAGCAAAAAATTTCCCTTTCTCACGAGAAAGCTCCACATATTCGGAATTCCAATTCTCATATAGACAATCACGTATACAACGAATTGCCTCATCAGCAGTGAGATCAACTACCAAATCAGCACCAACAGAAGAAGCATCTTTAGCATCAGCCCTTTTATTGATTTCAATACCCACAAGACTGGGCGTCCAAAGCAAATGTCATTCTCTAATTTTAGAGTTTCCAATTTTGTTATCAATAGAAGCAACACAATAGTTGTTCGTGGTGGATACATTCAAGACTTGACATGATAAAAGGCTATCCGTGAAAATTACCAACTTTTCAACACCAGCAGAGATAGCAGAATCTATAGCCTTACTAATAGCACACAGTTCCGCAAACATACTAGAAGTTTTATGAGCAATTCTAAACAAATATTCAGCATCATTGGAGACATCAATAATAGCACAGCCAGCAGCATTTTCAGCCAGAGAGGCATCAGTAGCATATATATTGTACTCATTTAACTTATAATTATATATTTTCTCCATATAAGTCGACCTTATTTGTTACCTCGAAAGGTTGGATTTCTTGTCAGGTAAAATGTATGTCAGAATTCGCAGTTGACCATTTTTAACAAACGAACAGTTAACGTTTATACGACCAAAAATGTGAGCATATTGATTAAAAATATAACCATAACTTGATTTCACTGGAACATCGTTATTTAATTTACGATATGAGGAATAATTAATAAATTTCTGATTAATGATTTCCTTCGCAGTGAGAAGTTTCGCTCAAAATTTTACAAGATTTAAAGAGAGATTCAAATTAAGACATACCCTAGAAAATTCACGAATCTTGGTGTTCATCTTGTTAACAGCCACATCAAAGTCCTTATCAAAATTAAGTATGAGAAAGTCATCAGCATAATAAACTGCAGAAAAACCACCATCCAATTACATTCTAGTGAGTAAGTTGTTGTTCACATAATTGTACGCATTATTATAACTTTGAAGCCATTTTTCTTAATAGTAGCAATACAAAGTAAAATCTCATTTAGACATGTGGAGTGAGTAAGTTGTTGTTCACATAATTGTACGCATTATTATAACTTTGAAGCCATTTTTCTTAATAGTAGCAATACAAAGTAAAATCTCATTTAGACATGTGGAGGCCGATTTATTCTTCCTGTAGGCAAACGTCCTATCAGGAAGAAGATGGTTCTCATCACAGTACTTTACCATTCTGTCCTTTATCATAAGGTTGATAAGCTTCAGGAAAACAGAAATTAACGATATAGGACGAAAATTGCGATAATCACCGTACTCCTTGCCCCTTTTAGGTATGGGGACTATTTTGATAATGCGCCAAGAATTCTTCATATTTTGTTCCAAAAAGGCATCAGTAAGAGCAGTAAGTAAGGATCTATGTCACCTTGTCTTCACCAGCAGAAGAGGGTTTAGTTTTATTCCTAAGAATGGAATTAAACTCTTCATCCGAAAATGCAAATTCACCACTACTACCATCACAGACTACAGTAGACCAATCTATAGTATTAACACTACTACTATTTGGCACTTGATCTTTAAGATGTTGAAGATATAAAGGATTATTTTGATCATTCCAGGCCGTAGAGTCCAAAAATTTAGTATTACCACCTACGTTTCTTACAAATCGCCACGCAACCCTGATATTGGGTTGTTGATTTAAAAGTTCAATTCTCCGATTAAAATGTTCTCTTCTGGCTCACTTAACACCTTTTTTCCATTCCATTTTGGCACTTAGGGCTAGATTACAATTATCGGGTGTTAGATATTTATTACATTTTTTTAGAGCAGCAATCAAACATCTAAAGATCTTATCAAGATCAGCGTTCCACCACGATTTATTTGTTCTCTTTGAATTAATTTTATATGTTGCTCATTCAATATCATCTGCAAAGATTGATTCTATCATCTCAACATCTGGATCAAGCTGGACATTGTTTAGAGAAGAAATTGTCTTTTGCCAAAAATAGGAAACTTTTCACGCGAATAGAATCCACAACTATTGAAATTGGATAGTGATGACTGCCACCAAGAAAAATAGGGATCGTATTCCACTCCATACACATATTCACATTAGAAAAAGACAAGTCAAGAACTGTACCACAGGAGCTAAGGTCACGTCTGAATGTGGACAAACCAACATTTAAACAGCAAAAATCAGATGTATCAACAAGTTCAGCCAACTTCTTTCTCTGGACGAATCAACAGTATCACCCCATCGACATGCCCTGGCATTAAAATCACCACATATTAAAACATAGCCAAGAGTCTCAACAAAGCATAAAAGTTTTTGCATTTCACAAGCAAAATCAGGTACAGATATGGAAGGTTCAAAATATACTGAAATATACTATAAGTTGAAGGTACGGACAATAACAATATCATAATTCGTGGCATAATTCATATTTTTAAACCGGATGGATTTATGCAGTGCAATGGCCACACCGCCACATCCATCCGATCTGGTTTTCTTGACAAGTTTATAATTCAAAAGTTTAGGTGACTGACGTGAATCCAAATGTGAAAAAATTTCACTTAAAATAGCAATATCAAAATCTCTGTTGTACAAAAAATATTCTGTTCTTACAATTAGCTCTGAGAGACTGACAATTATATTGGAGTATTTTCATTATACGGATTATCCATGGTGGCGTTTGTTATTATGTCACAATCTATACCTCTATATATTCTATTCAAACGGTCTCCAAAGTGCGAAACAGCATTATGACCATGCATATTTTGTTCCTTGTTAAAATAATCCTTCATAAAGGTAATAAATTCCGTCATCGTTTTCTCCAAAAGGGACCCCTTGTTAATATTCGGTTTTTCAAAAACCTTTCCACCCATAGCACCGACCCAGGTATGGTCCTGGTGATTATACTTTTGCACAGGAGCAACTCTTGGAACTGGTCTTGGTCTCTTTAGATCACTACTATACATCCTCGGATTGAGAATACTATTGATTTCCATATCATTATTTTTACGAGTAGGTTTTCTTTGAGGCTGCATTGGGGGGAAATGGCCATCATAGTTTTCTATAACAGAAAATCTATTCCGGTTCAACAACTTCTTTTCGAGAGAGCTTTTTAATTGTCATGATCTTTCTAATATTAGTTTCCTCTTCCCATACACTACATCGGTTTCTCTGTCTAGCATTGTGCTCATCACTATTACACAGAATACACTTTAAAATACCACACTCCAGGCCTGCCGCAAGGCACCTTTTCCTTTTCAAATGCAATTTTTACCGAAGAGATAATATTTCTCTTAATCTCATCATCCGACAAAGTCAGAGGGATGTTTCTATGACACCAAAAGTTTCCAAAAATGTTCTAGGGATAAATGCCCTTATGTTCCTGGATTTTAAAATTGTGTTCCGAAGACAAAGGTTGGCATTAAATATATTATCAAAGCAAAGCTTATACAGTGTCATACCAATGGCCTTGAAAGACTTTATACCAATAATTTCAATATCTCTTTTTTCAAAATTATCTCCGAACGATACGTATCAATAAGAACAAATACCTCGCCAACATGATCATCAGGATAGAAAATCGGCTCATCAGAATTGGCAAAAGTGGTCACATTAGGTGTTAAAGTCATATTAGATGATAAGGACATATTAGTTCCAATGGGCATTGAACTCAAACAATTGGCAGGATTAGTCAGAGTATTATTAAAAGATCTCACAGCCATTTTCAAAAACTCTACATTGTTCGAACTTCGAAGAGGCCGAGCCAGCCGGTACATTGTCAAAATTGAGGTTAGGTTGAGTATTATCTTGTTCATTAGATATGTTTAATGCCCGTAACTTCAAGAAATAGATATCTGCTGTGTAAAATATCTAGTAGTTATCTTTACCTCTTTGGTAAGTTGACATGTATTTCAAATTAGTACCTATGGATTAAAATTACCAAATATTTTTACATCTACCACAATACTATTCATATGGTCAGCATCAGTCTTGTCAGGTACATTCGAGTCAAAAGGCAATTTATCTTAAGGCACAATATTGTCAGTCTTCTTAGAAAGTAAGTCTTTAGCTCGTTTGTTATTTTTCTTCCCAGATTTCCTCTTCTTTTTCTTAACCCCACTACCAGCAAGATCCTTCAAAGCATTATTCCTCGCATTAACTTCAGTAGCAGCAAAGCCCTCAAAGTCTCGCTGGGACGTAGTAAACGATTGTGACGCCATGGCGTCACTTTTCCTTTTCGAACTTCCAGTCACAAATTTGGTAATTTTCAGTTCCAATTGAAAAGTGGGTCAAAGATAAAAGTATCCAAATGAAAAAAATTCAAACAAAAAATTGTCCCTCAATGTAAAACCAATACAAAATGTCGTATGTAAGTCTTGCTCAAAAAATTTGCAGAGCGTATGCCAAAATACAACCTCACAGTTCAAACTTAAGATGTCGAGTGAAACTATTACTTTCAGAAAAAATAAGTATTTTAAACTTTAAAAAAGTCCTACGCTGTGCTGTAGTCCAAACCCTCCCCAGCACGTGTACACACCATTATATTTCCGCCCATATGCACCAGATAAATTTTTCAAATTGTTTGTATAGACTGATTACCGATTTTTTCCAATTTTCACAGTGTCACCGAATGCTTCTTTTTGTCCATAAATTTGAAATTAACAAAAAATTTATGATGACTTTTTATATTCATATGAATATTTAGGAGATGTGTGGACTAGCACGGACAAGATCCGTTATAAGAAAATATAAAAATACGTATACCTGGGACATTAAGAGTAACGATATGTCCGCAGACACTACCTGAACATTGAGTAAGTTTATTAATTTGATGGAGTCTATATCCAGCTGTCACACTAATGAAAACCTTTCCAATATTTTCTTGTGTACTTCAGGTCCATACATGATTATTAAATGGAAAAGTACCTCTATTGAATTAGACGAAGAAGCAAAACAACTTTTAGAAAATTAAAATCGAGTTTATTAAGAAGAATTACACATTTACTAAAATAGTTTGATTTATTCTTAAGTACACTGAGTTTGTATACATAGATGTAAATACAAATTAGTTTTTAATTAAAAATATTAGGTCTGTTCATTTACTTTCCCAGTAAATACTTGCAACGAGAGAGTAAAACTAAAATTTACAAAATTAGTCTCAAAATAAGTAAAAAGTAAATGAACACTTTACTAGTAAAAAACTTTCAGGAAAACAAATATGTGATTTTTAAACCGTCGATAAGTTTACAAAATTTCGTTTCAAATTAGAATTAAAACTTCCAAAATAGTTAAAAGTATCAAAATTTTTACATGGTTAGGTTAGGTTAGGTTGATAGGAGGATGTATACTACATCAAATCCGAAGAAATACACCTAGGCCACTATCGGGCCTGTTGTGCGCTCCAATTTTTTTTTTTTTTTTTCTTGAATTGGAGCGCAAATTTTTACATAATATCAAAGTAATTCACTTCGCAAACATTTTTATTTTAAAACAAATAAGGTAAACAAAAGACAGGTGTTCAATTTTATATAAAATAATTATTACTAGTACAAAATAGAACTTGTAAAAGTTTGCAACGAGAGAAAATGTTTACGCTCTTATTTTCTTCTCTACATGCACGTTTTTTGAGTTAATGAACGCTTTTCCAGTAACAATTGTTACTAATTTGTACTTACTAGTAACAACATTCTGTTATTGAACAGAGCTATTATTATCTATATATAGTATGTATACAAAAGGTATGTGTGACTAATTGACTGACTGATTAATCATTGCCCAGTCCAAACTGTAAATGCTAGAAATGTGAAATTTTTGTTATAGGTTCCTTTGGCATTATATAGATCCACTAAGAAGGGATTTTTGTAAACTCGAACGTTCAGGGGAAATGGGTAAAACAGGGTAAAATATTTATATCTCCTAAAGAAGCTGAGATATAAATAAAATTCCAAATATATCCTCTATTATACAAAAAACTTTTTCAAAAATCAGGATTTAATAGAGCTAAACCTGTCCCCGTAAAACCACTTCTTACCCTATTTATCTCTAAACAATAATTGTTATCCATTTAAACTGTCTTTCAGCGAGTTAGTGATCGCCTCCCCGCTCGTCAAATCCAATGAGCGGAGGAGAACGAGCAGTATTTCGTTTATTTTTCAGTTTTATATAAAAACGCATAGAAAAACACATAAGAAATACATAAATATTAAAAAATTCTAACACAAATGTAGGTAATACAGTTTTTTGAACTATAAACATTTACCAACACTGTTAAGTAGTGTCGATGTCAACTGATATTTAAAATAACGAGCTGATGAAAATTGCAACAAAATCAACAGTGACATTTGGCATACTTTGATAGATCAAATAACAATAGGAACAAGTGAGAGTGCTATATTCGGGTGAGCCGAATTTTAAATACCCTTCACCAGCTGCTTTTATATTAATTTTCTCGTTCTTTTTAATAGAAAAACCCCAATATTTATACAGCATAAGGAATTTAAAATGTATTGTTGTACACAAAATGTTTATATTAAAATAATTTTTTTAAAGATAATGCAACATGTTTAATATGGTTAAAGTGAATTTCGGGAAAGAATCTAGTATGGGAGCATGAACAATTATAGACCGATCGTAAAAAATTCTTACAGTAACATTTCTGTATATAAACGCTATATTTCAGTAAAATTTTGTATCTATATCATTATTTGCTAATGAGTAATATGCGTTCAAGAGATTTTCGGAAGAGGACTTTGTATGGGAGCTATGACCAATTATGGGCCGATCGCTTCACACTAACATTAATATATATGTATATATATATGGCAAAATTTTGGTTAAGAAAGGGAAATTACATCAGAATGTGCAAAAAATGCTTATTTTTTCGGAGTATTTTTAAATTTTGATTCATAACTTTTCCCGATGTGAACCGTTTTTTCTCATTTTCAATACCAAAAAATTTAGGAAAAGGAAGATCATTTTTTATCGTGAACGTATTTTACACTGACAGACGGACATAGCTAAATCGACTCAGAATTTGATAAGGACCCATACTTTGTTGGTTCTCAAATGAATATTTCTTGGTGTTACACACGGAATGACAAAGTTATATATACCCTCTATCACCACTGATGGTGATAAAAATAACCAGATTTAGAAAATGGTGGTTATTGTATTTTATTTTCTCCTGTTCTGTATTTTACTGAAAAAAATAGGGTCACCGTACTTATGTCACAAGAACTTATGTTTTCTCCTCTCAACATGATTATCCACATCGGATGCAACGGTGCTGAAGCAAGGTCATGGCAACATATACCTTGCATGTGTTTACCTGCCTTTCGATTCTACCATCAAGGTCAGAGCTGATGAAACTGGTCGAAGAGGCACAAAGGAAAAACAAGTAAGAAATTATAGTCGGGCGAGGCCGACCATATAATACCCTACACCTCTAAAAAAATAAAATTTGATTTAGTTTTCATAATAAAGCATTTAAGTTGAATTGTACCTTGCCTTGAATTATACTTAAGACATTTATTGTTGAACAAAATTGTGGACATTTAAGTCAAATTTTGAAGGAGGCTTTGTATAGAGACTAGGGCCAAATGAGAACCTATAATTACAAAATTCATGAGGGTCATCAAGGCTAGTATAGAACTTGATTTTGCGGCTTTTTGTCGAGATACGAGTATATTAAACATAATTATGAACTTAAAAGCCCTATTCGGCGGGTTCAGTTGTATGGGGGCTAGGTGAAATAACGGACCGATGTTAACCATTTTCAATAGGCTTCGTCTCCGGTACCATAGAATATCATGTGTCAAATTTCATTGAATTATCTTCAAAATTGCGACCTGTGGTTCGATTACAAGGTTTACAAGCCCTATTTGGGGCATCTGTTGTATGGGGGATAGGTGAAATAATAGACCGATCTTAACCATTTTCAATAGCCTTCGTCTCCGGTACCATAGAAGATCATGTACCAAATTTCATTGAATTATCTTCAAAATTGCGACCTGTAGTTTGATTACAAGGTTTACATGGACGGACGGACGGACAGACAGACGGACATAGCTAAATCGACTCAGAAAATAATTCTATGCCGATTGGCATACTTTAAGGTGGGTATAGGACCACCAATTATTGTACGTTACAAACATCAACACAAACCCAATATACCCTCCCCACTAAAGTGGTGTAGGGTATAATAAGAAAATTGTAATAGGTTGTGAAGACTTGATCACATCGAACTTAGGTAATAAAGCTACCTTCGTCAATAGAATCAGAGAAGAAGTATTAGATATAACTATATGTTCAGAAGAGCATATAAACGAAATTCAGAATTGGAGAGTTTCGGACGAGCACTCCCTTTCTGACTATCGGTACATAAGATTCAAAATACTACGGCCGCCACCAAAGCTGATAAAGTTTCGGAATAAGTCCAAAACTAATTGGACAATGTTTGGTTCCTTACTAAAGAACCGTTTATGTCAGGACACTTTTCAATGTCGGAATAAACGCCAAAGTAGAAATGCTCACAAGTGCCCTGGTTGAATCGTTCGAGGACAGCTGCCCTCTGCGAGAGCGGAGATCTGCCCAGGAGAACCCCTGGGTAACTGGGGAGATCCGGAACCTTGGTAAGACTCTACGCAAACTATTTAACCGGGCACGGCGTAACCGCAGTATACTGGGATGAGTATCGTAGTAAACTTGGTGAATATAAGAAAATTGTTCGTAAAGCCAAACGAGACTCCTGGAAACTTTTCTGTGAACAGGTAGACAGCGTAAATGACGTATCGAAGATAAAAAAATTCTATCCAAAACTCATGTCCAACCGGAAACTATGGTCGATGATACGGGCAGGAGGATGGGGGATATGGAAGAGACAATGAAAATCCTAATGGACTCTCATTTCCCACCCGGTATATCGAATAACATAGATGAACCGATATTGGAGGAAGGGGAAGCTAATATGGAAATTGTAATTAATAGCATGCTTATGTAAAGGGACGATCGGAGGAAACCGCTTTAAACGAAGTTGTTCACTACATAGGTGAATCCTTCGATAGCAAACTGTATCCACTGGCGGTATGCATTGACATCGAAGGCGTTTTCAATAACGTGCACACTGATACCCTTATCCAATCCCTAGACCAGTTTTATGTTGAGCGGGTGCTCCGTAACTGGATCAACAACTTGCTAAGGAACAGATGGATAAGCTGCGAGATGTACGATATTACTATTAGGAAAGAGGTATTTCGCGGTATAACACAGGGTGGCATTTTGTCACCTTTACTCTGGGTTACCAAAATTAATAGTCTCCTAAGGACTCTAACTGATAAAGTAATTAGACGTGTGTGCTATGCAGACGATGTCGTCATACTTTTAAAGAGAAAGGATCCAAATTACTTGTGTAGAAGAGCTGAGGAGGCTCCGAATACGGCCTTGAGTTGGGCTCAACCGAGAGGCCTCAATGTTAACCCGGCGAATACAGAAATCTGTCTTTTCACAAGAAAGACAAAAATTTTTACGTATACTGAACCTTGTTGCCCAGGAAGCAAGGAAGATACCGGTGACAGACAAAGTTAAGAACTTAGGTGTAATTCTCGACCGGAAATTAAAATGGAGACACCACATAGAGGATAGGATCAACAAGGCACATCGGTGCTGTAGGAGAACCATAGGCATGAAATGGGGTCTTAGTCCTACTATGACAAATTGGCTTTATAAAAGTGTAATTAGACCAATTTTAGCTTATGCTTCAATAATCTGGTGGACTGCTTTGGACAAAAAGTGTAATATCAAACTACTACAGGGAGTTCAGCGTACATGCTGCTTGGGTATAAGTGGTGCCATGTGTACTACTGCAACCAAAGCTCTGGAAAAGTTGCTAGATATTCCACCCATTAAAACATATTTAAGATATGAGGCGGCGCTTACAGCCGAACGGCTCTTTACTTTAGGCGAACTGGCCAACACGACATCAATGTATACTGGACACATTGGAAGGTTATACACAATCATCGAACGTGCCTGATCGCATACCATACACAGAATATGTCGGAAACTTTGAAACGCTGATCCCAGATAGAATATCTTGGTCAAGCGGAACATTAGAGCAAATATCAGTAGGAATCCGTTGTTATACAGATGGCTCTAAATTGGGGGATAAAATGGGCCTGGGGTTCTATATTGAAGACCCAGAAACAGAAATATATTACCGTTTACCTAATCATAACACAAGCTTCCAGGCAGAAGTCCGAGCAATAACGGAATGTGTAAATTGGATTAGAATAAATATAGCGCCCACAGCCCTTAATATATTCACCGACAGCCAGTAGGCATTTAGGGCGATATCAGGTGATAGAATTAAATCTAAGACCGTATTGGATTGTAAGAAAGCTTTAACTGAATACTCTCCCAGAGATAAGGTTTACATCATATGGGTACCGGACACTCGGGAGTAGTAGTGAACCTGACGAACGCAAAACCATTGGACTCAACAAAAGCTGAATTAAAAATATGGTTGAATTAAAAATAAGGCCTCTTGGAATAATGAAACGGTGGGTAGTACCAAAAAGATCCTATGGGGTGACCCTGATGAGAACAAGACGAGAAATCTCCTCAAAATGAGCAAGTCTGAAGTTAGTATGATGGTACGTATTCTGAGTGGACACACAGGCACATTTATACAAAATTGACCGTGCGGATTCAGACGAATGTAGAGCATGTGGAGAGGACAGTGAGAGTCTGGAGCACTTTCTTTGTCACTGTCAAGCATTCGTCGAAGTAAGATCCAAGTATCTTGGAAGTGATGTTATTCCGGAAATAACATTCCTGACTAACACTGAGACTGAGGACCGTGAGTCTGGAGCACTTTCTTTGTCACTGTCAAGCATTCGTCGAAGTAAGATCCAAGTATCTTGGAAGTGATGTTATTCCGGAAATAACATTCCTGACTAACACTGATTGGAAAATTCTTAGGAATTACGTCAAGCAAACTGAGTTTCTGTACTATACATCCTCCTATCAACCTATCCTAACCTATCTTCTAAACAAATGAACATACAAATAAAACTTTCAGTGTATCCTGTTCTAATCAAAGGACATTAGAAATCTTTTCGGTACTTTTTAGAAATTCGGTGTCTAAAATTGGTACTTTAAAAAAATATTTTTTCATTAGAATTATGAACACAACATACAGATATACATATGTACAGTGTAATTTATATCACATTCCCAACTTATTATTGCTTATTATGGTCAAATACTTGTACTTTGGAATCTCATTTAATTTAAGTATGTTTGCTATGGTATACAGTTAATTTTAGACCCACAACAATGTATTTTATGTCTATTTTTTCCTCATACTGTATCACTGGAGACCCCAAGCAGATAAAACCAATTTAGTTTAGAAATGTATTGGACAGACTTAAGATACCGCAAAACGAGGCTGTTTGCCTGCACGGGGATGGAAAACTACTACCAGGTATCCTCAAAACAGCAGAAAGGGTTGCTGTTCTGGTATCACATAGGACTAAAGAACAACTCCTGGGCATTCCCGCAGTGTACGAATGTCTAGAGGAACGGGGTCTCGCCAGCTCGGTCGTGACTATGTGCTACAACAGCATCAAATACTGGGAGACTCAATAGAGCGTGCAATCTCCTGGAGCAGATGTTAGGTCGAGAGCTTGCCGACACAACGTTTTAAAAGTCTTGTTGAAGAGGGTTTTTGACTGCAAGACGCACATCAAGAGGTTTCAAAAAAATTGTCGCCGATTGATAAATCCAAGTTCGATGTAGGCGAGAATGTTTTAGAACTACTGGCCAAAGAAAAATTAGAGAATATCAAAGAACTGCAAAGAAAACTAATGGAATACCAGCCAAGAGACGACTACAATGAGTGTTACAGTTGGCATTGATATTCAGGTCTCCAGGTCCAGTACACCATGCCCGGTGGATGGCAAAAGCTATTTACTGTCTGAAAATACAACTCTTCCATTTTGACCAGTTTAAGCTGACTTCCAAGAACAAGAGGCCCTAGAAGCACTTTGTGTTTTAATCGTCCGAGACTACTGTAAAGCCTGGTTTAAGATACCTGTGGTATCTTAGTCCTAAACATGTTGTCCTGGCATTGTTTGACCCGACAGTGCAAAACACCGTAAAGAGCCAATTGACGACAAAAATAATTATGAAATAGCGACCCAAATTAAAAAACAACTGCCGAAATTTTTAGAAAAAGGTCTCCCGGCCCTAATTACAAGCGAGACTTACCTGTTGTGCAAGAGATTTAACATTAACACCGAACTTCTGGAAAAAATTCCTGCAACTTGACAACTTGGCCGCAGAACACCAACTACCAGGAGGGACAAAGGATGGTAAACAACTTGAAAGTTGTGAACGACATGACAGAGCAAGGGGTCAAGCTAACTCATCACCAGGGCAAGGATTTGTATGCAAATGCATGTCAGTAACTCAAAATAACTTTTAAGTAGTTTTCATTTCGAATCAAAGAATTTGCAACAAAATGGCATCGATTTGTTGTTGCATATTTTTGCATATTTTGTTATAAATGCATAAATTGCATATTTTGCTTTCAAATGCTATTTTTAACATTTTTATAGCATATTTAGAATATATTTTAATTTTTCGAACATAAATTATGTTTTTTTGTATTACATATTTTTAAAACTCAAAAAAAATTAAATTTAAAAAAAAATTGTAAACAGTAAACAAATATCTATCTAAACTCCTTTGGATAATTTTTCCAGGACCAATAGGTGTTAAGTTACACTCATTTGAAAAAACCCTGTATGACCAAAATGTCCAACTTTGATACCCTCTAACTTCGGCAGTACTTGACCGATAAAGTTCTTGACATATGTGTTTGGCCTACTATCCAATAGTACTGGTGCAAATTTCATCCAAACCGATTTTTTGACACGAGACTGTAATTCTGTTAAATTGGTATTAGAGTACATTACCTCTGTCATCAAGAACCTATATATTTGTTGTCAAAAACTTAAGTTATAAATATCTATAAATATTTACTTAAATACGATAAAAGAAAAATTAATGTTGTTAATAAATAAATTTCACAAGGAAATATTTTTTTGGTGCATATTTTCCACATTTTTAGTGCATATTTTCCCATTATATAGTGCATGTTATAAGCGCATATTTTTCATTTTTTAGTGCATGAAAATCCTTGCCTTGCTCATCACAGATTACAACCAATTACTTACAAAGGACGAGCAAAACAAAAACCCATTATATCAGTCATAAATTTAATAATAAATTTAAGTAATATCCCATTTACACATACACGAAATCTAGTAGATTTGATTTAAAAAATCTAGACGTTTACACTTACTATTTTTGGCATTTAGGAAGATTTAATTTTTTCGAATATTTCTTAAAATTGTGTTTGATATGAAAAATAAGAAAGAAAAATAGGATATTTATTAACATTTTATTTATAATAAAAAATTTGATATATAAATATAACATTACCTTCTATTTTAAATAAACTCTTCATTCATGTTTTTCATATTTATTAAAATTTTGTTGACATTTTATTATTTTTTTTGTTTGTTTTGTTTTTCTTGTGTAGCGTCGTATTTTTTAGTATTATTTAGGAAAAAAACAGAGTTGCATCACTAAAAGTAGTAGATTTTAACGAAATAGATTTTAACGAAATCTAGTTACGAAGTAGATGGGAAATCTAGTTAAAATCAACTAGATTTGGCTCGAAATCTCATAAGTACTAGATTTCGTGTATGTGTAAATGGGGTATAAAAATGGGGTATAAAATAAAAAAAAACATTTATTTATATATTTATTTCATTCCAAAAGTTAATAATATAGAAAGGGGTACATATTCAAGGTTTTAGGGACATTGTCTTCATTATATCGAATTCAGTACTACTTACGTATTTTTTTATTGCATATAAATAGAGATGGGAAAGGGGTAAAACCCAAATTGGTAAATACCCAGTAAAATTGATAAATTGGGTAAAAATGGGTAAATACCCATGTGTTTACAAAAATCAGAGTTGGGGGTAGTGCATTAAATATTTAGTGCACTAAGGTTTCCACTAAATCCCACTGTAGTGACGAAATTTTGATTTTCCACTATTTTTTATCACTATAGTGGTAGTGAAACATATTTTAACTACCATTAAAAAAATTAGTGGTAGTGAAACATATTTTAACTACCACTAAAAAAAATAGTGGTAGTGAAAATTTTTCCACTACCACTAACCATTAGTGGTAGTGAAAATTTTGCACTACAATAAAATAGTGCAAATGTTTAACAGTCACTACATGAATGCTTTAATATGCACTAAAATCTCAAAAAATAGTGTTTGTAAAAATAATCCAAACAAATTGAAAATACATATGTACATATGTATGTTCAAAATATTTCTATTTTATTATTTTTTATTGTATTAAAGAAAAATCATATACATACATACATACATACATACATACATACATACATACATACATACATACATACATACATACATACATACATACATACATACATACATACATACATACATACATACATACATACATACATACATACATACATACATACATACATACATACATACATACATACATACATACATACATACATACATACATACATACATACATACATACATACATACATACATACATACATAGTACATACATACATACATACATACATATTTATGGTTTTTAGAAAATGAATTCGTTCGTAATAAATGAAAGAAAATGTCAAAAATATACGATAGATAAAGTCCTTAAAAAACAACGAAAATAATACCAAAATACGAAATAAAATGTGGCCCCTTGATCCCGGATGCAATTTGAATGACAAACCTTTTAATTTCTTGTCACTTTGCGTACAATTTTTATGTTGTTTTTCAAAATATATTTTTTCATAAATTTAGTGAATGATTATATTTTTCCACTATCCTGTTAGTGGAGAAAAAAAATTTGCACTAAGCTGTAAAAAAAGGGTTTTCACTATCACTAAATTAATTTTAGTGAAAAACTTTCTTGTACCACTACCACTATTGCTTAGTGAGGCTGTAATTTTTCAACTCACCACTAAATATCTATTAGTGATAGTGAAAAATGTTGCACTATCACTAACATTTAGTGGAAACTGCAAATTTAGTGCACTACCCCCAACTCTGACAAAAATGCTGGGTATAAACTAAGTTGTACAAAATTTTTAAACACGCGGATTGTAAAAAGTAAAAATTATTTTGGTTTTTTAAAATTAAACAAAAAAATTAAAATTAACAAATGTTAATTTTTTATTATTATCAAAATAAATAAAATGTAAAAAATATTTAAAAACATTTATGAAGTGATTGTCAATCAGTTTATGAAAAAATTTAGTGTAAAAAACTTTTTATAAATACCCCAAAAAGATAAAAAAGGAATATACCTGGTATTTACCCTCAATTTACCTATACATTGGGTAATTACCAAGTAGAATCCCATCTATACATATAAAATATTATAAACAGAATCGCCTTCAATTTAAGGTATTATACAGGCAAACCGTTCTAGAGATATGGGTCGGCAAAGTCGCAAAACTGCCAAAAAACCGAGATTTTCAAAACTTTGAGGCCCCATTGGCACGTGTTAACATCTTTCAATCGTGCTCAAACTTTGGCAATCTTAAAATCTAAAAAATTAAACACTTTAGGGAGGGTACTACCCAAAAAAATCCGACATCGATTTTTTAAAACCACCCTAATACCCACTGAAGGAAGGTACACAAATTGCACGTGTTTTGACACTTACAAAATTAGCTAAAAAACTATGTAAGAATTATTGTTATTACTGAACTTTTAAAAATCATTTAAATTGTTGTTTTAATTAAACCAAAAATTAAAACTGAATACGACAGAACAAAACACAAAACATCACTGAACTCTGCATTATATGTTTTATGTTTTTTTTGCGTTTATGCTAAAAAATGGAGTATTTATATTTTTTGTTTTTGTACTCTTCTAACTATCATATAGAAGTGTTAAAATGCATACTTGAAGAATATTCGAAAACAATGTATTTTGTTTTTGTTAAATGTGTTCTTTCCCCTAACTATAATCCAGAAGTGACTTAATCATATACTTCCAGATGATTAAAATACAATAGTAATGTATACACTCTTTAAACTATATTCCTGGAGTGACTTAAACATACAAACCACGAAGTTAAACATTCTGAAACAATGTATTTTGTTATTGTAAAATGTGTGCTCTCGTCTGACAATCGTCCAGAACTACAATGTATATTAATGATTAAAATGCAACTTTAATGTGTACACTCTTCAAACTATCTTCCAGAAGTGACATAAACATACAAACCAAAAAGATACAAATTCGGAAACAATGTATATTTCTATAAGATAAAAATTCGATATCAATGTATTTTGTTTTTGTAAAATGTGCTCTCTTATGACAATCGTCCAGAAGTATTTCTAACGTGGCGCAACAGTTTGATCTTCTAAATGTTTGGTGGGAGGTTTTTGGGGAGAGTTGGCCTTCTACGGTAATATTCTATGGCTTCTAAAACGACATTTTAATTAGTGTTGTCATAGAATCCAATAGTTATCATGAAATCCAAAGTTATCGGTTTTATGTCCGAGTTTAATGAGTTATCGAATTAAAAACTATAAAATTGGATTTCATGAGACTAATGTTGCTGTTTTTAAGCTATATAAACGATTTTTTATAGATTTTCGTTCAATCAGGGTGCTGCGTATGTGCATAAAAACCAAAAAGTACAAGTCATAGAACGAATTTGTACCAAAAATCATTTCCTGCAGATTTGCATTAACTCAGGGCCCTTAATGTTTAATTTTATGTTTTATAAAAAATTCAAAAGGTACTCTTTGAAAGGTACTTTCACCCAATTTACACGATGATTTTTTTCATGTTTGCCCAGACGTCTGTTTTCATGTTTGTCGATGATTGGCGGTGAGCGGGGTAGAGAAGAATGGGGGGTAAGAAAACAAACATGATTTGGGATTTTCATGATTGTTTTTGACATTCCTCTTTAAACTCATTCGTACTGTTGATATTATGCTCATGTAAAAAAATAATTATGTCTTTTTTTTACATGAAAACATTAAAATTTGCATTAAAAAAATACTATAGCGTGCAATTAAATTTTTTTAAATCAAATTAAATGGTTTTTATGTTAAAAATTTCATTTTATTCTTATTACGAATAAGTAATTAAAAAGGATTATACAATTAAACATCAAAAAAAGACATGCATAGTTGCATGTAAAAAATCATCGTATAAATGTTCATGATTTTTTGGAAGATTCTCAAAAGAGAATTGGAAAAAACAGACGTCTGAAAAGTCTTCATGTAAATTGCGCCTTTTATAGATTCTCATTTACTCCGGCCTCCCCTTTTATAGGTTCTCACTTACTCCATATTATAGAAAATTCAAAGAAGAATGAAAAAGTATCAAAAAGTCCCCTTTTGTAAGTTCTCACTTATAAAAGGGGTCTACATAATTAATTTCATGTTTCTTTGCATTGTTTTTATAAGTACAATTTTAATCGTTTTAGTTCCTTGCTAGTACTATGTCTTGTAATTTGACAATATTTTACTTAAAATATTATACATGTCTGTTCTGTAAATTGATTCGTTTTCAAAACCGAAAAGCTTTTAAAACCGAATTTGGTGTTCTGCAAATCGAATTTTTATTTAATCGTAAAATTTAGAAAAATAAACATTTAATTGAAAAAGAGTTTGAAATGCCCATAGCATTTATATTAAGTTACAAAAGTTACGCAAAAAATAATTATTTAATTTATTAGAATAAAATTAAATTCGAAATCGTTTTTAAACGAGAAATTTACTCGGATTCGCTTTACAGAACAGACAGAATAGTTTTAACATAAGGATAACGTTATCAAAAAAAGTCCTTTACTGAAGAATATATCAAAAAGGGAACATACCATTTTCTTTCACATAATATTGCTTACAGTGTACTCAACAATATATAAAAAGTAAACCAACTTTTAGTAAAATAATCCACATCATTTCCATACAAATTTCAAAAATTTTAATTTTTTGTTCCACATCATTTCCATACAAATTTCAAAAATTTTAATTTTTTGTTCATGAACAATTTAATTTGTTTCAAATTTTTAAATTTATTTTTGTGCTCATCAACAAATAAAACAATAAATTTTGAAATTTGTATGGAAATGATGTGGATTATTTTACTAAAAGTTGGTTTACTTGAGATTCCCTCATTTTAATTTTTTGTTCATGAACAATTTAATTTGTTTCAAATTTTTAAATTTATTTTTATGCTCATCAACAAATAAAACAATAAATTTTGAAATTTGTATGGAAATGATGTGGATTATTTTACTAAAAGTTGGTTTACTTGAGATTCCCTCATTGTCCTATTTCAAATTTTTTATACATACTTATGTATGTATGTATATTGTTGAGTACACTATAAGCAATCTTTTGTGAAGGAATAAAGAAAATGAAATGTACCTTTTTTGACTAAAGGACGTTGTTTAATGTCATCATCCTTACGTTAAAATTGTAATATTTTTAATAAAATATTGTCGAACTACAAGACATAGCCTTTAATTGGGGACTAAAACGATAAAAATCAGATAAATAGTTTAGAAAAAATATTTAATGCTTGTTGAAAAAAATCCTAAAAAATATGAACTTTAAACATCGATCAAATCCGAACAGTAACGAATTTAATTTTGGAGAACTTTAAAGTCCGTATTTACATGAAGAATGTGTGTACCGAATTTCATCGAAAGGGTCATGTTCAAAATCCTACTTTTTTGTTCGAAATTTTTTGAAATGATAATAATTGTGAGAACAAGAGACATATTCGGGGAGTACCGTTATATGGGACTAGATGAAATAATGGATTGATTTCAACCATTTCCAATAGGCTTCGTCCCTGGGTAAAGAGAAAAGTATGTGCCAAATCTTATCAAAGACGGATGGCCTATTCGGAAATTCATCATTGGAAGTACAAAATCGTGCATGTTTCACATAAATCGAACCATTTCGTCATCTCTGATTAAACTCCATCATTGTCATTTAACTTTTTGTTGGATATGTATACGAAAAAATATATTACGAAAGCTTTTCTCGCATTCGTAAAAAGTATTATAAACGAAATGTTCGTAAATTTTACGAACAAAAAAATTTTTCGTACGGTTAGGTATGGATAATTTTCAGTGTGTAGAAAATAAAATTAGATCTTGTAGACAAGCTAATGAATAAATCATTGCTTTTTCACCAACATTGGAAGTACCCAGGAAAAACTTACATTGAAAAGTAATGAGTTAAAAAGCTAATAAAAGCTCTTTCCACTACTCAGTCAAATGTTCTACACACTGTACCACTGCTTAGCCATGTACTGTTGTAATAAAATTTGTAGGTGTTGTAATAAAATAAATGTCGAGCCATTAAGGGCTCCCATGGACTGTATTTTTATTTTTGAATGAGTCATTAAGGACTCGGATTGAATCATTAACTCAATGATGTTTTAATTATGATGTGTCATTAAGGACTCCTGTTTTTACTAATTGGGTCATTAAGGACCCGTTTGAGCCATGATGAGACTTCGTTTAAGCCGCTTAGGGATCTTGCTGAATTAAATACAATTTAAGAAAAAGTTATTGTAAATTGCCTCTGGTAAGAGCAAATTACCTAAATATTCTTCTTTACTTCTTTTACGATTCAATTTATTCTGTGCTAGGAATAAATGTAAATCTCTAATTATTTATATTTAAATATTACCTCGTAATACCGTGTCATGGACGATATAAAAATGAATGCTTTATTCTCGACTTTAGTTAGTTGCGGTTGTGTTACAGATCGGTAAACTAACTAGTTCCTACATCATTTATGTTCATTACGATTCCATGTTGGAATATATCTATTTTTAGTATCTTTCCTTCGCAGGAGATGGTTAATATCCAAGCAAATACGATTTTTTGAGCCAATAATTATCCTAGTATGTTTTGTCTAATTCTGGGTAAAATTAGCTGGGGATATCCGTTAGCTCCTAATAATATTTCTACAGGTCTGCTTCCGAAAAGATTCGAATCTGCCAAATTTCCCGAAATGCTTGGCAAAATAGAGGCAAAAGTATTTAATAAAAATGACGTTCTTGTACTGAACCTATTATCAAATTACAAGTCTTCGTCGAAATGGTCGAAGATTTCACTTAAACAATCATTAACTTCATCTGAGTTAGCAAGACAGTTAATGCAGCAATGAAATTTGTTAACGGTTCTACATATCTCAGAAATAGACATTCTATCAAACTGACGGCAAAAAAGAAGTAAATGACCCGGTGTTTTACATAAAACCGTATTGGATTGTAAGAAAGCTTTAACTGAATACTCTCCCAGAGGTAAGGTTCACATCATATGGGTACCAGGCCACTCGGGAGTAGTCGGCAACGAAAGGGCGAATGTAATAGCTTTAAAGGGAAGGGAGCTCGATGTAGTTAACCTGACAAACGCAAAACCATTCGACGCAACAAAAGCTGAATTAAAAATATGGATGAGAGAATCCCATAAGGCCTCTTGGAATAATGAAACGGTGGGTAGAACCACAAAGATTCTATGGGGTGACCCTGATGAGAGCAAGACGAGAAATCTTCTCAAAATGAGCAAGTCTGAGGTTAGTATGATGGTACGTATTCTCAGTGGACACACAGGATTACGAGCACATCTATACAAAATTGGACGTGCGAATTCAGACGAATGTAGAGCATGTGGAGAGGACAGTGAAACTCTGGAGCACTTTCTTTGCCATTGTCAGGCATTCGTCGAAGTTAGATCCAAGTATCTTGGAAGTGATGTTATTCCAGAAATAACATTCTTAACCAACACCGATTGGAAGATTCTTAGGAATTACGTCCAGGAAACTGAGTTTCTGAACATGGAAAAATAATACATTCAGTGAACAATTTTTTTTTTCTTGAATTGGAGCGCACAACAGGCCCGATAGTGGCCTAGGTGTATTTCTTCGGATTTGATGTAGTATACATCCTCCTATCAACCTACCTACCTACCTACCTACCTACCTACCTACCTACATAAAACACAAGCATTCGTAGGACTTGTATTCAAAACATGAGCCTTTTACTTGCGTTCAATGCTTTTCTTTTCAGTATTGGAACTTATAAGATCGCGTATGCAATCTAACGTTTGAATTCTTTCGGTCAAAAACATGTCCAAATCATTTCATAAAGATAAGGCAATTTTATCCTTAACACTTTGTTCCCATAGTGTCACTGTCTGAGAGGGAAGTCTTTGTATGCAAATAAAAACTATAATTGGGTCCCAATTTTCGGTAGGAATTTCATAAATAGACATTGCGGTAAGGAAACCATTAATTCCGCGTTGTAAAGTTTTCAATGAGGAACTAGTCTCTTCCGTTAAGTCTCTAAACCAAATAATTCTTTCAACTGATTGTTTACTATCATGCGCGGATTATCATACATGTCCTTCAAGTTCTTCCATGCAATTTCAAAACTTTGATTTGTCAACGGACCTTATCAGTTCTTTTTACCAAATAGCATAAACGTTCTATTTTACTAAGTTGTTTGTTATTAATATATAACGCGGTAAAAAGGTCCCTAAACGTAGGCCAGGAAATATAGTCACCACTAAACATGTCAATGTCACAAGGTGGGAGAGGTAAATTAGGACAAATATTGTCGAAATTCACATCCGTTAGCCTCAAGTTCGTCAATCTTAAAATCTATTAACTCCGAACAACGTATGCTACACTCCATGATACTGTGATATTTACTTTCGACTGCTTGAATATCCTCAGGCTCAGTGTTTTCAGATGATTGAAGATCATCCATGCACTTATCGAAAGTTTTTTCACTTTTTCCCATAACATTTTCAGTTCATTTTGTAGTACCTTAAAATAATAGACGTGGCGATTCTCCCCGCGAAGGTTATTGAAATTAACCTCAAATTTCACAACCATGTCCGCATCGCGAGTGATATGTTCGAGAGATGTCAAAGGCATTTTTAACAATTTTAAGATTGGATTTTATTAAGTAAAATACTATAAAAAAGGTAGCAGGGTTCAAAATTCACAAAAAAAAAATCAAATTTGTATTATAATTTTCGATGCAAACCGACCGACCGTAGGGTAACTATCAATAAATTAGTAAAAGGAGTAAGAAGAAGAATTTTATCTTTCGCAACACAATTACTAATATTAAATTTGTATAAAGAGATACTTGCTTAAAATGCAGACACTAATTATTTTGATCACAATTTGTTAATTTTTTATAACACCGAAATAATTTTCATAAAATTTAATTATTGAAAATAATTTATTTTTTTTATTTGCCGAAGAAAATGCAAATTTTAATTATGAATTATGTCTGTCCGTCCTTAGTAAACAAACGCAGCCTTGATTATAAATGTACCGATCGATGTCAAAGGGTACTGTACAATTAATTCGACTTAATAAATATACACATTTAATACAAAATCCCAAAATAAAATTTTTTAACTAATAAAATATAAGAACAAAAAATATATCTTCAGCGTTGAGAAAATATAATTATTTTCACTTCTTCGGAAGTCATTAAACATCACTTCCACAGAAGGTAAAAAATTCACTTAGTGCTACTTTTGAAGTGGTAATAAATGTTATTCTTTTGGAAATACTTCGTTTTATTTTTGCTGGGTTGTGTTACTTTAAATTCAAAAACAAAACATGCATAAATTAGTTTAAATTGTTCATGTAATTAAATTAATATCGCTTTCCAACTGTGAAAATAAATAAACAAGACAATCAATCTTTAAATGGGTAAATGGTACTGTATTTATACCCTACACCACTTTAGTGGGGAGGGTATATTGGATTTGTGCTGATGTTTGTAACATACAAAAATATTCGTCCTATAACCACCTTAAAGTATACCAATCGGCTTAGAATCGTTTTCTGAGTCGATTAAGCTGTATCCCTCCGTCCGTCTGGCTAGCTGGCTGGCTGGCTGGCTGGCTGTCCATGTAAACCTTGTGCGCAAGGTACAGGTCGCAATTTTCAAGATAATTGGATGAAATTTGGCACGCACGTTTTATTTGACCTAAGGAAATGAAAATGGTTAAAATCGGTCCATTATTTCACCTAGCCCCCATACAACAGAACCCCCCGAAAAGGACTTCTGAGCTCATAATTATGTTAAATATACAGATATATCGATAAAATACGGAACAACTAAGTTTTATAGAAGTCTTGATGACCCTGCCAAATTTCATAAAGATCGGGCCACATTTGACCCTAGCTCCCATACAAAGTCCCCTTCAGAAAATTACTATGTCCCAAATTAGCTTATGAACACAAATATCGCGATGAAATTCAGCACAATAAAATATTATTTCAATATAAATATATTCACAAAATTTTATCGGGCTTGGTCCATATTTGCCTCTAGCCCCCATATAAAGCCTCTTTCAGAAAATTAGTTTTTCATCCATAAATTGCTTAAATGTATCGGAACAAGGGAATATTGAAGATAAATGCTTTATTATGAAAAATAAATCACATTTAATATTCATAACTGGTGTAGGGTATCATATGGTCGGCCACGCCCGACTATAATTTCTTACTTGTTTTACGATATTAATATTTGTATAAGTCATTACATTATAATCTTAAATATTTCCTATTAGTTAATTTTAATAAATATAACTTTAACTTTAAATGGGAGTAAAGTTTGGGAAAATTTTCTATAATTTTTGTATTAAAAATTCAATATTTTAAATTAATTTTTTATTAACAAATTATAAATCATATATTACATAAAATCACACAAATACTGACATACATTAAAGCCAACAACTTTGCCAATGTAAAGTACAAACTCTAGACCGACAGTACACTGAAGGCGAGCAGATCCGTCCATAACGTTGCTTTCACCACTAACAAATCCAAGCAGCTTCAAGTGGACTAAAGTAGAAATTTGTGAGAGGAGATTACATGTTAAGCCAACTTTTTCATCGAGTATAGCATAAAAAATTGCCAACAAACGATCTATGCTAAAAGACTTGGGTCCTAGTGATGTAGACATTTTCTCCGACACCTTAAAAATTGTATACAAATGTATGTATAAAGAATAATTTTAAATGCATATTTACAATAATACACGTATAAGGTCACATTAAAATATTCGAAGTATCAACAAAAAATATTTTTTTGTTTTATTTTTAAGGTTTAATAAACATAGCAAACCATCAAATTTGATGGCGTATTCCCTACCAAATAAAAATCAAGTGAAGTACTATTTTTAGTATATAAATTAGTTCATAATTCTGTTAATTATAATACTATTCCTTCCAAAATCGGCAGATCTATAATGTACATAAGCCTAAACCATTATGACGATTTTCATAACGATTGGACCTCATTTGACCCTAGTTCCATTCAAAGTTTAATTTCAGAAAAACACTTAAACGTCCGTAACTCACTTATAATCACTAGTATTATAATAAAATTTGGCACAAATAAGTTTTATATGAATAAAAATACCACCCCAAAATTTTATGAGGATCGGTCCATATTTGACCCTAGTCGCCATATAACTTCCGTTTTTTAATTTTATCAATAAATTGCTTAAACTCATTATAAAATTATATTATTTTATTTATTTAAAAATTATGGATTACGAATGAAAAATATGTCCCATAGAGTAAGAAATTAAAACAAAAAAGATAGAACTACAGAATTCGGAGATTTTCGTAAATATTTACATGTATCTTAAAAACACTTTCGTTTTTCGTCACGTATGATATTGCCATATTTTAATCCATATTTTGGAAAACAAGAATCCGAATGGGATGTTTCCTTTTGCAAATGTAGTATTCTCAGAATGGAGCAGAATGTCAATATTGTTTTCCAAGTACTCCCATTTTTACCAAATCTATACCACTCTGAAGACGTACGAACGTCACATACAATCGTATGGAATTGCCCATATGTCATTATTGTAGCTTAAAACCAAGTGATGTTAATATATTCGTATTCCGAGTGAATGCGCAAAGACTCTTTTTAAAATTGCTTTTTTGCTACGTTGTATATGTATTTGTTTCTACCTCGAATGATTTAATTACACTGTGCAACAAGAAAATCTTTCCCGAATGAGACTACAACACATAGGCATTAATTACAGTCTAAAATGATTAAAATCGGATAAATATGTTAGAATATATACAATATAAAATTTAATCCTTTTTAGAAAAACTGTTAGAAATATGAACTTTGAACCTCGACAATCATAATCGTAACGAATTTGGAAATTTTGGAGAACTTAAAATTTTTACATGTATGAAAAGATATGTGTACCGAATTTCATCAAAATCAGAGAATATCATGCTTAAAATTTTATGATATTACATATGAGAAAATTTTACTGAAAAAAGCTAAGTTTAAAATGTCTATAAATTAACAATACGAGCTAACTTTTTAAAACCCTTTAGGGAATTAGGTGTATTAATTGTCTACTTTCATTTCCCGTTGGTCTTGTTCGGGAAAGATTCGAAGAACCAAAATTTGTTGCATAGTGTTATATGAATATTTCTGCATTCATCATTACCTTTGCTTTAGCGTTAACTGTTTGCATACGCTTTCGTTGCTTTCCATGATGTTTAACGAAGAGACGTTTATCTTCTTTGGCCGAGTTGTGACTAGCTAAGAAGGCAGCAATTAATAAGTATTTTCCATAAAAAGGCAACTCCAAAGATTGGGCCATTTTTCGAACGCTTTGGTCTGAATAATTGACATCAGTTGCAACAGTTAAATTCTAGAAATAATTAAATATTTGCATCTCTTTACTTACAAGGTTTTAAAAAGAAAAAAATATTAAAACGTGTTCAGTTTTCAAATCGCACACTACAAATGTATGTATATTTAAGAAACAAAAAATGCTAAAAGCTGTTAAATTAAATATGGTCGCAGAATTCAATCATAGTTATAAGTTTTGTAAAGGGCAAAGGAATTATTAATTGGTCTCATGAAATTCAAAAGACGTCGGTTTTATGTTTGATCAAAAATTTAATGCTTTATCGAATTTTGTTATTGCACATTAATGTTTGATAAATGTGGAAAAAAATCACTAAAACCATAAAAAAGGAACTTTTATCCTTAGAGAAATGATATCATAGAATAAACTAAACAATACGCATTATTGTTCGAACCACTGAACACTGTTCGAACCTACATAAGTAAATTTTTCTGACAATGTATACAAAGGCCTATATTTTCTATTTAAATTAATTTATTCAAACATAATTGATTCGTATAATATAATGTGCCTGCATTATAATAATTAAAATAAAAGTTTAATTCCATTTCGCTCTGAGTAACAAGAAAATAAAAACAGAACTCCATAATTATACATATGTGAAACTTAATCAACATTTTGCTCTTCGTATGAAAATCTTTGTTCCTTATGAGCTTCAAACACCCTTATGGAATAGATTAGTTACTACTGTCCCACTCGGATTTTAAGCCATTCACCAACTGCTTTGTTTTTTTAAACAGCAATTTCTGACACTTCGCTTTAAAATGCCAAACAGCTTTGCTAAGAAATTTGTGTCAGAAGATTTTGAAGTACAATCAAAAATTTAAGTCCTGTTATCCGACAGCTACTCTTGGGTCAAAGGTGTTGGTTTATTATCGCGCAGAAAATCGCATTAAAGTATCTTGTATTATTCGGAGTACGCAACCATATGATTCATTTGGTTGTTCAAAAATTTTCCCGAAAGCAAAATAATCCATTTTTTTTTTGTTTTTCAACATCAGGAATAAGTCTACTCGTCAAAACACATGTCCACATACTAAAATTTTTTTCTCCATGTTATATTGGTCCTTTACTATAAGAGTATGTTATAATTTCCTCCTTACCCTTTGACCCTCTCATACTCTGAATGAATTTAAGAAGGAATATTTGGACCCGTTTGTAAATAAAACTGCATTTTTATTAATTTTGCGTAATCTTTCCACATAAAATTGTATAACACTTATGAAAAATCGAATTATTTAAGCAAACCCGTTCGTTGGATTGTTATACCTCTGGGACATTTTTGGCCAACCAAATGAATAATATGGTTGAGTATACCGAATAGAAGTCTTAATTTTAACAGGGTTTTCAGCGTGATAATGAACTAAAACCTTTGGCAAATTTGATCTAAGAGTAGTTGTCGGGACACAAATTATTTGATTGCACTTCAAAATTTCTTTGTTTCTTCTTTAAAAAACATAGCAGATGTTGAATGGCCTAAAATCCAAGTGGGAATCATAACCAACTACACTAGTAACTAATCTATTCCATAGGGGTGTTTGGAGCTCAAGTTTCGAACACCTTTTTATGGAGTTAATTCAGTATTTATTTTCTTGTTAATCCGAGCGAAATGGAATCAAACTTTTATTATGCTATCCCCCATTTTCAACAAGTTCAGTTATAATTTAACTTTCAAGATATATTGACAGTTCTAATACAAAAATTGTCTTAACTGGATGAATAACTACCAGTTAAACGATAACTGGAGGTAGCGAAAATGGGGGTAATTTGTGTAAATCAATTAAAATAGAAAACAAATTTCTTTGAATAAATTTTCAAACAAAAATTCCGCGAATTTTAATATGAATTAAATTAAATAAAATATAATCGAGGTGTCATAGATTCATCTCACTATTAGAATTGGATTTGAAAACAATAAAAACTTAATGAATGTTATAGATTTTTTGTTAGGTAAATAATTTTAGGTCGAACTAATTGGATTCTATGACTACCATAATGATGGATATAACATGTTAAAATGAAACATTAGTCAATTTACATTTATGTACTGTTTTAAACTGGTGTTTTATCAGTTTCTGAAATGAAAAGTTCTACGTATACTAACTTTTTCTTCAGATTTATCGTAGCGCATATAGACCTGAGATAAGGCAGCACGTAACGGTGCCGCTATATTACGCCAAAGTTTTGAAACATCGGTTATATCTATAGATTTGTTCAGTACTGGCTCCATGTAAGTAATAAAACAGTTACAAGCCGTTATTTTTAGTTCAGGAACATCGCGGCAGGCCTTGTAAAATACACTCAAAAATATGTTGAGGTAATTATTAAAGAAATCAGGATTTATTTCGTTTACAATGTCAACTTGTGATAATTCTTTATCCATATGCTGTGCCCGTATGTGGCTTCTTAGCATTTGACGAGCCATTTCAAATTGTGTGCTTAAAATTTTTAATGTTTCTGCCTTGGAATACTGTGGACAATGGAGTGTTATGACCTCTGTTAATCCAGTCTTGGAGTAAAATTTTTCAAATGGAATTTGCGATATTAAGATCACACATATATTAAGACCTGTCATCTCCTGCAACCGCAGTAATGATGGTATAATATTTCCATCCATATCACGTAAGCGATCGGCATTATCCAAAACTATAACATAGCTTTTATGCTCATACTTGTTAACGCCTCTCAAGTGCTCTATAAATTCTTTTAGAGTATCGCAACGTAAATTTTGATCGCCACTATCAAAAATCAATTCTTCTACAGTATTCTCTAAAAGGATTTTCGAAGTATAACATTCAACGCAATTAACGTGTACGCAATTAATTTGTTTCTCCTTTTTGATAAGTCTCAAAAAATCTTTTATAATGGCAGTTTTCCCAGTTCCAGCATGTCCATAAACAAAGATTGCCGGTGGAAAAGACTCTTCCTTGTTTGGAATCAAATCAAAAAGATTTTTAATAAAACTATTACGACAAGGATACTTGTTTTCCAAAATGTCTATCATCGTTTTTTTTTTTTTTTTGCAACTGTTTTTATTTTCTTCAAATTATACTTTGTGGTTAAAATTTTCTATAAACTGAAACAAATAAACGAAAATTCAAACAAACAGATTCAGAGCCCTGCGCCGACAAATATTAACGGCGGCGGCGACTGATACCAAATATGTCGGCGGCGGCTTAAAATCGACTGTAAGCCGGCTAAGTTTTCAACTACGTTTAGTTTTTAAATTTTCAACGATTTTAAATAAAAACGGAATCCCAGAGATCAGAAAGTAGGATTTTGGAAGCAAATATATTGTTTATAACAACAAAACAGAGCAAGCTCAAAAGTTGTGTGAGAAATTATGCAGGGATGAATAAAAAATTCTTAAAAATTAAAAACAAATCCTTTCTCCAAGTTTTACGAGGTTCTGCCGATATTTAACCCTATCCTCCATATAAAACATCTTGCAGAAAATCAGTTTCTAAAAAATTTTGCATTAAGAAAATTATCAATAACGTAAAAACAAAGATATTTTATTTGTTTATTTACTAGCTATACCCAGTGTGCTGTGCTACCCTAAAAGCAATATAAATGGCTTAAGGATTTTGATGATTCTAACTACAATGGTTTTCCAGATATACAATTTGTTACATATGGGAGATTCCACGCAAATTTTTGCAATTTCTCTAAATGTTCTTCAGTAAAATTTGAAGACTCTAGCTCTAATAGTTTCTCAGATATACGAATTTTTCTATTTAATTCATATGGGAGTTCCAAGCCCCCGCAGATGAAAGTCCGCCCTTTTTTCTCCAAAATGTTCAGATGAATATTAAAATTCTTCGTGCAAAATTTGAAGAATTTAGTTCTATTAGTTTCCCAGATAAACGAATTTTTGTATTTAATTCATATGGGAGGTTCCGCTCCCCTCATTGGTAGTCCCCCAATTGATTACCCAAAATGTTTACATGGATGTTAAAGTTCTTCCAGAACAACATCCTTTAAAAGGATCACAAAGAGATTGAAAAATATTCCAAAAGTTTCACTTTGAAAACATTATTAGAGTGTATGAAAACTCGCAACTCTAAAGGCAGACTATTCCTATTTTAGCTGTAATTTCTTTATGAATAAAATAAGTAAGGAGTAAGAGTTATATTCGGCAAATCATTTGTCGTAAAAAAGCAAATATGGACTTTGATCATTAGATTAATAAGAACGTCACCGTGATTTTCGGATTAGGGACCTAAATGTGGAATTTGGTCAATTATGGACAAAGTTCTCTATAATTTAAAGTACTTTTTTTAATTCTACCATAATTCTATCATAATGATAACTTTTGGAATGATATATTAGCTATTAACTAATTTTCTGTAAGAGGGTTATAATGGCGGACCGATCCTCATAATTTTATTTTTCATAAATGTAGGTTTCGGTTCCTAAAAATGTTTTTTTCGTCGACATCGACATTTGAAAGCCATTATGTGCGTTTAAGTCATTTTCTGAAGAAGATTTCATATACATATTTACATTGCATATTTTCGTTCCAACAAAAATTGTTTTATTATGGTATTATTAAGTACGTAGAAAACGTTAAAATCAATTATTGAAGGGGCAGGGTCAATTATGGCCTATAGAGATTTCGATTGATATCGAGCCCTTTTTGCAAAATGGACGTAAGCGAGATGCATTTTCATTCAATTAGGATATTGCGTCATTAATTTTATGTTTATATATTTAGAGCGGGTTTTTGAGATGGTAATCAAATGTCAATTAATAATCAGATTAGTTAATCTAAAAATAAATTTAATCCATTGTTAATCCCCTTTGATGTTTTGAGTACAAGATTAAACTTCGCAGTGTTGCGATACAAAACAACAGAAAACTTCACTGTTTGTTATCAATGCATATTTTATAAAAAGAAGAAGACAATTGTAAATTTAATATGAAAATTAATGAAAACTTAAATTAAAAACAAAAAAATGTATTTTGAAGTGTCCAAAATTTATACTAATCAATAAATAGAACATTTTATTGTTTATATTTATAAAAATTTTATTAATTTTTTTGCATCAGCTGTTTACACTTTTGCATTTCGTGCTTAAGATTAAACCACCTCCATTGGGCGCTTAAACTTGCAAACAAAATTAACTAATTGAGTACTCAAAAACATCTTTCGAGGATTAATTTTAATTTAATCACTAATCTTTCACCTAAAGATTGGCCCTTAATATTTTAGAAAATTCAAAAAGTACCAGTTAAAGAACGAAAAATTACCAGAAATACTCCAGTTTAAATTTTCATTCACTCAAGTCCCTGATTGCTTAGTTTTATGTTTTTAGGTTCATTATAAAAGAAAATTCAAATAGTACCAGTTGAAGAACGAAAAAGTACTAAAAAGTCCCTTTCTATAGATTATAATTTACTCCAGGCTCTACATATTTATTTTTATGTTTCTAGGTTTAATTTTATGGAAAACTCAAAAAGTACCAGTCGAAATTTTGTAGCAAGCTCAAAAAGTACCAGTCAAAGAACGAAAAAGTACCAAAAAGTGCCATTCACCCAATTTACACGATGATTTTTTTTCATGTTTGCCCAGACGTCTGTTTTCATGTTTCACCCAATTTACACGATGATTTTTTTTCATGTTTGCCCAGACGTCTGTTTTCATGTTTGTCGATGATTGGTGGTGAGCGGGGTAGAGAAGAATGGGGGGTAAGAAAACAAACATGGGCGCAATTTACATGAAGACTTTTCAGACGTCTGTTTTTTCCAATTCTCTTTTGAGAATCTTCCAAAAAATCATGAACATTTATACGGTGATTTTTTACATGCAACTATGCATGTCTTTTTTTGATGTTTAATTGTATAATCCTTTTTAATTACTTATTCGTAATAAAAATAAAATGAAATTTTTAACATAAAAACCATTTAATTTGATTTAAAAAAATTTAATTACGCGCTTTAGTATTTTTTAATGCAAATTTTAATGTTTTCATGTAAAAAAAAGACATAATTATTTTTTTACATGAGCATAATATCAACAGTACGAATGAGTTTAAAGAGGAATGTCAAAAACAATCACGAAAATCCCAAATCATGTTTGTTTTCTTACCCCCCATTCTTCTCTACCCCGCTCACCACCAATCATCGACAAACATGAAAACAGACGTCCGGGCAAACATGAAAAAAAATCATCGTGTAAATTGGGTGTTGGTATCGGTGTTTCAAATAACACCCCATTACCATATTTAGTGTTTCTTGAATAAAATCAAATTTCCCGTTTTTACCCCTTTTGGTACTTTTTTTCTCCCCATTAACGAAATAAAAGTTGCAACATCGTATTGGGACTCCCGTTATTATGTATTCATATGTATTACCCCATTTACATGATGATTTTTTTCATGTTTGCCCAGACGTCTGTTTTCATGTTTGTCGATGATTGGTGGTGAGCGGGGTAGAGAAGAATTGGGGGTAAGACGCAATTTACATGAAGACTTTTCAGACGTCTGTTTTTTCCAATTCTCATGATTTGGGATTTTCGTGATTGTTTTTGACATTCCTCTTTAAACTCATTCGTACTGTTGATATTATGCTCATGTAAAAAAATAATTATGTCTTTTTTTACATGAAAACATTAAAATTTGCATTAAAAAAATACTATAGCGTGTAATTAAATTTTTTTAAATCAAATTAAATGGTTTTTATGTTAAAAATTTCATTTAATTTTTATTACGAATAAGTAATTAAAAAGGATTATACAATTAAACATCAAAAAAAGACATGCATAGTTGCATGTAATAAATCACCGTATAAATGTTCATGATTTTTTGGAAGATTCTCAAAAGAGAATTGGAAAAAACAGACGTCTGAAAAGTCTTCATGTAAATTGCGCCTTACCCCCCATTCTTCTCTACCCCGCTCACCACCAATCATCGACAAACATGAAAACAGACGTCTGGGCAAACATGAAAAAAATCATCGTGTAAATTGGGTGTAAGAAAACAAACATGATTTGGGATTTTCATGATTGTTTTTGACATTCCTCTTTAAACTCATTCGTACTGTTGATATTATGCTCATGTAAAAAAATAATTATGTCTTTTTTTTACATGAAAACATTAAAATTTGCATTAAAAAAATACTATAGCGTGTTATTAAATTTTTTTAAATCAAATTAAATGGTTTTTATGTTAAAAATTTAATTTTGTTTTTATTACGAATAAGTAATTAAAAAGGATTATACAATTAAACATCAAAAAAAGACATGCATAGTTGCATGTAAAAAATCACCGTATAAATGTTCATGATTTTTTGGAAGATTCTCAAAAGAGAATTGGAAAAAACAGACGTCTGAAAAGTCTTCATGTAAATTGCGCCTATAAGTTAATAAACCAAAAACAATGTTTTATAAAAAAGTACCAAAAATAGGTACAATTTTCACCCCTTAAACGTCCGAATATCCAAAAAGTACTAAATTCATATTTTTATTTGTTCGTCAAGTTATGAAGGATTCAAAAATATTTTTTGAATGTTCTCTGGTTTAAAAGATACATGGGGTGCAAAAGAAGTACCAAATTACAGTTTTTAAACGTTTATTTCCCAAAGGGGCCGAATTTGAAAAAATTACCGGACACCTGTCCGCTTTTTTTTTAAATGAGCGACGATAAGCTTTAACTGTTTTTGTAACTTTTCTAGTTTAGGGGATTTGAGGTTACCGAATTTACGTTTTTACCCTTTTTTAGCCCAAAAAAAAATTCGAATTTCCAAAAATCCCGTCTTATTGGATACATTTGGTGGGAGACCAACCTCCCGTTTAGGCTCTACGATAATGAATCAGTCAGTCAGTCAGTCAGTAAGGTTAGAATTTTATATATGTATGTATATAGATTTCGTGCATTGAATTATACTGTAAAAACATTGTAATGTTCGACTTGAATTCAAGTTTCGTTTTCACTGGAGAATGCTATTGATTTAAAGTGTATTTCAACACTTGAAATTTGAATGTTTGACTGGAATTAAACTTGTTTTAAACTTTAATTCCAGCAAGAATGCTTATTTGGTATAGTGTGACAACTATAAGGGACCTAAAGTCGACATAAAGCCCACAATGGTTAGTACCAATATTTTGCCCAAACAACATCTACATACCTAGCCAGGTTATATCCTCTAGGTCCGTGAAGACATTCTCTACAAAGCTATAAATTTGTATAAAAGCCGGCTTAACAATTGTTTCTTGTAAATATTCGGCCACCATAGTGTTTGGAGACAACAAGAGCTTCACTGAAAGGCACACCAGACAGACATCGCGCTCTATTATGGGTGTATGGTAGTGATTCTGCTGAGATCAATGGAATAATAATAAGTATGTATCCCAAGGATACCCCCTGAATACGGCAATCAGCTTCCGTCCATTGCCTATAGGTGATAATAATACCATGTCACCACTAGCCGACCAACCACCACCCGCCTAGGTGACTAGGGAGGTATATAATTGCCACTCTCTTGTGGGCATTCTTCAAGGAGACCATCATGATGCCTCCTCTTTCTTGAAAAGAAAGACGTTTGTATGTTTATGTCACTTCTGGAAGACAGTTTGAAGAGTGTTCACATTAATGTTGTATTTTATTTATCTGGAAGTGTGGATTGTAGTCACTTCTGGACGATTGTCAGACGACAGCGCACATTTTACAAAAACAAAATACATTGATTTCTAGTTTTCGCCGTCTGGAAGTATACTTTTAGGTTACTTCCGGATGATAGTAAGAAGAGTACAAAAACAAAAAAATATAAATACTCCATTTTTTAGCGTGAACGCAAAAAAATAAAAATAAATAATGAAGAAATTTTGCTCAAGTTCAGTGATGTTTTGTGTTTTGTCCAGTCATGTTCAGTTTTAATTATTCATTGTAAAACTTAAATGAGTTATTGAATAATATTCATAGAAAAATAGTGTAATTAATATATTGTGAATCTTAAGGAATAAAAAACAATATGACAGTGTTGTGTTAAAAGTCAACATTTAACATTTAAGAAGGTTTTGTTAATTGGTGAAGTTTATTAAATATATACCAAAAAGTAATTATCTTCAAGGATTATATAAATAAAATTAAAAAGTAAGTTGTCATATTTTACATTAAAATACTATTTTAGGAATAAGTTAACAACTCTAAACGGCTCCCATTTCCATTATTTTTAAACGAAGTCTAATATGTTTAATCAAAAATTATTTTATATTAAATTTCGTCTCTCTCTTAATTGGTTTAGGACTTATTTATTTATTTTATTTATTTATTTCAATTCAGGTAATAATAAGAAGCCATATTTGGCCAAGAAACATTATTACAGAGCTTACATCTAAAAAAAATTAAAATTTTACAATTTAATTACTTAAAATACGTTGGAATTAAATATAGAAGGCCCCCAGCCAAATTTGTAAAGAATAAATAACAATAAAGTAAGGTCCATGATAGTAACAGCAATGTTTATATTAAAAATAGATGAAAGGAGATTATGATGACTCACACATATGCAAATATAGTTTATGTTTAAATATGTTAGCCGAATTTGCAAACACCCTAAGATCTGGCAGTTTCAGAGACGGGCAACTCTCACAAGAAAAGAGTGTTCAAATATAGATTTAAATATTCGGGGAATTAAAATTTGAACATTTCTGGTGGATCTAGAAAAGTTAAAAAGGTTTCGCAGGTTTGGTGGTGATGAATTAAAAATTATCTTATAAAAGAAAAACAATAAACGGTAATCCTAAATGTGCAGCCCAAAAACTGAATTACATAAGGGGTTACATGTTCTCTAATTTTAACATTGAAAACGAAACGCACTATCATATTGAATATCTTTTCAAGTCTATTTAAATTAATTAAATTAGTGCCTGATATTATTTCTAAACCGTATTCTAGTTTCGACATTAACAGTGCGAAAGCAACCTTACGCCTGACATGTAGCGGTAGAAAAATATCCGAATTGTATAAATAATGCTCGCCTGCAAACGTGCAATATGACTACCAAAATCTAATTTATTATCAATAATTATTCCTAAACAACGTAATTGCTCAACACATATTATACTACAGTTATTTATTTGAATATTAAAGTTATGGTTAGAAGTATTACCAAAAATAATATACTTGGTCTTTGAAGGATTAATGGTAAAACCATTCCTTATCATCCAAGATGATATATTATCTAGGCAGAAATTGGTATTAACTTCTAAGACATCTAAAAATTGCCTTTCATTCCCTAATATAATATGCACATCATCTGCGAAAACAAACATCTTGCACATATGTAAATCATTTATTTTTTCTATAAGGTCATCAAGATACAAAATGAAAATAAGTGGGCCAATGACTGAGCCCTGTGACACACCTAAGTTCATATCACAAGTCCTAGAGATACTACAATCAATATCAACAAACTGAGAACGTTCTGACAAATATGAATATATACGTTCACACGCATGCCTAGAGAATTTAAATTTATCGTGAAGCTTTTTCGCGACTCTACCACGGTCAATACAGTCAAATGCTTTAGATAGATCTAGAGATACTAACAAATCCACCTTTCCCCTATTTAGATAGTTTCTTATAAATTCGGTCATTTCCGTCAAAAGTAGTGAAGTGTTATACCCTTTTCTATAACCATATTGATTGTCATTAAGTAAACTATTTCCTTCTAAATATTCTAACATCTTCGATTTTAGTATATGTTCTACAACTTTCGACAGAACAGGCAATATATAAATTGGCCTTAAATCTTGAATAGAAGAACCGGACCCTGATTTGGGTATGGGTACAACTCTCGAAACTTTCCAAATCGAAGGATAAGTAGAAGTGGTAATTATGCTATTTACTATATGTAGAAAATACCTGCAAATCATAGGGAAAATAATATTTATAAACTTTAGAGGGATGACATCAACACCAATCGAGTTGGATTTAACCTTAGATAAAGCACAGACAATATAAGTTATAAGCATTTAAAGACTTTTTCAAGTTGTACGTTTCGGCTTTCATTTGATGAATATTGCTTTTTTAACCTATTTAGATTTATTTGAGTTAAATCTTAACTTTCAATATTTTTTAAACTATTTGCGCGTTTAGGTCCTGTTTCTAGATTACGTATGATCATTTTGAGCTAAAATTTTATTTGTATTTCATTATCGTAACAAAAAAAAAATACATTAAAATTTTACTTAAGTATTTAAACGCTAGCTGGAATCATTATATACAAATTAATACTACTGTTTTATACATAAATTATTTTTTGACTTGGGTCACTTGACACGAAATTGCCCATATAAGATATTTAATATTTAAATCAAATATTTTTAAAACCACCTTTTTTAAATACAATTTTATTAATTTTCACATAGCGTTGGATTTAATTATTCTAATTATAGGCCTTTACTAATATTCTTAAGTTTTTGAAAGTGTATAACTCCTTAATTAGACGAAAGCAAACAAAAACAAGTAAGAAATTATAGTCGGGCGAGGCCGACCATATAATACTCTACACCTGTTGCAAAAATAAAATGTGATTTAGTTTTCATAATAAAGCATTTAAGTTGAATTGCACATTGCCTTAAATTATACTTAAACCATTTATTGTTGAATAATATTGTGGACATTTAAGTCAAATTTTGAAGGGGGATTTGTATAGGGGCTATGGTCAAATGAGACCCTATAATTATAAAATTCATGCGAGTTATCAAGGCTAGTATAGAACTTGGTTTTGCAGCTTTTTGTCGAGATACGAGTATATTAAACATAATTATAAACTTAAAATCCCTATTCGTCGGGTTCAGTTGTATGGGGTCTAGGTGAAATAATGGACCGATGTTAACCATTTTCGATAAGCTTCATCTCCATCTGCCAAATTTCATTGAATTATCTTCAAAATTGCGATCTGTAGTTTGATTAAAAGGTTTACAAGCCCTATTCGGGGGTTCAGTTGTATGGGGGCTAGATGAGAAAATGGACCGATGTTAACCATTTTCAATAAGCTTCGTCTCTGGGACAATAGAAGATCATGTGCCAAATTTCATCAAAATTGCGACCTGTAGTTGGATTAAAAGGTTTACAAGCCCTATTCGGGGGTTCAGTTGTATGGGGGCTAGATGAGAAAATGGACCGATGTTAACCATTTTCAATAGGCTTCGTCTCTGGGACAATAGAAGATCATGTGCCAAATTTCATTGAATTATCTTCAAAATTGCGACCTGTAGTTTGATTAAAAGGTTTACAAGCCCTATTCGGGGGTTCAGTTGTATGCTAGATGAGAAAATGGACCGATGTTAACCATTTTCAATAAGCTTCATCTCTGGGACAATAGAAGATCATGTGCCAAATTTCATTGAATTATCTTCAAAATTGCGACCTGTAGTTGGATTGAAAGGTTTACAAGCCCTATTCGGTGGTTCAGTTGTATGGGGGCTAGGTGAAATAATGGACCGATATTAACCATTTTCAATAGGCTTCGTCCCTGGGACAATAGAAGATCATGTGCCAAATTTCATTGAATTATCTTCAAAATTGCGACCTGTAGTTTGATTACAAGGTTTACATGGACTGACAGACGGACGGACATAGCTAAATCGACTCAGAAAATGATTCTAAGCCGATTGGTATACTTTAAGGTGGGTATAGGACCAATATTATTGTGCGTTACAAACATCAGCACAAATCCAATATACCCTCCCCACTAAAGTGGTGTAGGGTATAAATAGTATTGCAGTATTAGTGTCAAAAGCAATATCCCGTTTAGGGTCGTTAAGGTGTTTCTATCGTTAGTGACTGTAAATAATTTTAAAAATAATCCATGACTTAGTAATTTCAGATCTTTATAGACGGTTTAAATCCAAGTTATTTAAAAAATGTGCATGAAAGGTAATGTTTTTATTGATTCAAAACAATAAATAAATTAATTAATTAATTTTTAATTATTTTATTTTTTTTTTTTAGAAAGCAGTAGCTAATATTGTACCCCCTATTAAAATACTTCTAACCGAATTAAAATATAAAAAAGGGATCTGGTAAGTTATATATGTCTTATTTCATCACGCGGTTCCATTAAAAATGTCGATTATTTGCAGAAAATGTAAAAAATGGATCTGAACGTTTAAATTTCGGTGGGAAATGTACTGATCATAAGAGAATCCTATTTTTATTGCTTCCTAAAGTATAACAGGTAATTTCAATAAATACAAAAGAATGTATATTCAATATTAATTATAACATTATTTTTGTTTATTTCGTTGAAGGATTAATGCTCTTACAATTTGATGGATTGATCATAAAATTTATGAAGTACTACAAAAATATTTTAGAGTCCAACGTTTTACAATTTTTGGAAGTATACCAGTCAACAGTTGGAATATTAATACAGAATTCCTGAAAATTATCTTATTATAAGGTAATAATTCTAAAGATTTGATACATATGTACATTAGACCGACTCACTCTGTATGGAAAGCAAACACGTGTTTTTGTTATCCCTCTCACAATTTACCTTGCTTTGTTTTATGATGATTCTCAAAATATTTTAAGTCTAGCGATGATCGTTCGTGAGCTGGACCAAATTAAAAAAGGTATTTTGGAATTATTTTTTTTAAATTTTTGTTTGTTTTGAAACAAAATATCCAGCGTCCAATGATGTATTAATCATAAATAACTTATAATTGTCATATTCCAAAATATTTAAAATTGTTAGGTTTTTCACTAAGAAAAATAAAATGTATGCACAATTTTGCAAATTAGACTTGGCTTCAAAAAACCACTTACTATATATAATGTTTAAGAAATGCTGTATAATTAAAAAAAAAATAACTAAAAAGGGACTTTTTTGTAACCGGTTCAGCTCACGAACGGCCATCGATAGACTAGAAATATTTTGGGAACCATTATAAAACATAACAAACTCAAGCACCATTTTTTGTGAGTCGGTTTAATGTACATATATTACTTTTTTTAGATTAGTTGTTAAATCTATTATTTTTTCTACTATTTTAATTTCAATTATTTCAATAAAAACTATAAAATTTCATTTTATTTAGATTTATTTTTACAGATTTTATTTTGGTGAGTATACAAATAGAAGAAGAGAAAACTCATCTTATAGAAGATAAGATAGGAACACTTCTAGATGATACTAAGTAGTCACTTCAAGAAGTGACTTCCTAGTTACATCTAGAAGAGTCTTTGGCAATACCTTACTTCCAAGAGTCATCTAGAAGTTTCTTCTGCGGGTCTTCCAGAAGTATCTTCTACGTTACTGTTAGACGTTCCCCAGCTCGGCATCAGTCCTTCCCAACTGGTGACAAGAATTCTTATACTTCCGCAATATCGCTGGCGAGCTTTTAGCACGTTTGGAAGTTTCATACGGGTAACTTCCGCAATAGAAAATGTTTGTAGGGTTGCCATCATTTGGCACACGCTCTTTGTCGATGATTTTTCTGCCGGTCCACACACAGAAACTTTACACCCAATTTACACAATGATTCCTCTTTACACTTATTCGTACTGTTGATATTATACTCATGTAAAAAATAAATGTGTTTTTTTTAATAAAAACTTAAAAATTTGCATTAAAAAATACTATTTATTATTTCCACAGTTGACCCTACCTAAAATCGAAAACAGATTATGTCATCCGATTTCTATATTTCCAACTTAAAATTCTATATATGTTTTCTATATACAGCCATAGCAAAATTTTTTGTGAAAAATGTTTGTTGTTGTAATACACCCCCTAGAACGATGAAATCCTGAAAAAAATTTATGCCATCCGATTTCTGCACTTCCAACTTATAGTTCTATATAGGTTTTAATCCTGCACAAGATCTCCGATAGCAATTATATATAATTTTCTATATACGGTTATAGTAACATTTTTTGTAAAAAAAAAGTTTGTTGTTGCTGTATTACGCATCCTAGAACGATGAAATCCACAAAAAATTATGCCATCCGATTTGTATATTTCCAACTTAATGTTCTATATCGGTTCTATTATTCTATAAAGTTCTATTATCGTGCACAAGATCGTCCGATAGTAGTTTATATATAATTTTCTATATACGGCCAAAGTAACATTTTTTTGTAAAAAAAGTTTGAGAAGAATTTGTTATAATTATAGGTTTAGGTTTTAGGTTATGAAGGGTTATACACCGTAAAAACGGTGCATATCCACTCGGAGACCATAAGGTCCATTGTGATTCCCTTCAAGAAGTGAAGATTCAAACAGAGAAGACAAAAAGATAATTAAATACAGATAAATAAATAATCATATATAATAAAGAAAATCTATGTCCCCCTATAAAGCCCAGTCAAAGAAGTGACTAATTCCCTTGACAAAACCTAGTAGATTGCGAGGGTTAAGTCCCGCAATTTCCCCCAGTTCGCCATGGAACCTATTCCCTAGCCATTTCAGCCTGAGGTTTTGTATCCTAGGACATTGGCAGATAATATGCTCGATCATCTCTACTTCCTCCTCATCTTCGCATAACCTGCAATAGTCCGGTGTACTACTGTCCCACTTACTGACAAAGGTTCTTACTGAGCAGTGTCCAGTTAGAAACCCTATATAATTATAAAAAATGTTTATTTTGATAAAAAAAAAGCTGTTACGGTTTGTTTTATTTTTAGTCGGATTGTTTTCTTTATATGCGTTGAAAAGTTTGTGATGAGCAAAAATTTTAAAAAGTGAAAATTTCAAAAAATCCCCCAAAAAAATATGGCGTTAATGTTTTTTTGCTCCTGAATAAAGAGTTCATATTTTGCTCTGGTAGATAACATTAAACTACTAAAAACTACTTTCATCTTTAAAATCTTTATCCTTTTTTTGGAGGGGTAAAAAATTAAAAATTTTTATTATTTTAAAATTTTGCACACATTATTATAACATTTATATAGGATATAGAATAGAATAGAATAGAAACAATCTAAAAACGCATTAAATTTTCTTTAATTCCTGAATTTGACGTCATCTCAAAACTACAAATCTCAACTTAAGGCCCAAATAGACTACGCAACCGGCTTATCAAACATACGTTTTTCACTCGCACACACACTACACAAAAATTGCTCGTACAAACACCGATTTTTTCACGTTTTTGTGGACTTGCAAAGATACAGATGACAATTTTTTTTTAGAAATGTGAAATTTGTGAAGACTTTGTTATAAATGAATATAAACAATACAAACGGAGTGAAAAAATTCAATATATTTGTGTAAAAATCAATTTTTTTAATTTTTATACAAACAAACAGCAAGCATTTGTACAAACAAGAAACACTCTCATACACTACACAACAGGCTTGCACAAACGTAAAATATTGGTATGTGCCGGTCCACACACAGAAACTTTAGTTGAGAAACCTTTTCTTAACTGCCGGTCCACACTAGGAAACTTTTTTTGGGAAACTTTTGATTTTGCGTGAGAGAGAAAGAGAAAGAATATCATTCATCTCTCTCGCGGTACGGAGTTTCCCGTACTCGGAAACTTGTTTTGTTAGACCTGGTCCACACTAGGAAACTTTTGTTGAGAAACTTTTTCTTAATTCTCTTTTGAAGTTTCCTTAATGTCCACACATGAAAACTTTTGTTTCAGAAACTACGTATTAATTGCATTGATTTGTTGTCGTACGAATGAGAAGAATAACAAAACAAAACAAGTTTCCGAGTACGGGAAGCTCCGTACCGCGAGATAGATGAATGATATTCTTTCTCTTTCTCTCACGCAAAATCAAAAGTTTCCTAGTGTGGACCGGCAGATACACTACACGACAGGCTTGCACAAACGTACAATATTGGTATGTTTGTCAAGCCGCTTGTGTTTCCTAGTGTGGACCAGGACTATGAGGGTGTTTCGTGTTTGTACAAATGCTTGCTGTTTGTTTGTACAAAAATTAAAAAATTTTGATTTTTACACAAACATATTGAATTTTTGTCAAAATATTTGCATGGTTTATAGTCAATAATAACAAATTTTTCAATTTCTAATTGTCGGTCCACACTAGGAAACTTTTTTTGGGAAACTTTTGATTTTGCGTGAGAAAGAAAGAGAAAGAATATCATTCATCTCTGTCACGGTACGGAGTTTCCCGTACTCGGAAACTTGTTTTGTTTTGTTATTCTTCTCATTCGTACAACAACAAATCAATGCAATTAATACGTAGTTTCTGAAACAAAAGTTTTCATGTGTGGACATTAAGGAAACTTCAAAAGAGAATAAAGAAAAAGTTTCTCAACAAAAGTTTGCAAGTGTGGACCAGGTCTATGAAAAATTGACATCTGTATCTTTGAAAGTCCACAAAAACGTGAAAAAATCGGAGTTTGTACGAGCAATGTTTGTGTAATGTGTGTGCGAATGAAAAAAGTATGTTTGATAAGCCGCTTGTGTAGTCCATTTGGGCCTTTAATGTCCACACATAGAAACTTTTGTTTCAGAAACTACGTATTAATTGCATTGATTTGTTGTTGTACGAATGAGAAGAATAATAAAACAAAACAAGTTTCCGAGTACGAGAAACTCCGTACCGCGAGAGAGATGAATGATATTCTTTCTCTCTCACGCAAAATCAAAAGTTTCCCAAAAAAAATTCCTGGTGTGGACCGGCAGAATGCAATTAATACGTAGTTTCTGAAACAAAAGTTTCTATGTGTGGACATTAAGGAAACTTCAAAAGAGAATTAAGAAAAAGTTTCCTAGTGTGGACCAGGTCTAAGTAAATTATTATGCTATGTTTCCACTGAGGCGTTTTGAGCAAATCTAGTTGATTTGTCCAAAACTAGTTGAAATCATGTAGATTTCCCATACATTTTTGACAAATCCAAATCTACTTAATCTACTGGCTGCCGGTCCACACTAGGAAACTTTTTTTTGGGAAACTTTTGATTTTGCGTGAGAGAGAAAGAATATCATTCATCTCTCTCGTGGTACGGAGTTTCTCGTACTCGGAAACTTGTTTTGTTTTGTTATTCTTCTCATTCGTACAACAACAAATCAATGCAATTAATACGTAGTTTCTGAAACAAAAGCTTCTATGTGTGGACATTAAGGAAACTTCAGAAGAGAATTAACAAAAAGTTTCTCAACAAAAGTTTCCTAGTGTGAACCAGGTCTAGATTTGATTTAAAACATGTCGAAAATGTATTTTTTCGAACAAGATTTGCTTATGCAACACTGCGTTGTGTCTAGGATAAGGAAATACGACTATAGGCTATCCATTCAAATTGAATGTTTTCATCGAAAAAGTGACATATTATTTCGAAATAAAAAAAGAATAAATATTAATTTTAAAATAGTTGGCATTTAATAAATAAATGTATACAATTAAAACAGTAAGTTTGTATTATTAATGTTTAAATTAAATAAAAAATAACTTTATTTTCGTTATATGACAGGATTTGTTCGAAAATTCGAATCTCAAAAGCGAGTAAGCTCAGTGGAAACACCTCGAAGAGGTTTACACAAATCTGGTAGATTTGAAGCCAATGGAAACATAGCATTAGTTAATTACTGTAAAAAATATAAAATAAAACATCGTAATATGTATATATATTAATAAAACACATAATTTATATGCAAGTAAAACTTTTTAAAATTTGCACAAAATTTATTTTCATTTTGTTTATTTTCTTTTGCTTTGTTGTTCTGTTTACAAAATAGCCTTATACAGTGTTGTTTGTTTTAACCCAAAAATTAGTTTTCTCTGTCTACTTTAGTGTTTTTGAACTGTCAAATTTGACACCTCTGTATACTTTGTGCTTTAGTCTTGAAAATTCACTATATTATTTAGAATTTTGTTGTCTAACGAACTTTTAAATTTCTTTAAATTAATTTTTGCCTTTATGGCCAAGTTTTCAGGGTAAATGCCGCTTATACCTGGTTCACATGGAAAACTTTTGTTGAGAAACTTTTGATTTTGTTTTCCGGTGTGAACCAGGTCTTAGTGTATCGATGAAAAATGTAAAAATTTTAAGCCGCCGCCGACTTTTTAGTGTCAGTCGCAGCTGCTGTTAATATTTGTCGGCGCAGGGCTGTGAAGAACGGGAGCGGCTGCAATTTGTCATCAACACAGAGTATACTTTGTGAATAATTTTTGTCGTTTTTGTAACAAAATAATTTTCATAATTTAATAAAAAAAAATCGTGTAGACTGCCCAGAGTCCGCGATTACTTGTGTTACATTTTTTAGTTATATTGTTAACGTCTGAATAAAAATGACTGAAAGATTTACATTTGGTGGTTCTGTTGCCCCTATAACCTGTCATGCTTGGAACAAAGACAAGACACGTAAGTACCCAAATGTATTCTGAATGTACATACATGGTTCAATTGATTTCATAAATTTTTACATAATTTAGAAATTGCTCTGTCGCCAAACAACAATGAAATCCACATCTATAAAAGGGAGGGCAATGAGTGGAAATTGATGGACATTTTAAATCAGCACGATTTGAGAGTAATGGGGATTGACTGGGCCAAAAATACTAACCGTATTGTAAGTTGCGCCGCCGATCGTAATGCCTACGTATGGCAACAAGGTGAGGATGGAAAGTGGAAACCAACGTTGGTATTGTTGCGTATTAATAGAGCTGCAACGTGCGTCAAGTGGTCTCCTGCCGAGAATAAGTTTGCTGTTGGTTCCGGAGCTCGTCTCATTTCTGTGTGCTATTTCGAATCCGAAAATGATTGGTGGGTATCCAAGCACATAAAAAAGCCAATTAGGTCTACCATAACATCATTGGACTGGCATCCAAACAATGTTCTTTTAGTGGCTGGGTCTACCGACTATAAGGTAAGTTGAGTTTATTGTTTTAAAAGTGTCGGTGTTATCGTATAATTTATTTTATCTAGGTGCGTGTTTTTTCTGCGTATATTAAGGACATTGAAGATCAACCGACTCCAACTCCTTGGGGAAATCGTATGCCGTTGGGTAATTTGATGGCTGAATTTAAAAATTCTACTAGTTCGGGAGGAGGATGGATTAATAATGTCAGTTTTTCTAGTGATGGTAACAAAATCTGCTGGGTGGGCCATGATAGTTGTATTAGTGTAGCAGATGCTACAAACTTGAATAATGTAATTCGTTGCAAAACAGAATATTTACCGTTTTTGGCTTGTGAATGGATATCTCCAGTGTCTATTGTGGTAGCTGGACATAGCTGTATACCTTTGGTTTATGGATTGCAAGATGAAAAGCTGATTCTTATTAGTAAGTTGGACAAGTCTCAGAAAAAGGAGTCAAGTGGTATATCAGCAATGCGGATTTTTCAGTCTCTTGATCGAAATTTGCGTACTGAAAATTCCGATACATTTGTCGATACTATTCATCAGAATGCCATAACATGTATTCGACTTTACAATGGTGAAAAGCTAGATTGTACACGCATAAGTACTTCAGGAGTAGATGGTCAGTTAGTCATATGGGATATTGACACAAGTGTTATTAATTCCATGAAAAATCTAAAAATCTAAAAGTATTAATTTCTTTGGCAGTAATTGATTTTGATTAAATAAATAAAGCTAAATGAAAACATATGTATGTGTATGTAATTTGGTTAATAATGAGTCATTAATTCTTAAAAAAATATTCGGTTATTATTAGTGACTAACGTATTGTTTTCCTATAAAACACAACTTTTTTGTTGTAGGTATAGTATAGATTGACTCAGTTATTTTCAACTAAAAACAGTTAATGATAACAAATGAAGCAACCTCATAAGATCAGTGACAGCCATTTTGACGCTATTGTTAAATAAGAACAGAAGGAACTGTCTTCAAGGACATATAAATAAAATTTAAAAGTTCTAGTATTTTACATTATAATAATATTTTTATATTTAGGGTCTTATTCATAAACCGGAGAAATATAATTTTTAGAAAATTTTACATACAAATTTAAATATTGATAAAGATTTTATTGTTAGTCACTGTAAATAATTTTAAAAATAAACCCTAATTTTTTGTATATAAAACACAACTATTGACTCAGTTATTTTCAACTAAAAAAAGTTATTGATAATAAATAAAGCAACCTCACAAGATCAGTGACAGCCATTTTGACGCTATTGTTAAATAAGAACAGAAGGAATTATCTTCAAGGACATATAAATAAAATTTAAAAGTTCTAGTATTTCATATTATAATAATATTTTTATATATAAGACCCTTATTCATAAATCGGAGAAATATAAATTTCAGAAAATTTTACATTCAAATTTAAATACTGATAAAGATTTTATTGTTAGTCACTGTTAAGGTGGTATTACACGACATGTATTTTACATATCGTGACCCTATATTCAAAAAGTGCGAACTCAATTTTGGGCAAAGTGAGTTTTTGATGCAAAAGGATTCCTCAATGCATGATCCACGTCTGGTATAAATTTGAAACCAAAAATGTAATTTTTGCACTTTTAACAACAATTTTTGTTAATATGCTATCTCAAAGTTAAATTTTTATTGAAGAAAATAAGTGCTAACTTCCATACAAATTTTACAACATTTTTTAAAACTTCAAATTTATTTAAAATTTATTTTGTATATTAACAAGATGAACATGCTGAACACAAAACAGGCGAAGATTAATAAATTGAATGTATAGTTTTTAAGATATGATCATTTATATATTTGTATATAATGCCAGTTTTAGACATTAAATAATGTTTTTCCGAAATATGTAAAGTTATTTCAGAAATCGTTTATAACACTAAGATCTATAATATTCTATGGTTCCAATTTAGAATTTTGATTATAAAAAAGTCTTTAAATGTACAAATTATGGAGTATTATTCAAAAAATATTGGTAATTTTTATATTCAAAAACTTTTCATAATTTAAAATATTTGTACTGAGAATAAGGAATAGTAAACAAGCAGATATGCCATGAGTTTTTCTACTTAAATGGCGTAAATGCATCTTATTGGACTTACTGGTTTGACTTATATCCCTTTAAAAAAAAAACATTTCATAAAATTATAAAATAACGCATATTATTAGAAGAAATTTTTGTTCTATTCTTTGAACAAAACATGCTAACTTAGAACAATTATTTGTTTTTTTGTCGACCAAAAAGTGCTATCTTAAATAAGTCGCTAAAATGTGCAAAATATTAAAATTTTTTTATAGGTAAGAATTAGTAAGGATGTTAAAAACGTATTCTGGAAGAAATATTGTCTTTTAGTGCAATATTTTACGAATTAAATAGTTTTTTTACTTTCCTGAAAACTAGACTTTATTGATTTAGCACTTTTTGAATATAGGGTATCGATATGTACTGTCACTTTTTTTATTCATATGTAATTCCGAATGTATGTCAAAATTGTTATTTCACATACGATTCATAATTTTTGCTATAACACCTGTCTGTGTTTTTCCGTATGACATAACCTATAAATGTAATCAAAGCTGTCTTTTTAATGTGTAAAAATTGTTAAAATTATAAATTAAAAAATACTTACTTATTCATGTTCTTTAATTTATTTTTTTCAATAAATTTTACTTCAAAACAAAACAGCTGTTTTGTTTATGTTTGTCATACGAAAATAATGCACGCTCTAATCGAAAAAATTACATACATATTTCCACATGTATTTTACATATGCAATGTTTCATATGTATTAGACGATATGTACAACTTTTACAGATAGAAATTTAAATAATTTTAAAAATAAGCCCTAATTTTTTGTATATGGTTTAATTCCATATTGTATTCTCAGAAAAATATTAGGCGTTGTCATATCTAATCATTGCACGTTGAAATTATCAGTTTCCGTTTTAAAGTTGCAACAAATGTTCTAAATCAAACAAAAAATATTTTTCTTAGTATTTCTTCTTAAAAAGATGCCTTATGTATTTTTATTCGTCCAAAAAAAAATTTAAATATATTTAAATTAAGCCTCCCCTGAATTAATCGCCTTTTTAGGTGCCATCGAACCTACTCACAATGCTTCTTTACATGGACAAAAATAGTTGAAACAAGTTAGAGTGCTATATTTCGCTGTGCCGAATCTTAAATACCCTCCACCAGCAAGATATTTTTAAATAAAACCCATTTAAATATCTAATTTTTAGAAAACTTGGCAAAATTGTTGTTTTCGTATTGATATGCATATGTCAATCTAATTTTAATTGAGTCCAATTTTTTTGAAAACATTTTAATGTAATGATTTATCTATACACAGGTTATAATCATTTAATAACGAATCAAGTGGTATTAAGATCGGGTTTTTGAGATGGTAATCAAATGCCAATTAATAATCAGATTAGTTTATCTAAAAATAAATTAATTCTTATGTTAATCCCCTTTGATGTTTTTGAGTACAAGATTAAACTTCGCAGTGTTGCCATACAAAACAACAGAAAACAAAAAACTGTTTGTTATCAAAACAATGCATATTTTATAAAAAGAAGAAGACAATTGTAAATTTAATATGAAACTTAATGAAAACTTAAATTAAAAACAAAAAAATGTATTTTGAAGTGTCCATAATTTATACTAATCAATAAATATAACATTTTAATGTTTATATTTATAAAAATTTTATTAATTTTTTTGCATCAGCTGTTTACACTCTTGCATTTCGTGCTTAAGATTAAACCACCTCCATTGGGCGCTTAAGGGCCAATCTTTAGGTGAAAGATTAGCGTTTAAATTAAAATTAATCCTCGAAAGATGTTTTTGAGTACTCAATTAGTTAATTTTGTTTGCAAGTTTAAGCGCCCAATGGAGGAGGTTTAATATTAAGCAAGAAATGCAAAAGTGTAAACAGCTGATGCAAAAAAATTTATACAATTTTTATAAATTTAACATTAAAATGTTCTATTTATTGATTATTATAAATTATGGACACTTCAAAATACATTTTTTTGTTTTTAATTTAAGTTTTCATTAATTTTCATATTAAATTTACAATTGTCTTCTTCTTTTTTATAAAATATGCATTGTTTTGATAACAAACAGTGTAGTTTTCTGTTGTTTTGTATGGCAACACTGCGAAGTTTAATCTTGTACTCAAAAACATCAAAGGGGATTAACATAAGATTAAATTTATTTTTAGATTAACTAATCTGATTATGAATTGGCATTTGATTACCATCTCAAAAACCCGCTCTAAACTTGCAAACAAAATTAACTAATTGTGTACACAAAAACATCTTTCGAGGATTAATTTTAATTTAATCGCTAATCTTTCACCTAAAGATTGGCCCTAAGTGATTCTCAGAAGTAAACTTTATATGGGAGCTAAGACAACTTATGGACCGATCCGGAAAAAAATCCGTAGAATGATTTATATGCTCACAAAACATATTCAGGTCGTACTTTATCCCGATAGCTTTATTATTCAAAGAAATATGTATATGCGTTTAAGTGATTTTCGTAAGTGGACTTTATATGGGAGCCTATCCGGAAAAAAAATCGTAGAGTGATTCATATAAAGGCAAAACATATTTGTGTCGAATTTTATCATGATAACTTAATTTAACAATGAAATATGTGCATTAAGTGATTTACGGAAATGGGCCTTATATGGGAGCTATGACCAATAATTGACCAATAAAAAAGTGTTAGAATGATTTATATATACTAGGGTGATCGATTATTCGACATTTGCCAAAAACCGGTTTTCGAATAGTTCGAATAGTTGACATTTAAAAAAAACCGGTTGATATTTTTCAAATTCAGAAAAAACCAGTTAACCGGTTTTTCATTATAAATAAAAAAATATATTTTAATTTGAAAAAATTAATGTTTATGTTTAAATTTGATTAATAAAACATGGCCCGAAATGATTTTTAACAGTTTAAAAGACTATAACTTTAGATCTAGTCGTCTGATTTACATTATTTCTGTAATATAAAAAAATTAGGAAAAAAGTGGGACACTTCTGTTAAACATAAGGTACTATGTAATCCTGTTTAGGAAATTTGCATAGGCATTCCAACACTTCCATAAAATTTCAGCCGTAAATTAATTATTGTAATTGGAATATAATCTTAAGATTGATAACATTTTATCAAACAGTTATCAATTTTACAAATAATTTTTTTTTAATTAATTAGGAAAATCAAACAAGTTTAACCAAAGGAGCTTTAGAAAAATATACGCTAGCTCCTCGACTCGAATATTTTTAAAATTTAGGCGGGCTGTATTATTATTTACTTAAAAATTTCATTTTAATAATCTTTGAATACAAAGCAAATAAAAGTATTCGAAACCGGTTTTTAAAAAGTGAAAAAACCGGGTTATTCGATATTCGAAAAATCAACATTAAGAAAAAACCGACACTGGTAAAGCAGAAAAAACCGGTTTTAAAACCGGTTGAAAAATCGAGTCGATCACCCTAATATATACACAAAACATATTCAAGTCTAATTTTATCAAGATAGCTTTATTTGACAATAAAATATGTGCCTTTAAGTGATTTTCGGAAGTGGGCCTTATATGGGAGCTATAACCAATAATGGACCGATCCGTAAAAAATTTGGTAGAATGATTTGTATGCACACAAAACATATTTCTGTCTAATTTTATCTCTATATCTTTTGAATGCAATGAAATATATGCGTTTAAGTGATTTTATGGGCCTATCCAGAAAAAAATTCGTAGAGTAATTCATATTTAGACAAAACTTGTTTGTGTCTAATTTTATCAAGATAGCTATATTTGACAATGAAATATGTGCTTTTAAGTGATTTTCGGAAAAGGGCCTTATATAGGAGCTATGACCAATAATGATCAGATCGGTAAAAAGTTTGGTAGAATGATTTGCATGTACACAAAACATATTCAACTCGAATTTTATCACAATAGCTTTATTTATCAATGAAATATGTGCGTTTAGGTGATTTTCGGAAGTGGACCTTATATGGGAGCAATGAGCAGTTGTGGACCGACTGAGATCTACGTTGACAGTATGATTTCGGTTCATGTTATATTTGCATGTACAAAATTTTGTGTTGATACCGATATATTTGAGGGAGTTATTACCCTGCCAGCAACTCAACTAACTTTAAATGCATTAAAAACCGACTTTTTCATCAGTTATGGTTGATTCTTGGATTATTCTTAATGGAGCCAACTGACTATTTTAACATGGCGATGTCCTACGCAGTAGTCAATTGTCCGACTCTGCATGACTTTTCAACTAGCTTAAAGTTAGTTACTAAAAAATTAGTTTAAAGGTAACTCTTTATTAACTAACTTAAAGTTAGTTTCAGAAAAGTCAAGTAATAGTTTTCTTTTGTATTCCATACTGTATTAATTAATGACATTTTATTTAATATATTTAAAATTTAACTACTAGTTATCTAAATTACATTTCGCTTTAATACAAGTTATGTTATTATTAGGAACTAATAATAACACCGGTTTCCCATGATTCCCATTGATCCAAATCTAAAATAAATTTTAAAAGGTTATGTGTAATGTTAACTGTTGATGTATTATATTTACAGTATTAATCAGCAGAATTTAGGGACCGAGTTTTGAAATATTTAACCTTTTATAATTAATTTTTCCAATTTACTGACTCTAATTTCACAACGTATACAAGAAAATGACAAAAATGTAAAACGAAATTCCAAATAATAAAGAAACATGAGAAAACATGTCAAAACAAAATGCTCTCCAGATAATTTTGGGGTACTCCCGCATTATATGATAGTTAGCTTGTAGCTAGTCTTTAAAAGTCGGTTGTTTACGTTAATAAATACCAAATTTTGGAACATTTCTGCATTACATTGTTGTTCGTTTATAGTCAGTCTACTAAAGTTAACAAATAAAATCATAATAATAGAGAAACAAGAGAAAACATGTTGAAATACAATTAATTCTCTCCAGATAATTTTGAGGCAATTCTGCATTACATAATTTCGGGACAGCTCTGCATTACATTGTAGTTAGCTTATAGTCAGTCTGTAAAAGTAAACTAGAAGTGAATTTTTCTCGTAGTCGACTACAAAATTGCTGGCAGGGTAACGATAAACTAATTTTCGGGAATATATACCTTTGTATGGGGGCTATGGGAAATATTGGATCGATTGTAAATATTTTGAACATAGTTGATCATGCTTTACAAAAATAATGTGTGACAAAATTCATCGAAATATCTTTGGTAGTTTCTGAGAAAACTTGTTAAGAATTAGAAAAAAAAACGTAATTTTTTTCGAGGTAGTCTGAAATTTTTACTCATAACTTTTTACATTGTGAACCGATTTTGCTGATTTTCAATACCAAACTGCTTAGGATAATAATAAATATTTTTGGGTGAATTTGGTTGGTTTCCTTTGCATAGTTTTACAATTTAACCTTACGATAAAATATAACCAGACATTGAGATAAACAAGTCAATGCAATTAACAAGTAGTTTCTGAAACAAAAGTTTCTATGTGTGGACATTAAGGAAACTTTAAAAGAGAATTAAGAAAAAGTTTCTCAACTAAAGATCACAGGGCTTAATATATTTACCGACAGCCAGAAGGCAATTAGGGCGATATCAGGTGATAGAATTAAATCTAAGACCGTTATGGATTGTAAGAAAGCTTTAACTGAATACTCTCCCAGAGGTAAGGTTCACATCATATGGGTACCAGGCCACTCGGGAGTAGTCGGCAACGAAAGGGCGAATGTAATAGCTTTAAAGGGAAGGGAGCTCGATGTAGTTAACCTGACAAACGCAAAACCATTCGACGCAACAAAAGCTGAATTAAAAATATGGATGAGAGAATCCCATAAGGCCTCTTGGAATAAAAATATTCCTTCTTCAACTTCAAAATTTGTTTGCTGGGATAATAATAAATTCAATCCATCTATGATCAAAGTCTTCAAAAAAGATATTATGAATTTAGACTACTATCCTACAAAACGAGAAAATTCCTACCAAGAAAATGGCAACGATGGATCAGTTGCATAAATCCCAAACTCAAAATAAATGTACATTTGTATATTTTTAACGTAATTAGTTGTGACAATTTTTTAAATTTTTATTTCATAACTAGCTGTAAAAAAAAACACTTACACATGGGCAAATTATTGCAAGTTCGCCAATTTTTCCGAACGCTAATAAGGATTTTAATGTATGCTATGAAAAATGAGAATAATATTGTATTGTATATATTGTATCAATCCCACTGAACACTAACTGCCGGTCCACACTAGGAAACTTTTTTTGGGAAACTTTTGATTTTGCGTGAGAGAGAAAGAGAAAGAATATCATTCATCTCTCTCGCGGTACGGAGTTTCTCGTACTCGGAAACTTGTTTTGTTTTGTTGTATTCTTCTCATTCGTACAACAACAAATCAATGCAATTAAATGATGAAACAGAATACGACCGTAACTTACAGCAAAAACGTTGTCAGAAAAAAATGGCCCATAATTAAGTCGTTGGGAGTAACTTAAAATACTGTCATTTTTATACCCTTCACCTTCGTGAGAAGGGTATATATAAGTTTGTCATTCCGTTTGTAATTTCTATAATATAATTTTCCGACCCTATAAAGTATATATATTCTGGATCCTTATAGATAGCGGAGTCGATTGAGCCATGTCCGTCTGTCTGTCTGTCCGTCTGTTGAAATAAATTTTTAGAGGACCCCAGATATCGGCGAGATCCGAATCTTCAATAATTCTGTTAGACATGCTTTCGAGAAGATCGCTATTTAAAATCAGCAAAATCGGTCCATAAATGACGGAGATATAAGCAAAAATCCGAGACAACCTCTGAAAATTTCATTGAAAAAGACAATTTTTTCATGCTTTGATTAATAAGCAACAACAACAACACTGCTTATTCATTGAGTATTTCGTTTCACATGTTTGGATGGCTGTGTGTCTCATTGGCATGTGTATATTGTTTTTGTTTCTTGGTGTATTCAGTTTCGTATGTTTGGATGTCTGTTGGTTTGATTGCGTTGTGTATTTTTTTTTATCGAGTATTTCGTTTCGTATGTTTGGATGGCTGTGTGTTTCAGTGCCTTGTGTATATTGTTTTTGTTTCTTGGTGTATTCAGTTTTGTATGTTTGGATGGCTGTGTGTTTCATTGCCTTGTGTATATTGTTTTTGTTTGTTGGTGTACAGTTTCGTATGTTTGATGTCTGTTGGTTTTACTGCCTTGTGTATTTTGTTTTTTGAGTGTTATTTCGTTTAGCGTTGTTGTTGTTCATTTTGTTTTGCTATTGCTATAATAATGATATAATCGGGAAAATTAAATAGGTACATAAATTTAAATTTTATAAAATTTATATTTTTTAAATACACTATGGTGAAGGGTATATAAGATTCGGCACAGCCGAATATAGCACTCTTACTTGTTAATACATATTTTAATTTCAGAATGACATTTGTGAAAAATAAAAACTATTTTCAAAATTTTTAAGGAAATAATATAAATCAATATACAGATGAAATGAGTGCAATCACTGCCATGGACGTGATTAAAAATATATCCAGCATTGTAAAAACTACAATAAATACGTACACGCTGTACGAGGAATCCCCGATGAGAAGTAATCGAAGGTGGTGGGTGAGGCCGGTTAATTTGACCCGAGATTCCGTAGGATTTTTTAAGACGTGTATGGAACAAATAAAAGTCCAGGATGAAGAACACTTTTTTAAGGCAACGAGAATGGAGGTATCTAAATATAATATGTTGCTTACGTTACTAAAACCAAAATTGTAGAAGTTTTCAAGAAGAAAACCGATTGATCCGGAACAACGTCTCTCAATAACAATACTGTACGTATTGAGTTTTAATAATGTTGTACATACAAATGTATATACCAATATTTATACACTCTAGATACCTAGCCCACGGATGCAATTTCCAAGTATTGGCTTGGGCATACAAAATAGGATTTTCTACAACGAGGGAAATCATTTATGAAACTTGTCAAGTCATCTGGGATAGCCTCCATGAAATATATTTATCAAATCCTAACAAAAATGAGTGGATAAAAATATCTTCAAATTTTTTTAAAGAAACCGGTCTTCCTCATTGCTTAGGCGCCATAGACGGGAAGCATATTCGCATCAAAAGTCCAAAACAAAGTGGATCATTATTTTATAACTATAAAAAGTTCTTTAGTATTGTTTTGCTGGCGGCATGTGACGCGAATTATGCTTTTACGTATGTGGATGTCGGAGCTTTAGGAAGCCAAAGTGATGGCGGTGTATTTCGTGAGAGCAATTTTGGGAAAAAAATTATTAATAATGAACTTGACGTTCCTAATCCTAGATCATTACCAAATTCAAATATTGTGTTTCCGTACTACTTTGTAGCAGATAATGCGTTTCCACTATTAAAAAACCTTATGAGACCTTATCCGGGGAAACACCTTCCGGAAGACAAAAGAAAATTTAATAAAAATTTGTCAAAAGCTAGAAGCAGAATAGAAATTTCTTTTGGAATCTTCGCCAACCGTTGGAGAATTCTGCACACTTCAATTAATGCTTACCCAAAGAACGTTGATAAAATAGTTTTAGCACAACTTCTTAATTTTTCACAAAGACAAACAATATTTTAATCCAGAAAATGCAGAAGAAAATCTTGAAGAATTGGAAAACATACGACTACTGCCTTCGAACCATTCATCTTCAGATGCATTTACTTTACGGGACAATTTAAAGAATTATTTATCAAATATAGTAACATTATAAATAAAAAGTCCTGTATTTTGTTTAATATTAAATATTATTTTATTTTATCAGGGAACAAACAAGAAATAGATACATAGTAATTCATATAATATACACAATTTATAAAACAAATTGTTTATTGCACACTACTAGTAAAACAAATGCAATTAAAAAAAATGGTCAAATATTTATGAATTTGCATATTCACTTATTTTTGAATAAATTAATGAACAAACCGCGCTTTTAATTTCATTAATTTGCTGCATCGTTAGATTAGCATCCTGAATATTATTTGCCAAAGTTCCGAAGAGCTGTGCAGTTGGATTAATTTTTGAACTTATATTTTCAATAGATTCTGTTGCTTTATGTAAAAATTTTTCCATTTGATTTTTGTTGGAGTTTTTCCCTAAAATACAACTCTGCATATTTTTCCTTTAAGTTCCTTTTTTATCTCTTTAATTTAAGACTTGCTTTTTTTGTATTCAATTCTTTTCAATTATTCTTAATAAAACTTTTAAATCGACAGGTTATGGGCCCAGAAGAGCTTAAGTTTATTTTATAAAAAAAAGAAAAAGTAACTAAAATTAATTTGAGGATTTTTCCAAGTGTTTAATTTGTGCGATGATGAGTTCATCAATATTCCAAATAGACAAACTGGACAACAGTAATTATGACACATGGTGTGTCCTAATGAAGTGCATATTGGTGCAATCGGATTTGTGGTCCATTGCAAATGGAACTGTTGTCAAGCCATCGGACAAAGTACAGTCCGAGTTGTGGCAACAAAAGAACGAGAAGGCACTTGCAACCATTATTCTCTCAGTGAAGACAAACCAGCTAAACTATATTAAGAATTGTAAATCAGCTTTAGAAGCCTGGAAAAAGCTTGGGGATGTCTATAGACCAAGTGGCCCAATACGAAAAGTTACTCTCTACAAAAAACTTTTAAATCTACTTATGTCGGAAACAACGTCTATGTCTGAATACCTAAATTCATTTACGGAAATATCCGAATGGCTGGCAGAAGTTGGTATTGAAATTGCTGAGGAGCTATTGGTAATTATTTTACTCTCAAGTCTACCCAAGGACTTCGAAAATTTCATCATAGCAATAGAGACACGAGATTCCCTGCCGTCGTTAGATTTGCTGAAGATAAAGTTAATTGAAGAAGGTGATCGACGCATACAACATGGTGATGGTGATGAGGCTGTAGTTGTAAGTAAACAGGCTTTTGTAGCTCGATCAAAACAACATATGAAAAACAAGAACAATAATAACAGCAACAACAATAGTAACGGTCGAAAAGTTAAATGTTATAATTGTGGCAAGCGTGGACACCTAGCAAAAAATTGTAGGGGTACGAAACAAAATGGCGACGACACAAGAGAACAACATCGATCATTTGCAATGCTTGCAGCTGGCAACAGTAATACATTTGACAAAAGCTCTTGGTGTGTTGACAGCGGCGCAACGTCTCATATGTGTTGCCAACGTAACTTATTTGTGAATTACGTGGAAACTAACGAGAAAATTGCATTGGCATGTGATAGTTACATAGAAGCAGAGGTAAAGGAGATGTTAAAATAAAAACTCAAGATGGCGACATAACTTTGAGAGAAGTTCTTTATGTTCCTGGAATGGTTGGAAATTTCATATCAGTTGGAAAGGCGGTTGAGAATGCCTGTACTGTACGTTTTGATGATAATTCTGCGAAAATAGTAAATAAAATGGGTGAAATAATTTTAGAAGCTGTAAACAAAACTAATTTATTTATGTTCACTGAATACCATCAGTCAAATTTTCTACTTTCGAACGACGATGCTATACGTTGGCACAACCGATATGGCCACCTCAACTTCAAGAGTATGTGTGATTTAATTAATAAAAATGCGGTAAGTGGCTTGAATATTAAGGATGTTCCACGAAATTTAAATTGTACAACATGTATGAAATCCAAAATTTGCTCGCAACCATTTCCTTCTGATCAGAACAGAGCGGAAAATTTATTGGACTTAATTCATACGGATGTTTGCGGCCCTATGAATAAACCATCGCTTTCCGGCTCCCGGTATTTTGTTCTTTTTATTGACGATCACTCCAGATATGTTTTTGTATATTTTATGAAGAACAAAAATGAAGTTTTGGATAAATTTAAAATGTTCAAATTATTTGTTGAGAAACAATTGGATCGCAGTATTAAGTGTGTAAGGAGCGATAATGGGAGAGAATATGTGAATTCCCAATTCGACAAATTTTTGGAAGAAAACGGTATACAAAGACAGCTAACAGTGCCGTACACACCGCAGCAAAATGGTATTTCTGAACGAGCCAATAGGACGATAGTTGAGATGGCACGAAATATGGTCCTTTATTCTGCCGTTGATGAGATACTTTGGGCCGAAGCCGTTAACACTGCTGTGTACATTAGAAACCGCTCGATAACCAAAATTCTGACGGACAAGACACCTTTTGATATATGGCATGGTAAGAAACCAAATGTGGCTCATTTTAGGATTTTCGGTTCTCCCGTTGTGGCTTTGGATAAAACTCATACGAAAAAATTTTCGGCAAAAGGCAAGGACTACATTTTCGTCGGCTATTCTACAACTGCAAAGGCATATAGATTGTTTGATGATAAGGAGAGAAAAATTGTAGACAAAAGAGACGTTATTTTTTGCGAAAATGTTTTTGTACCGAAGACCACAAATGATATCATGGAATTTACGGTTCCACATAATGATACACCAGCAGAGGATGAACAAATTATTGAGAAAACTTCAGCTGGTACAGATGAAGAATATGAGTCGAGTTCGGAGATTGGTTTTATGGGGTTTGAGTCTGACAGCGATGATGAAGATAAACAACCGAGCACTAGTGGTGCAAGATCTCGTGGAAGACCTAAAATAATTCGTTTGGGTAATGTCGGACGTATAAGAAAGGTGCACAACATGATCAACCTTGCTGAAGAAATTACTATCCCGATAAATTTCCAGGATGCCATTTCATGTAATTATTCCGAAAAATGGAGAGATGCTATGAACTGCGAATATACAGCACTACAGGAGAACGACACCTGGCATTTAGTTGAACTTCCTCCTGGTAAGAAAGCCATAGGTTGCAAGTGGGTCTACAATGTGAAGAAAAATGAAGAAGGAAGTGTGACCCGTTTTAAAGCTCGTTTGGTTGCCAAAGGGTGCAGCCAAGAATACGGCATTAATTTTAAGGAAACGTTCTCACCAGTCTTAAGGTATTCAAGTATCAGATTGATTTTTGCTATAGCGGCTGAGAAGGGATTATATCTCCATCACGTAGATATATCTACAGCTTATTTAAATAGCACGTTGGATGAAGAAGTTTACATGAAGCAGCCTGATGGATTTCAGGATGAAAGGTATCCAGGTCAAGTTCTGCGTTTAAAGAAGGCAATTTATGGACTTCAGCAGTCGGGGCGTTCATGGAATACTACTCTTGATGCCGCTATTCGTAGTATGAATTTCAAGGCTTGTGACAGTGAACCATGTATTTATACCAGACATGAAAATGGAAAATATAATTTTATTGCTGTCTATGTGGACGATATTTTGATTGCTTGTTCGGCATATGCTGATTTACACTCTATTAAAGATGGTATTGCGAACAAACTTAAACTGGTAGATAACGGCAATGTAAAGCAGTTCCTTGGCATGGAAATCAAACGTGAAGGAGATACTGGTAAAATTAGCGTTGGTCATACTCAATATATAGAAAAGGTTTTGATGGACTACGGCATGGAAAATTCTAGACCAGCATCTACACCCCTTGACCCAGGTTTCCAAATTTCCTGTAATGACGAAAATTGTGAGCAAATAGATGTTAAAGGATATCAGTCATTGATTGGAACATTAATGTATTTGGCGATAAGTACGAGACCGGACATTCTACATTCAATGGCTCAAAGAAATCAAAATCCGCATGTAGAACATGAGAAGGCAGCCAAACACGTTTTGAGGTATCTACGTACTACCAAACATCTTGGACTTCAATATTCCAAGACAAATAAACCCCCAGTTGGTTTTGTGGATGCAGATTGGGCTAGCTGCACGGAAGATCGAAAATCTTACACCGGATTTACATTTTTCTTAGCAGGTAGTTATTTCAGTTGGGAGTGTAAAAAACAACCTAATATATCACTTAGTAGCACTGAAGCTGAGTTCGTGGCTTTGTCAACAGCAGCAAAGGAGGCAATATATTTGAAAAGGCTATTGAAGGAGATGAATTGTTATCCAAATGATGAACCAATTGTACTTTATGGTGATAATATTGGCGCACAACACTTGGCAAAGAATCCTGTATTCCATGGAAGATGCAAGCATATAGATGTTAAATACCAGCATGTAAGAGAGGTTGTAAAATCTAACCAAATTGAACTGCGCTATGTATCAACGGATGAAATGACTGCTGTTATTTTGACTAAGAATTTAAGTTCAGTGTCAGTTTCATCGATTGTTGTATCCACCGATAAGTCGGGCACATTAGATATAGTTCTGAAAGTATACATACATAGATATGTATTTATATTGTTAATACAAATGCGTATTTATACCTACTTCCTTTTACATTTCACATCATCTAAAAAACGTAGGCTGTCAGCGTATTTGTAAGGTTTACAAAACAAAAACTCGCTTCCGGAAGGCTGATTTTCTTTTTGCTTGTACCTTTTGTAAGCGTCGCGGATACTCTTCCACCTTTTCTTTGCATCATCATCTATCAATATAAAAACATTATTTAAGTTATTAAAAAAAAAGTTCACTAACCTGAGATTCCGACCGCTTCTCCAATTTTTTTCCACAATTCTTGTTTCAAATAAAAATTTTTATACATATGGTATTGCAAGTTATATATGCAATCGTGTTTTTGCACCTCTTCTATTAATTTTTCGTTAATGTCACTCATTTCATCAAAAAGTTTTTAAAATAATATTATTATTAGATTTTTTACAAAAAAAAAAATAACGATTTTTTTAATTTATCTTGTTTCTTTCCTTTAATTTTTCGTTGACACAAAACTTCAAAAATATTTAGTTTATTTACAAAATGTATGAAAATATGGTAACGTTGTTGAGAGAATGGGAGTTTCAAAATGAGAGCATAAAAATAATCGCTGTCAAAATAAAATAAAATCTATTTTTACAAGCGCATTCTACGACTTCAAAAAATGCCAATTTGTATGGAAAAAAACGCTATGCCCCAGTTCTGTTTCATCATTAATACGTAGTTTCTGAAACAAAAGTTTTCATGTGTGGACATTAAGGAAACTTCAAAAGAGAATTAAGAAAAAGTTTCTCAACAAAAGTTTCCTAGTATGGACCAGGTCTAAGAAGTGAAACGCTGTCATTTTTTTACAACAATAACGTTACGCTCTTCTCACAGACGAGTTCTGTGTAACTCCAACACATATGTAAGAATCTTACTCTCTCTCCAAACTTCAAAACTTTGTCGCGAAAATTCGTGGCTTATAGCACTTGAATATATTATTCATCACTTAACGTTATATTTTATTATTTTTTTCACACTTTAAATATATTTTGTAGCCCGAAAAGATTTAATTTTTTACAAACGAAAAAAATATTTTTTTGACATTTAATTTTTGTTGTTGAAATTAAAACTAAAAAAAACAATGTTGTAAATTTTCGTATGGTACAAGACAAAAATATTTCAAATAATTTATTATTTCTTATTTATATAATTATTATTTATTTATTTATATAATGTTTATAGATAAAGTATGTTGCAAAATATTTAAAGAAATCTTTTAAAATATAAATTTAAATGTAATAATTTCTTTTAATATTTTTAAATCCGATTTTTTGCAACTATGTTGACTTGAGACAGTAGACTTATGTACTTTTTGACAGCGTTCCCCCCATTGGAAGTCCGCCAATTTATTGCCCAAAATGTTTACAGGTATGTTAAAGTTCTTCTGCAAAATTTGAATAGTTTAAAACAAAAAATAAACAAGAAGTGAAACGCTGTCATTTTTTTACAACAATAACATTACGCTCTTCTCACAGACGAGTGCTGTGTAAATCCAACACATATGTAAAAATTTTGGCTTAAATATATTATAGGTATAACTCTCCGATTATGAAAAAATTTATACCACATATAAAGCTTTCAATTCTATGACTTGTGATATATGTCTTTTGGTCAACAAATGTATAGTTTTGGAGTTATAGACCATCAAAGTTAAATTTATATATATTCGATATCTTCTCTAATTATGAACCGATCCTGACAATATATATCGTTAGAAAGAGCTTTGAAATATCTTTTCAAAGATATATAATATGACCGCATTTATTAACCCTTTGAGAACAAATTCCACAAAAAGTATTTTTTATATAGAGTTTTTTGATGAAAGTGCCGTTATTTCATAAATCCATCGATACAATGGTACCGATAAATATCGAGAAAATTGTAGAACAGATTTCAAGCTTCTTTTGATGTATAGATATGTGCTAATATCTTAATAAATGGGGATGATATTTAAGTTTAAAAATAGTAAAGAGAGACTGTGACAAAAAAATTCTTAAATTATTTAAAAAAGTGAAAAATTATTAATTTTTCGCCTACGGCGCTATCATCCAATTTTCGAATGTTTATCTACAAAAATTTGTATTTTTTGGGGGGGGGTTTACAAATACAACATTTCATTACCCAAAAAATTTAAAAAAAATTGTTCAGGTCCGGCGCTACATACCCATTTCCGAGTATTTACCCAGAAAAATCGCAATTTACTCAATACACATAAATCGGTACCTTCTTATGAATGATTTTTTGATATATCAGAACTTTTATTAACAAAGGTTAATATAAAAAGCACAGTTTGTATTAATCCTTCTCAATAGGCTAATAAATTAGCTTCTATTATATATCGTTGGAAAGGTATTTTGATGTAATTTTCAATACTTTACGTATATTTAGTTTAGTACTTTATATAGTTATAATACTTTATTCCTGCCAAAACAACAACAATTATCTAATATCAAATAAAAAACATTAATTTTAGGTACTTTACCTTATTCCAACTACAATATCGTCTATATTTATTAAGATATTAGTATATATCCATACATCAAATGAAAGCTTGAAATCTCTTCTGCGATTTTTCCAATATATATCAGTAACGTTATATCGATGGATTTACGAAATAACGGCATTTTTGTCAAAAAACTCTATATAAAAAATACTTTTATTAACCCTCAAAGGGTTAATAAAAAGGATCATATTATATATCATTGAAAAGGTATTTCAGAGATCTTTCTAATGATATATATATTGTCCGGATGGGTTCTTAAATAGAGAAGATATTGATAATATATATATTTAACTTCGAAGGTCTATAACTCCATAACTATACATTTGTTGACCAAAAGACATATATCATAAATCATAGAATTAAAAGCCCTATAAGTGGTAAAATTTTTGTCAAAATTGGAGAGTTATACCCAATGTATATTAGTTCCAAAATTTTATTCTCTCTCCAAACTTCAAAACTTTTTCGCGAAAATTTGAGGATAATAATATATATAATATTTTTTATCACTTAACATTATATTTTATATTTTTTTTGCACAATTTAAACACATTTAATAGCCCGAAAATAATATATATTTTTACAAACGAAAAAAAAATATTTTTTATTTTTTGACATTGAATTTTTGTCGGTTGAAATTAAAACTAAAAAAAACAATGTTGTAAATTTTCGTATGGTAAACGAAAAAGATATTTCAAATAAATAATTTATTTTTTCAATATTATAGATTAAAAAACAAATAGACGTGTTTTAAAAATGTTTGTAGATAAAATATGTGGAAAATATCTTAAGAAACCTTTCAAAGTATAAATTGAAATGTAATATTTTTTTTCAATATTTTTCAATACGATTTTTTGCAACTATGTTGACTTGAGAATTCTACTAATACATTCTTAGAGTTAGGTACCGGATGACAGTAGACTTAGGCAACAGTTTCATTTCTTATTTATTCTTTGGTTTAAAAGATAAACGAATTTTTGTATTTAAACAAAACAAAACTCATTTAAGATTTTGGTGGAGACCAGTAAACTCAGGAGCGGAGTTCGGGAGTTCCAGCTTCCTATACGAGGGTATAGGTCGGATTGGCAGTTCTTGGACGAGGCTCTTTTAGGCGAATGCCGTAATTGGTGATGGCGTTATGAATATTTCGAGGCCAAATAATCCCTCCATAGTGGTATCATACTGTTAAGGGGGGCAACTTAAAATTAAAGCAAACAAACATACATACAAACACACATTAATTTATATATATATAGATTTTGATGATTTATCATAACAAAAGCCTGGTCAGAAACGTTCTGGAAGACATTTAATATTTGAAAATTTTTATTTTTGTTTTATTTGTATTTTAATTGTGGGCTAAATTACCTCATACGTGATCGTGTAAAATTGACCTCAATTTTCTTTTTAGATTATAGATTTCAATATCGAACAAGAAATCTGTTTAAATCAAATTGAGTTTTAGATACGGAAGTTCTTTCCCACTGAAGGAAATTTACTTGTTTAGTCAAACAATTTTGAAGGACTGTAAACTATGGTATATTAATATATTTTAAATCATAAAGTTGGAAGACTGCTAAAAATAGAGTGAAGAAACCGACAAAAGAAGAACCAGAAATAATTGCCATTTAGCAAAGACGTGACTAAAAGATTACATCCTGCATAGAGGTAATTCTAAGTTCACACCCATTCTGCCAAATTTAGGAATGCCAATCCAATTGAACATTCAATAATTCGTATAAATTGCTAAAGTAGGATACCCAAACGTCTAGCGTGGTTACCAAATTTACAGTGCCCAATAACAATCGACATCAGCCTACTTAGTTGTAGTCTATGAAGACCAAAGAGATAGTTAGCGCTCTAGCTATCGAGCAAGAGTGCGACCATAGGTCATGAGCAGTAAAGTAACAGTTATCAATAATCTGTTCTTTTATTGCAAGAAGAGGAACACCACAGGAACATTATTGCCATACGTACTCTGGTGTCCCTTGACCCATATTAGGGTAATGTTCGAATGTCTCGCCGTCTCGTTGAGAGACGTCTGGTGTTCATGGACAAGTCTAGATGTGGAAAACACACCAATTAGGGATTTAATGGTAACTTGACTATCGTTATAAATTCTGATATCTCTATTAGATATCCGACGCCCTCATTAACGCTGATAATTTAGCTTGAAGAATTCTGCATTCGTCATTGAGTCTGAAGGAGATTTTAATCCCAAATTCCTCAATGAAGATGCCATCCTATCCTCGTCTTTAGAACAATTGTTTAACGGAAGGAGGAATTGTCTCATTGAGTTCCGGGATACAATAATCAACATCGTTCTGGGGTCTCGGTAGAACATCCGTGATGTTGGCGTGTCCCATGGAACAGTTGGTTCCGTTTGTATGGAGAAAAAATAAGGTGTCAATGTTCCCAACTAAATTTAAAGTTCAATTGATTCTAAGATACCATTTCTCAAAATTTTTGTCCTGACATCAATATTTGGTGAGCTGGATCAAAGGATAAAAAGGTCCTTTTTTGAGATTTTTATGATTTTTTCATATTTCTTCTAAAGGTAAGATATAAAATATTGGTATCATAAGAAATGTCGCTTTAAATTCCATATTATAAGTTTTTGTGTAACAGCAAAAGTAATCGAAATTTTCTATTTTTTTTTTTTTTTTGAATATTCTCAAATTTTTTACATTTCAACACAGATGAATTTAATATAATTCGTTGAAATTAATACATAATAATCCTCAATAAAATCTATGGAAACGTTTTTTTTTTGTTCGTTTTTCAAAATTCAATCTAGATCGAAGTTTATTTGAATTTATTGACCCCTATGTAAGCTACCGTGCTATACAAAATTGTGTTATGTAATTGAAATCGTCTCCCAAAGACCTTTCATATGATACTATAATTTAGTAGTTACTACAATATAATGCAGAAATGTTCCAATTTGGTATTTGTTAACGTAAGCAACCGACTTTTAAAGACTAGCTACAAGCTAACTATCATATAATGCAGTAGTAATGCTCCCCTATAAACATCAGGGTGATATTACTCATCAAATTTACTGAGGAGGACCTTATATGAGAGGTAGGGAGAATTATTGACCGTTTTTCATAAAATTTTCATAAATTTTTTAGACCGATTTTGGTGTATATAAAACATTTTTACATAGAATATAATTTCCGGACACTGCCCGCATGAAATTCGGTAGGATGATTTACGTTCCTATAACATTTTCTTAGGTTTTGGCTCGTAATATACTTACTTATGTCAAATTTCATCTCTATACACGTACTTTTATGCCAGTAATGATCGTTAAATTATCTAAAGGGGACCTTATATGTGGACCGATCCACATACAATTTGATAGAGAGGATTTTGGCTCGTAAGAGACTTACTTATTTCAAATTTCATTGCTATACTCGTATTTTTAAGTCAGTAATGAGGGTTAAAGTCATTTTCTGAAGGGGACTTTATAAGGGGGATAGGGTCAATTATTGACTGACCCATATAAAATTTGGTAGAGAGTTTTTGACTTGCATGAAACTTATGTGTGTCGAATTTCATCGCTATATTCGTATTTGTATGCCAGTAATGAGCGTTAATGTATTTTTTTGAATGGGACCTTATATGGGGGGTCAATTATGGTCAATTATGGACCGATCCACATAAAATGTTATAGAGAGTTTGGCTCACATGGAACTTATACGTGTAAAATTTCATCGCTATGCTCGTATTTTTAAGACAGTAATTAGCGTTAGTCATTAGGAGAGTTAGGGAGATTTTGGCTCATATGAAACTTATTAATGTCGAATTTCATCGCTATACTCGTACTTTTGAAACAGATATGCCCGTTTAAGCCCTTTTTCGGGGGTCCACTTGTATGGGGACTATCCGAAATCATGGACCGATATTGCCCATTTTCAATACCAAACAATCCTTACCTATAGAGAAAATTTGTGGAAAATTTCAACCCTCTAGCTCATCCCGTTCGGACTCTATCGTGTTTTCAACAGACAGATGGACGGACATGGCTAGATCGTCTTATTGTTTGTTTGTTTGTTTGTTTTAATTTTAAGTTGCCCCCTTAACAGTATGATACCACTAAGGAGGGATTATTTGGCCTCGAAATATTCATAACGCCATCACCAATTACAGCTTTCGCCTAAAAGATCCTCGTCGAAGAACTGTCAATCCGACCTATACATTCGTATAGGAAGCTGAAACTCCCGAACTCCGCTCCTGAGTTTATTGGTCTCCACCAAAATCTTAAATGAGTTTTGTTTGGTAGTTCCACCATGTATCAAAGAAAATTTTAGGTTATCAAATAAAATGCATGTGGTTAATGCATGAAGCTTCGAAGAACCGTAACACGGTACAGTTATGCGACGCCACGCACTAAACCAATGCGAGAGTGAAACGCAAAACTCTCGAAGGCAGCGAAAGAAGGACGGCCTGATTACCCATAAACGATAATGGTAATGACGCGCGACATCTTTATCCATCCAGAGATGAATTACGAATGTAGATCGTCTTAGAATTTAATAAGGGGCCATAATATACGTACAGATAATCAACTAAGGTTTTTGCCAACCTTTTTTAGAGAATTTTGTTTTTTGTTCATAAATAAAATTCAAAAAAAAAAAACAGGTAAAAAGTAAATTAATTGCTGTGTTTTGTTGCTATTATTGAATATTAACGATCAAAGTTAGCAACAAAACGAACATTACCTGACTTGGCATCACCTCGCAGAAAAAATCAGCTAAATCTTGAAATTAATTAGAATATCTTGAAAATGTTTGTTCATTTGTTAATTTTTTGTAATTTAAATTTTATTTTAAAATATTTTTTTATTATTTGACATCCACACATTCATATTTGTATTTTTATTTTTGAATTGGTAGCACTTTTATCGAAGTTAAAATTAACTTGTATAATTTTACACGTTAACTCCTAACGTGTATAAATTTTAAATTTATATGAAATTGCCTTTGAACGTTAGCAGCAAAACACAACTTATGTTTTCCAATTGAAATTAGAGATTGTGTAGAATAGGAAAACCAAGAAAAAAATATTAAAATAAAAATTTTGGTGCATTTTATGATTTTTCATCACAATTTGCACGTCAATAAACTATTTTGCATATTGAAATTTCAAGTTAATTTCGTTGGGTTTTTCAAATTATTTTTTAATTGCTTTTTGGAATTTATTGTTTTATTGTTAAAATGACACGTGTTAAGTATTTTTCAATTGCAATTTTCAAAAATCATATCCCTATTGTGTGAAACTGTGTAGTTATTTGCGTTAAAAATGTTTAAAGGGAAATAATGAGGCAATTCCAATATATAAAATTAGTTTAGATTTTTAGAACAAGTATAAATCAATGAAATTCAATTATGAGATGTTTAATCAATCATTAAAAAAATATAAAATATAGAAATTGATGAAATAACGCAAAGAATTATTTAAAAAATGCACTGAGTTGTCTTTCAAAATCTTTAACTGCCAAAGGAGAGCGATAAAAACAATGCATTCAAAATATGAGGTAGAATATCAAAATTCTAGCATGTAAAGGTTCTATAGTGGTATACGGTGATATCACCATACTTAGAGTGGCTAGGATGGTACTTAGTGTTAGCTTTATTAAATAAGAATCCATATTATAAAATTCTAAATAAAATTCACACAGTACTCCCCAAATAGATGGGGTTTCCGTAATATAGTTTTTGTTTATCAATACAAAATGACCAAAAACCCAGATTATTTCTTTATAATCTATAGATTTATACCCCTCTAAAATTTTTTCTAGGTCCAAATCCATTGATTTCCTAATATATCAATTCAAAATTACTTATTATTTTCGAAATTAAATCAAAGAAACGATAGATTTCATGTTAAGTCAAATATTGAAAAATTCTTATAGGTATATAGGATAATAAATCGGTTAAGAAATCTCCAAACTTAGTCGTTCCACTACTAAAATATCTAAAAAATGTTATTCTAATATATAGGAGTAATAAAAATATTAAATTTTATAAAATAATGCAGCAATATTTTTTGCTAAAAATAATTGTTCAGATAAAGTTTTTTCTTAAAATTTATAAAATTTTACATAGGCAAATTACTTAATTGATTCATTGTATATACTTTTGTGGGTATACATACCCCATCTTTGTTGATGATGCGTATAATAAATAAATAAATAAAAATAAATTTATTGGAAATCTATAAAAAAGCACTGTCTAGTACTTATTTATTTATAACTAAATTTATAACTAAAAATTTAAGATAACTTAAATTTAGCTATGACTACTGCGGTCTTAAGCTAAGATTGGTTTATACAGAAAATATTGAAGTTATACAGCTATTAATATGAATATACATTTTGATAAATGAATTATTAATATACATATACATTTTGATACATTATTAAATGTCTTTAAATATGTTAACAATTTTCAAGAATTTTATAATTGTAATTATGTTTTCAATTGATGGATTAGAGAGATAGTTTATTGGATCATTTATAAAGAGGTTTCTGCGGGTTCTTTCGAATTTAATACAATTTTTTATTATATGTTCGATTGATACTGGATTGATTTGACAATATGGGCAAATGTTTGACATGTCGGGTTGTATTATGTGTTTATGTGTGCAGGAGGTGTGACCAAGTCTAAGTTTGATAATTGGCAAGATTAGAGTTCAAGTATTTTTTAACGTTTATTTAATTTTAATTGATGTGTTTATACCAATTTGAAGTTATTGGCCATAAATTATTTTGATTGATTAATAAGTCTTTGATGTGAAGAGATATGTCATGGGTATTAAAGTTTGGAGTTAAGAAAACAGGGGAATTATGAGATATTTTAGCCACTGAGTCAGATAATTCATTGCCTTTAATCTGGCAATGATTTAAGTTTTCCGATAGGAAGTCTCTGATGTACTTGGAGTAGTAGTTTGTGTTATGTAAGTTTTGAATAGATCTAATAGCTGTGAGTGAATCTGAGCAAATCATAATTTTTGTTTTTATATTTTCGATATATTTAACAGCCTCAAAAATTGCTATTATCTCCGCAGAAAAAATTGTACAATAACAAGGTAGAATGGAATTTTTTATGATGGAATCAGTAGTAGTAACACTGTAAGATATGTTGCCGTTATCTTTGGAGCCGTCTGTAAAAATAAGTCTGTAATCATTATGCTTTTCTTTAATATTTAGAAAATGTTGTCTGTATGCGATGTCAGGTGTAGAAGATTTCGGAATCCATAGATAGATGCCATGGTGGTTGGGTATTGATTTTGGTTAACTTTAGTGGCTTAAATGGTAGGTTATTTTGTCTGGCAAAGTTAAAAATGCGACTGAGTGTTGATTGGATCCTATTACAGTTTGGTTTCAATGAAAGTTTGGAACATATTTTGAATATAGGAGAATCCGAACTATTAAGAATATTTTTTAATAGATTGAAAGTTATGATGTCCCTGTTTGTCTCCAAACAGTTCATTCCAGCATCAAATATCATGTTGTGAATGGGTGTGGTTCTAAAAGCTTTGAATGTGATTCTAAGTGCAGAATTTTGGATAGTTTCAATTTTTCTGAAGGATGTTTTAGGAGAGGAAAAGGCCGTAATTAATTTTAGATGAAATTATTGACTTTATGATTGAGGTTAATGTGTAAATGTTGCAGTTAAATTTCCTATTAGATATACATTTAATTATATTTAGTCTTTTATTAAGATCTTCAGTAATAAATTGTATATGTCCATTCTAATTGTATCTGTTATTAAAGATAATACCTAGGATCCGCATAGAAGTACAGTCTTCTATGATAAAAGAACCAGAAGAAATGTTAGGTTTACATGTTTTTTTTCTACAGATGTGAAGATGTTTGTATTTAGACAATGATAGTTTTGCGCCTGAGTATTTACACCAATCTTCTATTTTGTTTATCAAAGGGTTAATGTCTATGGTTCCATTTTTTTATTTCCCGATTTTCTTAATTATGTAGAAGTTGTCTGTTTAATTGATAAAAGAGTATTGCCAATTAATAATCAGATTAGTTAATCTAAAAATAAATTTAATCTTCTGTTAATCCCCTTGGATGTTTTTGAGTACAAATTTAACTTCGCAGTGTTGCCATACAAAACAACAGAAAACGCCACTGTTTGTTAGACCTGGTCCACACTAGGAAACTTTTGTTGAGAAACTTTTTCTTAATTCTCTTTTGAAGTTTCCTTAATGTCCACACATAGAAACTTTTTTCAGAAACTACGTATTAATTACATTGATTTGTTATTGTACGAATGAGAAGAATAACAAAACAAGTTTCCGAGTACGAGAAACTTCGTACCGCGAGAGAGATGAATGATATTCTTTCAGTTTCTCTCTCACGCAAAATCAAAAGTTTCCCAAAAAAAGTTTCCTAGTGTGGACCGGCAGTTATCAAAACAATGCATATTTTATAAAAGAAGAAGAAGACAATTGCAAATTTAATATGAAAATTAATGAAAACTTAAATTAAAAACAAAAAAATGTATTCTGAAGTGTCCATATTTTATACTAATCAATAAATAGAACATTTTAATGTTTATATTTATAAAAATTGTATTAATTTTTTGCATCAGCTGTTTACACTTTTGCATTTCGTTCATAAGTTTAAACCACCTCCATTGGGCGCTTAAACTTGCAAACAAAATTAACTAATTGAGTACTCAAAAACATCTTTCGTGGATTAATTTTAATTTAATCGCTAATCTTTCACCTAAAATTGGCCCTTAGTTTATTATAAGAGATTAGAAAGAGAATGACTGAAAGTGGTGATCCCTGTGGGATCCCATTATGAAGTTGGTATAATTTGGAATAATTATTATGTATTTTAACTCTAATTTGTCTTTTCGATAGGAAGTTAGTATGTGTTTTATTATTTTTGGCCCAAGTTTCCATTCTGACAGTTGATGAATGATTGTGTGTATACCTATTTTATCAAAAGCTTTTGTGAAATCTAGTGTGATAAAGAATGAAGAGTGGGATAAAGAATCCGTGAGTAAATGATGAATGAATAATAAAGCATATGAAATAGATTTCCCCTTTCTGAATCCAAGTTGGTGAGAGCATATTAGATTGTTAGTATTAACAAACCACCAAATGCGATTAGCTATTATTTTATCGAGAAGTTTGGATATACATAAGTTTAGGGAGATAGGTCTATATAAATTTAATTTAGTCTTGTCGCCGTTAGGTTTAGGTATGGGGGTTATTGTGCTAATTTTGTAGAATGATGGAATAAAATTTGAAAATATTTGATTGTATAGATGTAAAAGTCTGTTCTTAGTTTTACTGCCTAATTTTTTGATCTTCGGATAAGATATCCTGTCTATACCGGGAGTATTGCCCTTCACTTTGCTAAGGGCGAATTCTAATTCGGTTAATGGGATGTCCTTCTCTAAATTATTAGCCATTTGTGAGGGAAAGAAATTAAATCTGTGATTCATAATCTGATTTTTATTTGATCGAAATTCTTCTGAGAAGTTATTGTCATTTGATTCAGTTGACCAAAACTTCCCGAATTCATCCGCTATCTCTTGTTTGTCTGTCAAAATTTGTCCAGGTATTTCTATGGATTCTATAGTGTTTATGGATTGTTTCAGGTTGATTCCGCAAAATGTCCTTATGTTTGACCAAATTTTATTTGTAGGTGTTTGGGGATTAATTTCAGATGTAAAATTAGAAATAGTTTTTTTTTTTTTTTTTGATATTTTCAATTCTATTTTGAATTTAGATGCCGCTCTTTTATAATTGATTACATTTTCGGTGTTAATATTTCTTTTTAATTTGTTCCATAGCTTATTTTTTTTCCTTTCAATTCAGAAAGATGTTTATTCCAGCATGGAGTTTTTTTGAGTTTAGGCTTAGCAGTTGTGGATTGGGAAGAGAAAAAGAGTTTGATAATGATTGGAAAATGATCACATCCATATAGATTGTTTTCTGTTTCCCAAGTTGACTGAATTTTTAAGAAAGGTGAACCAAATTATGTGTACTGAAATGTGTTGGTGAACCATCATTAAAAATAACGTAGGGTAGAAGGGGGACCATATGCCACTTTTTTTTGAGGCGGCCTCAAATTAAAACCACAATACATATTCTTTATTATTTTCTTGGTTCGGATACTTAGATATGTTGGCTTTAGTTTTATCCCTTTCAATCTTTCCTAAGCCATTCTAATGTACATATTTTTTTAACTTTTCTGAACTGACCAAAAACGGCGATACCGCCCCATCCATGGAGTAAATACGCCAAGAGGATGGGGCAGATTTGTTATTAGTAAAATCAACCAAAAAATTTAAAAAATAAAAACTTATTTCGCTGTTTTATATTTTAATTCATTTAACAAAGTATAATAAACCAGATATTTATTGTTTATTTCACATAACAAAAAAAAAAATTAAAACAAATTATTATTGGTTTTTTCTATATTTTAACCAAATTTTGTTCTACATCACAAGCATTACATATATTTGGCGAATGTGCCCAACGGGCAGTTCTGGGGTTTAGTTTCAATTTTTTCGGGCTTCAGATTATATTATCGAAAAAATTATTATGTCTTATTGTTCACTATTATTGACGTTCTATCACTGAGCAATATATTTTTTCTATCACAAAAACTAAAAAAGTTAGCACAAAAAATTCACACAGTGAAATATTTTCACAGCCCTTTGAAAAACAATTAATCTCGTCTGCCTCCCATCATATATAAATTTAATCTTTCAAACTTTCAGGGATGATAGATAATCGATAAACGAAAACAAAATTCGATAATGCAATAAAATCGATTACTCGGTTTTAAAGTTATTCGCTATTGGCAGATGTGCCCCAATGGCGTATGATCTCCCTTCTACCCTAGTTCGAACCGATAATATAATTTCCTAAAATAATACCTCTGTGATTATCATTTGGGGAACCCCAAATAGTATTCCAACTATTGAAGTCTCCTACTATAAGGACGTTGTCAATAAAATTATCAAACATGTTCCTTAAGTTATGATGGTCGAAATTTTTAGATGGGGGAATATAGGTGTTAATTACTGTAAATTTTGCTTTAGCTTGAATAGTGACACTAATTGCGTCTAAATCATTAGGTAGAAGTGCAACACCTCCGTAGGAGTGGGTTGCTGTGTTTTTAAAGAAAATTGTGTAGTTAATTGGGATTGGAATCGAAGATGAATGAAAATGTATTTCCTGTAGAGCTATTATCTTTGGGTGGTGTTTTCTTATTAATAGTTGTAATTCATTATAGTTGTTCAAATAACCTCTAATGTTCCATTGAAATTTTTTAATATTCATGGTAATTTTCAAATAAATTGATAATTTAGATAGTAAAAGACAAAATTTTCTATTAGATAGAGTAGAATAAGTGATAAATAAAATATAAATTAATAGAGGTTAGTATTATATCACCCCCGAAGGTGTTGTTGTCCCACACCTCATCCAAAACGGAGTCTCAAACGTTTATGGAATGACCCCCGTCAAAAAGATGTAGCGCTGGCGCAGAAGAAGGTATCACGGCGAGTGCAAGCTGGATCGAAATTACCGCTACCCCTCCAAACCCCAAACACCATCATTTTGGTAGATCGTATATTCTGATTTTCGCTTAATGGTGTCGCTTGAGCAATGTGGTCCATTATGATAGATTTAGGCTGATTGTTATGTTGATCATTTTGTTTGTTTGGATTGTTGATGTTGAGGTTTTTGTTTAGTAGTGGGTCATCATAACTGATCAATTGGGTTCTTTGAGAAGTTGATGGGGAATTACTAGCTTTAGTGACTGAAGCAACTATGTCGTTATTATTAAGGTGTCTTTTGCTGTATATTTTTTTCTGCATTTTTGAGATGTTTTTTTTCGAGTATTCTAATGGCTTGGATTTCCTTGTTTTTAATATATTGGGCATTTTCTGTCTTTAGCTGAGTGTTTATATTCTTCAATATTGTTTTCCTTGCAATTAATGCAACAGATATCACTTCTGCATTCTTCGTTGCTATCTGGTTCTGGACGAATATATATTTTTTCGTAGCCCATATACACGTGTTCAGGTAATTGAGTTAATGAAAAGGTTAAAATTATTAACCCCGTTTCTTTCAAATTATCATTTTCTTTTTTTAATATTTTTTTAACTTCTACCACTTCTTGAGGAGTCATGTTGTTTAAAATTTCGTCCTCTGGTATTCCAAATAAATCTGAGGAGTACATAACACCTTTGCAGAAATTTAATTATTTGTGTTCCGTTATATTGATCTTTATGTTGTTATTGAAGGCAGTTAGTTTAATGACCTTGTTGGCTTGGATTAAGTTTTTTGTTTTAACTAATATTGAACCATTACGAAGTTTCTTGCATTCAGAAACTTCTCCATTGCAAGTAGCATCTATTATTTTTTTTGATTAGGAATGGGGAAACATTAGATAAATTTTTGTCACTGTTGTCATCATTAACACGTGTAATTGTGAGATAGATTGGACCGTTTGTGTTTATTGTCACTTTTTTAGAAAAATCATAATCGATACCGTAATTAGTCGGATTTGGCTTTTGTTTCGCGACGTCTGGTGGTTTATTCATTTTAATATTTTGTTATTTATTTTTAATTTTTATTTTGGAAAGTCTATATAATTTTATTTTGCAATTATTTTATTTATTGAATTTGTTTAATTTTAATTTTTCTTTGGTCTTATTTTAAATACCGTTATTTGTTGTATTTGTTTTGAAGTTGTTATTGTTGAGAGATAATTTCAAGAGATATTGCTTATTGAAGTAACAAGTGAGAATGACTGTCTAGTACTTTTTCGTTCTTTAACTGCATTTTTTGAATTTCCTATAAGATTGAGAATTGAATCATAAAATCAAACTTAGAGCGTCCTTATTGAAAGAGGACTTTCATAGATTTTCAATATTGAGCCTAGAAATAAGTATAAAAATCTATATTCCATTACGATGAGGGTAGCGAAGCACACTGCCCTGCCAGCAACTCAACTAACTTTAAATGCATTAAAAGCCGACTTTTTCATCAACTAGTTATGGTTGATTCTAGGATTATTCTTAATGGGGCCAACTGACTATTTTAACATGGCGATGTCCTACGCAGTAGTCAATTGTCCGACTCTGCATGACTTTTCAACTAGCTTAAAGTTAGTTACTAAAAAATTAGCTTAAAGGTAACTCTTTATTAACTAACTTACAGTTAGTTTCAGAAAAGTCGAGTAATAGTTTTCTTTTGTATTCCCTACTGTATTAATTAATAACATTTTATTTAATATAGTTAAAATTTAACTACTAGTTATCTAAATTACATTTCGCTTTAATACAAGTTATGATATTAGTTCGTTAAAATTAATAGACATCAGTTTTCTGCAGGGGAACTAATAATAACACCGGTATCCATAAAATTATGAATGATTTGTTCATTATTTCCATGATTCCCATTGATCCAAATCTAAAATAAATTTTAAAATGTTATGTGTAATGTTAACTGTTGATGTATAATCTTTACAGTATTAATCAACAGAATTTAGTGACCGAGTTTTGAAATATTTAACCTTTTATAATTAATTTTTCCAATTTACTGACTCTAATTTCACAACGTATACAAGAAAATGACAAAAATGTAAAACAAAATTCCAAATAATAAAGAAACATGAGAAAACTTGTCGAAACAAAATGCTCTCCAGATAATTTTGGGGTACTCCCGCATTATATGATAGTTAGCTTGTAGCTAGTCTTTAAAAGTCGGTTGTTTACGTTAATAAATACCAAATTTTGGAACACTTCTGCATTACATTGTTGTTCGTTTATAGTCAGTCTACTAAAGTTAACAAATAAAATCATAATAATAGAGAAACAAGAGAAAACATGTTGAAATACAATAAATTCTCTCCAGATAATTTTTAGGCACTTCTGCATTACGTTATAGTTAGCTTGTAGTTAGTATTAAAAAGTCGGTTCTTTACGTTGCCAAATACAAAATTTCGGGACAGCTCTGCATTACATTGTAGTTAGCTTATAGTCAGTCTGTAAAAGTAAACTAGAAGTGAATTTTTCTCGTAGTCGACTACAAAATTACTGGCAGGGTGGGTATAGCTAGTTAAAGATAAATAAATTGACGATATAAAAGTATAATTCGATTTCTATAAACAAGTTTTATTTTCAAAAATGTTCAATAAATATGTTGGTATGTCGCTTATGTGAATTGTTTCGAAGAGTGTTGTGTCACGACTGCGCAGCTTGATTAGCCCATTTTTAGGTGATTTGTCATCAACTACTAACGCATACGGTATGCCAAGGTTGTCAAAATATATCAAGTTCTTCTGGAGTTCTAATTGAGTATTTGTATGTATAGATTTATTATATAATCGAAGACCACTTTTACTTATAACATGTTCCAAATGCAAGGCCAATTCTTCAATAACTTTGTCTGAAATAGTTTATAGACTTTCAATTAACTGTGTGCTCCTTAGCAATAGTAAACTTTGTGAAACACTTACCACCTCGATGCAAACTAGCAAGTAGAATTTGATATGGAGCCAATTTTCGATTTAACATCAGTGCATTAATTCTGCTGCGTGATCCGTAATGACAGGCGTCTAAAATTAGAGCTTATTCAAAAAATCATAAGTCATAGTAGGTATGTTTATTTTTATTTGGAAATATGTACATATCGTCACCTGAGACGCAAAAGCCCTTAACTAACCCAAAATTGATTTTATTGTTGATTCTAATATATTGCAGCAAAACGAATGCCTACACCAAAAATTGGACTCCTCTGACCTTAATGATTTTATTGACAAAACAACAAGAGGCCCTATCTACAAAAACATTTAAATATTAAAGGTAAAAAGTCCAATTTATCCATTTTTATATACGTCAATGTCAACTATCATAACAAATGATAGGTTTCACTATTAAACAATTCGTTTATCTACTACAAATAAATCGCGTTGATAGAAACAAACTTTTCAATTTAAATAGTTTTTTGCATCTCTTGTAAAATTTTAAAAATTATACCTAGATAGGACCGTTTGCGTTTTGAGTGACTATATGTATCTGTACACAAATAAATTAACTTACCACATGTTATTAAATCCAAATTAATTACAGAACGCAATAAAGAAATATTAAGGGAATCCTCATCGATGTTTGAATTTAAAGAATTAATGTTGTATAAAGGGACTAGCGTAATTGACTCCATATCGACTAACCCAAATGGAAAATTTGCTTTGATTGATATTGATTTGCTTTCATTACCAATTTTATATTCATCATTTTCCTTAGTACAAAGATCGAACGGAACTACGGAATAACGACTTGGGTTGGCAGAGAAACGCATCCACCATATTTTACGCTCCCGTTGTAAATTATAAAATTTGGATAGAGCTGTTTCTTTTGCCACAAAGTACTCAGATACCAAAAAAGTGCTATTCTCAGAACCGTAAAAATTATCTTCCTCAGAGATAAAACTATTACTAATATTATTGTAACTTGTCTGTAACACAATAGACTTTGACGAATTAACTAATTTATCTTTGCATATCTGTTTGTATGATTTTTGGAATTCACTATTTTGTAAAAAGGATAAGCGACTGAAAAATTCCATTTGATTTTTTCCTTTTTGATTTGTACCGCCGTATGGTGTAGCCCAACTTGGTGAAGATTTCCACAGTTGTTTACATATCTGTTCTCGCAATAGTAATCCATTTTTTAGTAACGAGGATTCACAACGCATTTTTTCATTCTTATCCAAAACACATTTTGCAATTAAATAATTTGTATCATTTAAAAACTTCAATATATTCTTAAGAGAATTCGTCATATCAGATTTTTTGTTTTTAATTCTTAATTATATCTTCCTGTTGCAAAGGTATATTGCCAGGCGGGGAAATAAAGTAGTCTTCTTCAGTGATTTTAGCGTTCTTAAGAATTTCTTCCCTGCAATTTCCTTCGTTGATTTTATCAGAACGTAGATGTAATGCCTGATTCTCTAGAACTGTGTATAAAGGCTTCTTATTCGAAATATCAATATTCTCAATCCTTTTGGCAAATTGTATACTACTTCTTAAGGTTTTCAAAGCTTCTTCGCCATCTAGATTTACCAAAGCAAGACGCTCCAATAGCTGTACTGTTTTCTTACTTATTTCAAATACTTTTTCGTTTGAGTGGTTTAACTCTTCCTTTACCGGTTGATCGGGAACTTTGCTAATGTGACGTAATTGCTTAAAATCCAGCTTTTCCTCTGCGGTTTTAGCTGCTGACACACAGTATGAACGAGAAGTCAACAAACGCTTCATTATATTGAATGAAGTAAAATTAAGTTTATTTAATTTCACACAATTAAACACCTCAAATATTATATTTCAAAAAAACTGCAGCATGTAGAACTTTACGTAATGTCTAAATTAGATAAATTTTTATTTAGCTAAACGTCAAATTGTTATCATGATAAAAAAATTAGCTGATACAGATGACATTTATTAGCGTTATAGCAACGTGATGACAATATTGTCTAAACAATTTTTTAGACAATTGTTTTGTTGATAACAAAAGTCATTGTATTGTAAAATTTGTATAGAATTTAGTTTGTTAATTTTTTTTATTAAAATTGATTTTAACATAAGCACAAAGTATACAGAGGTGTCACTTTTGGCATTTAAAAAAGTCTAAAATCAGCTTTTGTTTGATTTTGAAATTGTTTTGTGAGAAGAGGTATATAAAATACAACTAAAAAAATCATTGAAATCGTTTTGTGCGAAGAGTGAAAGAGAGTGAAATTGTTTTTTTTCCCATACAAAACAAAATCTACTTCGTAACTAGATTTCGTTAAAATCTACTCAAAATCTAAGACCACTTTTAGCTGAGGGAACACCAACGTGCGACACGAGTAGGGTTTCGTTCCCGGGAAGCGTCGGGAAAAAATTCAAGGGAAATGTTGTGATTTTTAGCTTCCCGATTCCCGGGAATTTTAGTCGGGAATCCCGGGAATTAAAAACTAGTAAAAATGCAACCATGTTTATTGTTACCATACAAAACAAAATCTACTTCGTAACTAGATTTCGTTAAAATCTACTCAAAATCTAAGACCACTTTTAGCTGAGGGAACACCAACGTGCGACACGAGTAGGGTTTCGTTCCCGGGAAGCGTCGGGAAAAAATTCAAGGGAAATGTTGTGATTTTTAGCTTCCCGATTCCCGGGAATTTTAGTCGGGAATCCCGGGAATTAAAAACTAGTAAAAATGCAACCATGTTTATTGTTACACATTTTATACAACAAAAATGGACAGGTATTCCTTCAAAAAGTTATCGGGATTTCCCGGGAATGTGAATATTTTTTTCCCGATTCCCGGGAATCAAAAACGTCGGTAATTTGGAAACCCTAGGCACGAGTCATGCGACACGAGTTTGTTGGCAAAGGGGGTAAAGAAGAAAGGGAAGTAGTAGGGTTCTATAATACCCGTTAATAAAACAACCTTTTGATAAAACAGCAAACCCTAACAGCTGTTTTTGATTGTTGTGTGGTGAGTTTCTGTAAAAACGTAAACAAATGAAACAAAAACAAATTACTAGACATATTTATTTTGTGCTAAGAAAAATTTATGTATTTTAATAATGTCTTGTAGCCAGTGCAAGTGTTCTTGGTGTACACCATCTACCCCAATAATAATCCCGGTTTCATTAGAATCAAGTATTTTTAAAACGGCCATAAATAATGTGCAATTCATTCTATATTCCATGACTGGTTGAAAGAGTCACGGAATCCACCGGAGATCAACCTAAAAAATGAAAAAGGGGTGGCTTTAACTTCTTGTTCCGTTCATATGGGACAAGATTCGAGCCTCATCGTATCAGTTCGCCAGATACCTCATTTGTGTATATTGCAGGGTCCTGGTACCCAACACAGCCTTATTTTAAACGGTCTCATAATAATACTTAGATCTTTTCTTCATTCTACGACTATGCAAGAATACAGCTATGACATATTAATGCTTTAAGTGCAGCATGACTATCAACCTAAAATCTTACCAGAGACCGGCGAACAATGTGATTCCCTATTAGTTCCGTCACTTTCAAGATCGCTAAATCACCACTTGGAAGACACAACCCATCAGGGAGTCAAGGAACATTTTACACCGTTTGTAACACATTGAAATATTGGTCTAATATCCATAAAAGTATATGCTGGGATCTAATTACAGTCTAAGATTGAGTTTGTTATTGAAAATGGACAATATCGGTATACGATAAACTCATCAGGGAGCCAAGGAACTTTTACACCGAAATATTGGTCTAAAATCCATAAAAGTATAGACTAGGATCTTAGCCAATATTTGCCAAAATATTTTTAGTTGACGGAGTTTATTATTGAGCTTCAATATTCCAGTATAGCGAAGAAGAACGACAAAAACAAGTTTTATAGGAACTAAAATCTTTTTGCCAAATTTTATGAGGATCAGGAAATTATTTTACTAGATTTATATGATCCAAAACCTTTCTGGGTTGGTTCAAAATTGACCCTACCCCCATATAAGTTCCCCTTCAGAAAAAGATATTAAGGAACATTTTACACCGTTTGTAACACATTGAAATATTGGTCTAATATCCATAAAAGTATATGCTGGGATCTTATTACAGTCTAAGATTGAGTTTGTTATTGAAAATGGACAATATCGGTATAAGATAAACTCATCAGGGAGCCAAGGAACTTTTACACCGAAATATTGGTCTAAAATCCATAAAAGTATAGACTAGGGTCTTAGCCAATATTTGCCAAAATATTTTTAGTTGATGGAGTTTATTATTGAGCTTCAATATTCCAGTATAGCGAAGAAGAACGACAAAAACAAGTTTTATAGGAACTAAAATCTTTTTGCCAAATTTTATGAGGATCAGGAAATTATTTTACAAGATTTATATGATCCAAAACCTTTCTGGGTTGGTTCAAAATTGACCCTACCCCCATATAAGTTCCCCTTCAGAAAAAGATATTAACTCCAATAATTGTAATAAAAATACCAATATAGCAAAGAAATTCCACATAAACAAGGAGTCAACATCGTTTTGTCAAATTTAAGGGGATCGGTCCATAATTTAACCTATCCCCGATATAAGGTCCACCTCGGGAAATTACTACCACTCATAACTGGCTTAAAAAAATAGCTATAAAATTCGACAACAACTTTTATATGAAACAAAATTTATCTGTTGAATTTTGTAAGGGTCGGTCCACAGTTGACCCTACCTAAAATCTCAAACAGATTATGCCATCCGATTTCTACACTTCCAACTTAAAGTTCTATATATGTTTTTATCGTGCACAAGATCTTCCGATAGCAGTTATGTATAATTTTCTATATACGGATATAGTCACATTTTTGTAAAAAAAGTTTGTTGCTGTAGTACACACCCTAGAACGATGAACTCCACAAAACAAATTATGCCATCCGATTTGTATATTTCCAACTTAAAGTTCTATATAGGTTTTTATCGTGCACAAGATCGTCCGATAGCAGTTATATATAATTTTCTATATACTTCCATAATAAAATTTTTTGTCAAAAAAAGTTTGTTGTTGTAGTACACACCCTAGCACGATGAAATCAGGAAAAAAATATATGCCATCCGATTTCTACACTTCCAACTTAAAGTTATATATAATTTTCTATATATTTCCATAATAAAACTATGTAAAAAAAAGTTTGTTGTTGTAGTACACACCCTAGAACGATGAAATCCGAAAAAAATGTATGCCATCCGATTTCTACACCTCCAAATTAAAGTTCTATATAGGTTTTTATCGTGCACAAGATCGTCCGATAGCAGTTATATATCATTTTATATATACTTCCATAATAACATTTTTTGTAAAAAAAAGTTTGTTGTTGTAGAACACACCCTAGAACGATGAAATCCGGAAAAAAATGTACGCCATCCGATTTCTACACTTCCAACTTAAAGTTCTATATAGGTTTTTATCGTACACAAGATCGTCCGATAGCAGTTATATATCATTTTATATATACGGCCATAGTAACATTTTTTGTAAAAAAAAAAGTTTGTTGTTGTAGTACACACCCTAGAACGATGAAATCCGGAAAAAAATGTATGTCATCCGATTTCTACACTTCCAACTTAAAGTTCTATATAGGTTTTTATCGTGCACAAGATCGTCCGATAGCAGTTATATATCAATTTATATATACTTCCATAATAACATTTTTTGTAAAAAAAAAGTTTGTTGTTGTAGTACACACCCTAGAACGATGAAATCCGGAAAAAATGTATGCCATCCGATTTCTACACTTCCAACTTAAAGTTCTATATAGGTTTTTATCGTGCACAAGATCGTCCGATAGCAGTTATATATCAATTTGTATATACTTCCATAATAACATTTTTTGTAAAAAAAAAGTTTGTTGTTGTAGTACATACCCTAGAACGATGAAATCCGGAAAAAAATGTATGTCATCCGATTTCTACACTTCCAACTTAAAGTTCTATATAGGTTTTTATCGTGCACAAGATCGTCCGATAGCAGTTATATATCATTTAATATATACGGCCATAGTAACATTTTTTGTAAAAAAAAAGTTTGTTGTTGTAATACACACCCTAGAACGATGAAATCCGGAAAAAAATGTATGCCATCCGATTTCTACACTTCCAACTTAAAGTTCTATATAGGCCTTTATTGTGCACAAGATCGTCCGATAGTAGTTCTATATCAATTTATATTTACTTCCATAATAACATTTTTTGTAAAAAAAAAGTTTGTTGTTGTAGTACACACCCTAGAACGATGAAATCCGGAAAAAAATGTATGTCATCCGATTTCTACACTTCCAACTTAAAGTTCTATATAGGTCTTTATCGTGCACAAGATCGTCCGATAGCAGTTATATATCATTTAATATATACGGCCATAGTAAAATTTTTTGTAAAAAAAAGTTTGTTGTAGTACACACCCTAGAACGATGAAATCCGGAAAAAAATGTATGCCATCCGATTTCTACACTTCCAACTTAAAGTTCTATATAGGTTTTTATCGTGCACAAGATCGTCCGATAGCAGTTATATATCAATTTATATATACTTCCATAATAACATTTTTTGTAAAAAAAAAGTTTGTTGTTGTAGAACACACCCTAGAACGATGAAATCCGGAAAAAAATTTATGTCGTCCGATTTCTACACTTCCAACTTAAAGTTCTATATAGGTTTTTATCGTGCACAAGATCGTCCGATAGCAGTTATATATCATTTAATATATACGGCCATAGTAAAATTTTTTGTAAAAAAAAAGTTTGTTGTTGTAATACACACCCTAGAACGATGAAATCCGGAAAAAAATGTATGTCATCCGATTTCTACACTTCCAACTTAAAGTTCTATATAGGTTTTTATCGTGCACAAGATCGTCCGATAGCAGTTATATATCAATTTATATATACTTCCATAATAACATTTTTTGTAAAAAAAAAGTTTGTTGTTGTAGTACACACCCTAGAACGATGAAATCCGGAAAAAATGTATGCCATCCGATTTCTACACTTCCAACTTAAAGTTCTATATAGGTTTTTATCGTGCACAAGATCGTCCGATAGCAGTTATATATCAATTTGTATATACTTCCATAATAACATTTTTTGTAAAAAAAAAGTTTGTTGTTGTAGTACATACCCTAGAACGATGAAATCCGGAAAAAAATGTATGTCATCCGATTTCTACACTTCCAACTTAAAGTTCTATATAGGTTTTTATCGTGCACAAGATCGTCCGATAGCAGTTATATATCATTTAATATATACGGCCATAGTAACATTTTTTGTAAAAAAAAAGTTTGTTGTTGTAATACACACCCTAGAACGATGAAATCCGGAAAAAAATGTATGCCATCCGATTTCTACACTTCCAACTTAAAGTTCTATATAGGCCTTTATCGTGCACAAGATCGTCCGATAGTAGTTCTATATCAATTTATATTTACTTCCATAATAACATTTTTTGTAAAAAAAAAGTTTGTTGTTGTAGTACACACCCTAGAACGATGAAATCCGGAAAAAAATGTATGTCATCCGATTTCTACACTTCCAACTTAAAGTTCTATATAGGTCTTTATCGTGCACAAGATCGTCCGATAGCAGTTATATATAATTTAATATATACGGCCATAGTAAAATTTTTTGTAAAAAAAAAGTTTGTTGTTGTAGTACACACCCTAGAACGATGAAATCCGGAAAAAAATGTATGCCATCCGATTTCTACACTTCCAACTTAAAGTTCTATATAGGTTTTTATCGTGCACAAGATCGTCCGATAGCAGTTATATATCAATTTATATATACTTCCATAATAACATTTTTTGTAAAAAAAAAGTTTGTTGTTGTAGTACACACCCTAGAACGATGAAATCCGGAAAAAAATGTATGTCGTCCGATTTCTACACTTCCAACTTAAAGTTCTATATAGGTTTTTATCGTGCACAAGATCGTCCGATAGCAGTTATATATCAATTTATATATACTTCCATAATAACATTTTTTGTAAAAAAAAAGTTTGTTGTTGTAGTACACACCCTAGAACGATGAAATCCGGAAAAAAATGTATGTCGTCCGATTTCTACACTTCCAACTTAAAGTTCTATATAGGTTTTTATCGTGCACAAGATCGTCCGATAGCAGTTATATATCATTTTATATATACTTCCATAATAACATTTTTTGTAAAAAAAAGTTTGTTGTTGTAGAACACACCCTAGAACGATGAAATCCGGAAAAAAATGTACGCCATCCGATTTCTACACTTCCAACTTAAAGTTCTATATAGGTTTTTATCGTACACAAGATCGTCCGATAGCAGTTATATATCATTTTATATATACGGCCATAGTAACATTTTTTGTAAAAAAAAAAGTTTGTTGTTGTAGTACACACCCTAGAACGATGAAATCCGGAAAAAATGTATGCCATCCGATTTCTACACTTCCAACTTAAAGTTCTATATAGGTTTTTATCGTGCACAAGATCGTCCGATAGCAGTTATATATCAATTTGTATATACTTCCATAATAACATTTTTTGTAAAAAAAAAGTTTGTTGTTGTAGTACATACCCTAGAACGATGAAATCCGGAAAAAAATGTATGTCATCCGATTTCTACACTTCCAACTTAAAGTTCTATATAGGTTTTTATCGTGCACAAGATCGTCCGATAGCAGTTATATATCATTTAATATATACGGCCATAGTAACATTTTTTGTAAAAAAAAAGTTTGTTGTTGTAATACACACCCTAGAACGATGAAATCCGGAAAAAAATGTATGCCATCCGATTTCTACACTTCCAACTTAAAGTTCTATATAGGCCTTTATTGTGCACAAGATCGTCCGATAGTAGTTCTATATCAATTTATATTTACTTCCATAATAACATTTTTTGTAAAAAAAAAGTTTGTTGTTGTAGTACACACCCTAGAACGATGAAATCCGGAAAAAAATGTATGTCATCCGATTTCTACACTTCCAACTTAAAGTTCTATATAGGTCTTTATCGTGCACAAGATCGTCCGATAGCAGTTATATATCATTTAATATATACGGCCATAGTAAAATTTTTTGTAAAAAAAAGTTTGTTGTTGTAGTACACACCCTAGAACGATGAAATCCGGAAAAAAATGTATGCCATCCGATTTCTACACTTCCAACTTAAAGTTCTATATAGGTTTTTATCGTGCACAAGATCGTCCGATAGCAGTTATATATCAATTTATATATACTTCCATAATAACATTTTTTGTAAAAAAAAAGTTTGTTGTTGTAGAACACACCCTAGAACGATGAAATCCGGAAAAAAATTTATGTCGTCCGATTTCTACACTTCCAACTTAAAGTTCTATATAGGTTTTTATCGTGCACAAGATCGTCCGATAGCAGTTATATATCATTTAATATATACGGCCATAGTAAAATTTTTTGTAAAAAAAAAGTTTGTTGTTGTAATACACACCCTAGAACGATGAAATCCGGAAAAAAATGTATGTCATCCGATTTCTACACTTCCAACTTAAAGTTCTATATAGGTTTTTATCGTGCACAAGATCGTCCGATAGCAGTTATATATCAATTTATATATACTTCCATAATAACATTTTTTGTAAAAAAAAAGTTTGTTGTTGTAGTACACACCCTAGAACGATGAAATCCGGAAAAAATGTATGCCATCCGATTTCTACACTTCCAACTTAAAGTTCTATATAGGTTTTTATCGTGCACAAGATCGTCCGATAGCAGTTATATATCAATTTGTATATACTTCCATAATAACATTTTTTGTAAAAAAAAAGTTTGTTGTTGTAGTACATACCCTAGAACGATGAAATCCGGAAAAAAATGTATGTCATCCGATTTCTACACTTCCAACTTAAAGTTCTATATAGGTTTTTATCGTGCACAAGATCGTCCGATAGCAGTTATATATCATTTAATATATACGGCCATAGTAACATTTTTTGTAAAAAAAAAGTTTGTTGTTGTAATACACACCCTAGAACGATGAAATCCGGAAAAAAATGTATGCCATCCGATTTCTACACTTCCAACTTAAAGTTCTATATAGGCCTTTATCGTGCACAAGATCGTCCGATAGTAGTTCTATATCAATTTATATTTACTTCCATAATAACATTTTTTGTAAAAAAAAAGTTTGTTGTTGTAGTACACACCCTAGAACGATGAAATCCGGAAAAAAATGTATGTCATCCGATTTCTACACTTCCAACTTAAAGTTCTATATAGGTCTTTATCGTGCACAAGATCGTCCGATAGCAGTTATATATCATTTAATATATACGGCCATAGTAAAATTTTTTGTAAAAAAAAAGTTTGTTGTTGTAGTACACACCCTAGAACGATGAAATCCGGAAAAAAATGTATGCCATCCGATTTCTACACTTCCAACTTAAAGTTCTATATAGGTTTTTATCGTGCACAAGATCGTCCGATAGCAGTTATATATCAATTTATATATACTTCCATAATAACATTTTTTGTAAAAAAAAAGTTTGTTGTTGTAGTACACACCCTAGAACGATGAAATCCGGAAAAAAATGTATGTCGTCCGATTTCTACACTTCCAACTTAAAGTTCTATATAGGTTTTTATCGTGCACAAGATCGTCCGATAGCAGTTATATATCAATTTATATATACTTCCATAATAACATTTTTTGTAAAAAAAAAGTTTGTTGTTGTAGAACACACCCTAGAACGATGAAATCCGGAAAAAAATTTATGTCGTCCGATTTCTACACTTCCAACTTAAAGTTCTATATAGGTTTTTATCGTGCACAAGATCGTCCGATAGCAGTTATATATCATTTAATATATACGGCCATAGTAAAATTTTTTGTAAAAAAAAGTTTGTTGTTGTAATACACACCCTAGAACGATGAAATCCGGAAAAAAATGTATGTCATCCGATTTCTACACTTCCAACTTAAAGTTCTATATAGGTCTTTATCGTGCACAAGATCGTCCGATAGCAGTTATATATCAATTTATATATACTTCCATAATAACATTTTTTGTAAAAAAAAAGTTTGTTGTTGTAGTACACACCCTAGAACGATGAAATCCGGAAAAAATGTATGCCATCCGATTTCTACACTTCCAACTTAAAGTTCTATATAGGTTTTTATCGTGCACAAGATCGTCCGATAGCAGTTATATATCATTTTATATATACGGCTATAGTAACATTTTTTCTAAAAAAAAAGTTTGTTGTTGTAGTACACACCCTAGAACGATGAAATCCGGAAAAAAATGTATGCCATCCGATTTCTACACTTCCAACTTAAAGTTCTATATAGGTTTTTATCGTGCACAAGATCGTCCGATAGCAGTTATATATCATTTTATATATACGGCATAGTAACATTTTTTGTAAAAAAAAAGTTTGTTGTTGTAGTACACACCCTAGAACGATGAAATCCGGAAAAAAATGTATGCCATCCGATTTCTACACTTCCAACTTAAAGTTCTATATAGGTTTTTATCGTGCACAAGATCGTCCGATAGCAGTTATATATCATTTTATATACGGCCATAGTAACATTTTTTGTAAAAAAAAAGTTTGTTGTTGTAGTACACACCCAGAACGATGAAATCCGGAAAAATATGTAGCCATCCGATTTCTACACTTCCAACTTAAAGTTCTATATAGGTTTTTATCGTGCACAAGATCGTCCGATAGCAGTTATATATCATTTTATATATACGGCTATAGTAACATTTTTTGTAAAAAAAAAGTTTGTTGTTGTAGTACACACCCTAGAACGATGAAATCCGGAAAAAAATGTATGCCATCCGATTTCTACACTTCCAACTTAAAGTTCTATATAGGTTTTTATCGTGCACAAGATCGTCCGATAGCACTTATATATCATTTTATATATACGTCTATAGTAACATTTTTTGTAAAAAAAAGTTTGTTGTTGTAGTACACACCCTAGAACGATGAAATCCGGAAAAAAATGTATGCCATCCGTCTTAAAGTTCTATATAGGTTTTTATCGTGCACAAGATCGTCCGATAGCAGTTATATATCATTTTATATATATGACCATAGTAACATTTTTTGAATGTTTTTTATTAAAAGGCAAAATCCCAAATATATTTATATTTTATCAGATTTGTTCCTTTCCACATTTATACACATATTTTAATTGATCAAAAATATTTTTTTAATGTAAATCATGAAAATCAATTTTTTTGAATTTTTTCCACGTGCATAAACACATATTGAAAATGTAAATAATGAAAACGAGTTTTTCGTCTTTTCCACGTGCAGAAACACATATTTGTAAACAAAAATAACTCACCACACCAAAAAAAATGTTTATTTTGATAAAACAGCTGTTACGGTTTGTTTTATTTTTCGTCGGGTTGTTTTCTTTATGTGCGTGGGTTCTATAGTTGAAACGAAAAGTCGACTTTTCGACATTTTTCATTTAGTTAAAAGTCGACTTTTCGACTTTTTGCATTTTATGAAAAGTCGATTTTTCGACTTTTTCCGACTTTTCGATTTTTTCGACATTTTGACTATTTTCGACTTCTTTCTACTTTTTTCCGACTATTTTTTGACTTTTTTCGAGTTTTTCCGACTATTTTAGAGTTTTTGACTTTTTTCCACTTTTTTAAAATTTTTGAATATTTTTGACTTGTTTCTACAATTTTCGATTTTTCGACTTTTCGACCTTTTCCGACTTTTTCCGACTTTTCGACTTTTTACGACTTTTCGACTTTTTTCGACTTTATTCGACTTTTTTCGACTTATCGGCTTTTTTCGACATTTATTCACAAAGTCGACTTTTCGACCTTTTTCACAGACGATAGTCGAGTTATCGACTTTTTTTGGAACAAAATAGTCGACTTCGACTTTTCGACTTTTTTCGACAAAAAGTCGATTGTTCGATTATTCGAAAGTCGATTTATAGAACCCTAGGAAGCAAAGTATATTAATAAAGTAGCGACATCTCTTGTTGTACAACAACATCTACAACAACCACATGTATTTTGTTTTTGGAATAATTTAAGATTGTGTCAAAATAAAATTTCCTTGAACAACAATGTGAACAAAACATAAATAAAAAATATTACTTTTAAGTTAAAAATATTAACGATTTAATTATATTATTATATATTATACAATTTATTACACTTTTAAACTACTTTAAAACCTCTTTTAATGCACTTTTTCAACTTTTCACAAATTTTAACAAATAGCAAAACACAATTTAAAAATGGCGACGTAAACAATGTTAACAATTTTCAAAACAAACTTTGACAATTTGCTTCATTTATATAGTTTAAAAAAAAATAGTCAGCTGTTCAAGTGATGCTACTTTATTAATTTACTTTGCTAGGAAGTAGCAAAAGACGCACGAATCGTAATTTGAGGGTTTTTTTGCTATCTTTTTTGTTACGCGTTCGTATTTTTGGCAGTTGCTTTATTTTTATTCTGCACTCAAGCAAGGTATATTAATTATAAGGTAGTGTTAACAGAGTAGCTGATTGTTTTTTGCTCATACACTTTTGATTTTTTTATATGTAGTTTGACAGTGTGCTGGCACTTTAAAGTGTAGGCATGCTGTCAAACTCCATATATAAAAAATAAAATGAATTCGCTCCGTATTTCTGAATTCGCCGACGACACTACCTTATAATTAATATATCTTGCACTCAAGGAGTGAAGATAGTGATCACTCTAATTCATGAATCAGTGTTGCCACTTGCAATATTTTGAATTTTACTTACATTTCATTTAATCCAAAAACAATAAACATTTTAAATATTTGCTTGTTAAATTTTAGTTATTTTTATGAAAAATATAAATAATTAAATAAATGTAGGAATAGACTTAGCTATTTCTGTGGCAAATCAGGCACATACGCTTTTCAGTAAATCAAACACTTTATTATTTCTTCAATAAAATATAATTTAAATGTTTATTAGTTTACTTTTGTTTAATCAGTCCGCGTATATGTCCGTCTTTGCTGATTGTTTAATGACAACTCTCTTGTTCTTCTTTCTGTTTGCCTGCAACAGCCTCTGTCTGCTTGCCACTCAATTGATCTCACTCAATCTCCTCTCATACTCATCTTTCTACATTGTCCGTCCGTTTGTACTGTCCGAATATTCTATCACCCTACAATCGGCGATCCTGACATCCGATTCGCCCCGAATCGGTAACACCACCTTTTCATATTCTCGGCCACAGACACGGTTTTATTCGGACCCTCTTGGTCTCCAACCTTCTCCACCTCATACCTGCCGTGCTGTAACTTACTTGTAACCTTATAGGGACCTAGAAATTTACCCCTCAATTTCAAACCAGTACCAAACTGGGTACGCTTAATGGCAACCATATCGTTCACCGTATATTCCTCTTCCGGCTTCCTGAATTTGTTAAAAGACTTGCGGTTCTCGTCCTGTATTTTCGCCATATTACCCCTAGCCTCTATTCTTGCCGCTTCTCTTTCCCTATCGAAAACTCCTAAGTTTTCCTCTTCTATCATCTGACGGATGTCTGGGTACTCCGCCAACTTCATTTCCACTCCTGTCATCAGTCTAAACGGTGAGTAATGAGTACTTCGTGTTGGGGTTGAATTAATCACCATTTGCACCTTTCGTACATGTTTGTACCAATTTACTGCCTTCTCCCGACATAACTTCGTCAACATGGGCACTACGATCCTGTGAATCCTCTCCACTTGCCCGTTTCCTCTAGGAACACCTGTCGCTATGGTGAGATGTTGGATATTCTCCTCTTTACAGTAATCCTCAAACAGCTTTGCAGTAAATGCGGTTCCCCTGTCAGTTATAATCCTCGAAGGATTTCCGAAAATTGATGCCTGTTTCTCCAAACACTCAATCACGGATTTCGCGTCAGTCGATTTTGTTGGATAAAGCCAAACAAACTTCGTGAATGCGTCGACCACCACCAAGATGTGGTTATACGCCTTATGTGTAGTCTCCATAGGACCAACGTGGTCTATATGATATGTCGTCATAGGCCCTCCATCTTTATCGATAGGATTCAATAAACCTTCCTTCTTTCCGGCCTTGGCGTCAGCAATTATACACTCTACACAACTCTTCGTCACCTTTTCCACCTTTGGTGCTATCTTCAAAATATAATATTGCCCTTCAATCAAGTCCTGTGTTTTCTTCGCGCTGAAATGACCTTGTCGATGAGCGATCTTTATGATCTCTTCTTCCATCTGTTCAGGTACAACAATAAGCTCCTTATTGGGATCCTTATAGAGTAAATCGGCCTTCAAATAATAGTCATCGTAACTATCCCTCTTCAGAACTGACTTTATAGCTCTTATCCTCTCATCTGCCGTCTGGGCTTCTCGCAATCTATGAGATAAATCCCCTTGTCCGTCGTCCTGGAATGTTTCCGCAGCTATACAGATTTCAGCGAATTCCGTACACAAATCAAATTCCGTCTCCTTCATATCTTCCATCATCTTTGCATCTTTCAATATCCTTTCATCCTTAAACATCTTTACATCTTTGGGTTTAGTACCCGTCATCTTATCATCTTTTAACATCTTTACATCTTTGGGTTTAGTACCCGTCATCTTTTCATCTTTAAACATCTTTACATCTTTGGGTTTAGTACCCGTCATCTTTTCATCTTTAAACATCTTTACATCTTTGGGTTTAGTACCCGTCATCTTTTCATCTTTTAACATCTTTACATCTTTGGGTTTAGTACCCGTCATCTTTTCATCTTTAAACTCACCTGGGATTCTAAAATGTGCCTCACCATTCTTCACAATAACCTCTGCCTTATTCAGTAAGCTATTTCCAATCATGACGGAATGGATAATATCTCTTTCGGGCACGACATAAAAGGTAACTTCAAATGGGATACCATCTATTTCAATTCCCGTACAAAAACTTCCCATAGTTTCTATTTCGCTCTGGCCTATGCCCCGTAATTTAATCTTCTCATCAGTCATGTCGAAACCACCTAGTGTTATCACCATATCCCACCTCATTATACAGATATCACATCCGGTGTCTATTAACGCCTCAATTGTTCTACCTCCAAATTTGACCTCCTTAAAAATGAGGGATGAACCCGCATTCACCATATTAGCCTGCTCATTATTGTTCCCCGACGACGCTTTAGTCCTACCGTTTCCACATTCAAAGGATCTATGACCCAACTGATTGCATTTAAAGCATTTGTATTGCCGGTGGGGACAATTGTTGGCCATGTGACTTTCATCGCCACATTTAAAACATTTCCTCGGTTTCTCCTTCTTCACCAGGCTTGATGCGTTATCTCCTCCTACAGGTCTTTCAACACCGCGATTTAATGATCTTGGTTTAGTGCGTATTCTGTCGTACACCTTCATCTGTTCCTTTAGTGATCGTATATCCTTAGCTTGGTACAGCACCGCCTTATTTAAATTGGAATCGTTTATCCCATTTATAAAATACTCGATGACACTAACTTCATCCAGACGAATCTGCTTACCGAGTTCCATAATAGCGTACAGATACTCTAACAGCGATTCTCCTCCCTTTAATTTCCGATTACGAAGAGCACGATGCACCTCTGCAGCCGACATCGTAGTTCCGAATTCTTCTTCTAATGCTTCCTTTAATGTCACCCAATCACGAATACCCACTTGACTTCTCATGAATAGTCGAGCAGCTCCTTTCAAAAGCTGCTTAGCGTACACGAACATTTGAAGTGGCGTCCACTTGACGATGGTTGCCGTCTCCTCAAATTCCGAAACCCATTGAAAAACATCCGGTGAACCTGTGCCTTCAAAATTCACCAAACTATCTTCTAAATCCCTTAAAGTATAAAAATTTTCACGTGGCGCTACCTGACGTGACTCATCTTCCGTCAATAATCTACCATCTCCATCATCACCTGCATCTACAAAGTCCAATTCAAAGTGTTCCAATAACCTGTCCCTTAAGTCGTTCTTCCTTCCCTTTGTGTCCAGTCCTAACTCTTGCAATTTTTCCCTTAGGTCACTAACACCTAAACTCATAATAGTTACCACGTCCATGTCCTTTACAAAAATATTAAAATATTATATAATAAAATATTATAAAATAAAATATTATAGAGTAAAATATTATAAAATCCAAGATTTATAGTATTAAATCAAAATAAAGTTAATTTAAATCAAAAATGTAATAATCATCAAAAGTCCAGAAAAAGTTCAATATTATTTACCATTAAATCAAAATTAATTTAAATTACGTTAATCTTTAATCATCAAAATTAATTATCAAAAGTTCAGCAAAAGTTCAAAATTATCCAGTATCAAATCAAAATTACTTTAAATTAAAGTTTATCAAAATAAATCATCAAAATTATCTAGTATTAATTCAAAATTAATTTAAATTACGTTGATATTTAATCAGCAAAATCAATTATTAACAGTCTAAAATTATCCAGTATTAAATCAAATAATATAAAATAAATCAAACCGTCCACTCATCCATACAGCTTCACTTGTCCTCTGTAGCGCACCATATAATTATGTTGAATCAAGATCTTACTTGCAGCAACAAAAATCTTCCTTCTTCATTCACTGTATAGTACAGAGCATTGATTTCATCAGCTTGGCGACCAATATGTGTTGTTGTTGTCTTACTATTTGCGTTGTTGTTGTAGTTTCTTCTATTAATCAGCAACCGCTATACACCAATGTACCTTGTACTGTTGTTGTTGTAGACACACACCAAAAGTATACACACATCAACTACGTCGAATAAAATCAGTCGGTTACACTTTGAATAGTTTTCGTTCCCTCGTAATATGCTGTGTTGTTGTTGTTTTAGTCTTTATTTTTTTCTTTTCTTCTCTATCAGCAGCTGCACTCTATGAACACCTGCATATAACACATCATATAAAAAAAACGTTCACAAAACTGTAACGTATTTTGCTCCGTTCATTTGCCACACACAAAAAAAAGTTCACAAAAACTGTAACGTATTTTGTTCTGTTTTTTCCCACGCACACAATATTGTCCATATCAACATCAACAAAAATCTTAGTGGAGTTATTCTCTCCCACTCTTCTAATTACTCTCTTGAGTATCAGATAAAGTTTCACTCATTTATTTTGATGAACAATTGGGTGGAGCTTAATCAACCACCTTTTAGTCACATACACATCAACACTCAAAATCTCTTATTTTTGGTCTATCGACTCTTCTCTGCTTATGTTTGTTCGTGTGTTCTTGATCAGTCTCAACGTTTGGTTTTATGTGTTCGTCTTCCTCTTTTACTTCTTTTCTCTTAACTTCTTTCGTTCTCTTAACTTCTTTAAACTTCTTTAAACATCTTTAAACTTCTTTTGTTCTCATAACTTCTTTAAGAAAAAATATTTTGAACACATAAAACTTCAACACAAAACACTTTAACACTCTTAACACCTTCACACAACACTTTCACATATAATTCTGGTTGAATTAAATTTCGGTTGAGCCCCCATGTAGGAAATAGACTTAGCTATTTCTGTGGCAAATCAGGCACATACGCTTTTCAGTAAATCAAACACTTTATTATTTCTTCAATAAAATATAATTTAAATGTTTATTAGTTTACTTTTGTTTAATCAGTCCGCGTATATGTCCGTCTTTGCTGATTGTTTAATGACAACTCTCTTGTTCTTCTTTCTGTTTGCCTGCAACAGCCTCTGTCTGCTTGCCACTCAATTGATCTCACTCAATCTCCTCTCATACTCATCTTTCTACATTGTCCGTCCGTTTGTACTGTCCGAATATTCTATCACCCTACATAAATAAATATAAAACAAGCAATATATCTTAGCTAAACTCATATTTTAATAATCAATTGGGTGTTATTACGCCAAATTTGTATAAATTTTTAGTATAAGTATAATTGTTAAACATATTTATTACAATACTTTATTAACAAATATTTTAAAAATAAACATATTTAATGTTAAACAAAATAATAGAAAAAACATTTAAGAATCATAAATATGGCAACACTATCAAAAAAATATCGCACGCCTTTTGAGTCTCCATCTAACTAACCCCTTGTCTATTTTAGACAAATATTTATTATGCTAAACGTCAAATTGTTATCATAATAAAAAATTAGCAGGTACAGACGGCATTTATTAGCGTTATAACGCCGTTATGACAGTGTTGTCTAAACAATTGTTTAGACAACGTTGTCTTCATAACAAACGTCATTTTATTGTAAAATTTGTTTAGAATTTTGTTTTTGTGCAATTAAAATTGATTTTTAACATTAGTTTTAGTGAAATTAGCGTTTATTCACAAAATTTGCATTTAATATTAATTGTTTTTATAAAATATAGCATTATTTCAATAAAATTATGTGAGTTGTCGTGATAAAATCAGCGTTTTGTTACCCCTATGTATTAATATAAACAAAAAACTGACAATTTTTCTGCCGACGTTTGTCAAGTGCCGTGATAAATATTTGTCTAATATAGACACGGAGAATTGAGAAAAACCCTGCGACATGTCCTCTCAGCTAAAAGTTGTCTAATAGTTTTTAGTGATGCAACTCTGTTTTTTCCTAAATAATACTAAAAAATACGACTCTACCCAAGAAAAACGAGAAAAACAAAACAAACAACACATTAAAATGTCAATAAAATTTTAATTAATTGAAAAACATGAATGAAAAGTTTATTTAAAATAGAAGGTAATGTTATTTTTAAATATCTAATTTTTTATTATAAATAAAATGTTAATAAATATCAAATTTTTCCTTCTTATATTCCATATCAGACACAATTTCAAAAAAAATTAGAAAAAATGAAATCTTGTCCAGTTTCAAGCTAAAATTTAATTTGTCCAGCTAAATAGAATTTTTTAGCACACTGTAATAATTTTTATGTTATCTTTGTCAAATCATTTTAGCCAACACTGATTGTACATTTTTTATACAACTAAGTTATGATTTCCCTCTTCTATCATCATGTCCAAAGTAAATTAATAAAGTAGCGACACGAGTTGTTGTACAACAAACGTCTACAAAAACCACAGGCAATTTGTTTTTGTTCGAAATGCTCACTTGTCAAAATTTGTTTACAAAAATGAACCAATAATTAATGGAAAATATGGCATTATTGTTGTACTTTCCAAAAATATGTTGTTATTTATATTAAAAGTCGCAGAGTTTTCTTTATTTTTTAAAAATTAGAACATTTTTAAAAATATTATACACTTAAAATACACTTTTTCACATTAAATACAACAAATTACTCAGAAATTTGTACAAAAGCAAGCGTTAAAATGAAAACAAATATGGCAACATAAACATTTTTGACAAGTAAGTCCACAAATAGCAAGTTTAAAAAAAATAGTCAGCTGTTCAAATGAGTCTACTTTATAAATTTACTTTGATCATGTCTTAACACTTGAACAGCTGATGTCGTAATAAATATTAGGTCTGTTCGCGTACTCGATAATTTGTAACAATTTGCAACAATTGTTACTGGATTCCGTTCGCGTTCGAGCGATAAAAATTACAGTTCGTTGATAGAGAATTTTTTGATTTTACTGGATATTTTTTCCCCAGTAAAAAATATCCAACTTATATTCACAACATATGTTTGTTTTATGAATATGTAAACAAACCAAAGAAATCGAAAATTTGGTAAATTTTAAATTTTTTGAAAGAAATATATAAATTAATAACACACGAATATTAAAAAATTATTTGTAATTAGATTTATTTTAATTTTATTTATCATAAATTAGTTTTTAAAAGAGTTTATTTGTTGTGAAAAATCATAAAAAAAATTCAATCTAGCGTTTTTAAAACAATTTAGTTTGTCTTTCTCTTAGCGATTTGTGTACATTTTTATTTTAATAATATGTTTGTATCATAAAGTTTTAAAACAATTATATATTTTTAATGATACTACATATTTTGTTAACTTTATATATCCATTTATTTATAAGAAAAATCAAAGTTTCAATTACTTGTTTTTTTGAGATTTCAGCAAAAGGGCATTACTAATCTTTGTTTATAAACAAAAACTTGCACATTTTTTTAAAAAATTGGCTTTCGCGTACTTTTTTGGATATTTTTTTTGATTGAGAGTAAATTAAAAATTACTCTCTATCATAAAGTTACTGGATATTTCTTACAGGAAAGTACGCGTAAAGACATATTATTGCGAGCGATAGTCAATTTCTTTACGTACAGCTTACGTACTTATGATTTTTAAAATTTAAAACTTCTAAAATGGAGCTTTTTCACATATTTTGCTTTTAAAAACTATGTTAACGAAGTGATCGGGTAAAACTAAAAATATATTCGTACTATATGGGCTATAAAAAAACGGAATTGGTATATGAGAACCCCTGCATTTTTTGGTGTATCACTGTGAAATTATTTACACAAAACCAAAATTAACATTTTCTCGGTATTTTTTATGTCCAGCTTTTTTTTGTTTTGTCCAGCTTTTTAAAACCCGATGTCCAGCTTTTTGCGAATCGGAATCTGGCAACCCTAGGTATTAGTGATTTAGCTGTCCAATTCAGAAGCCTTGAGAATCTACGTACCGTGTGTATTTTAGTATTAGTTTACACTTGTGTATAAATTTTGGTAATTTCCATTAAAAAACTCGTATAACTTTACGTTTTTTTTCATATATTTATTTATTTCGTATTCAATATCAAACTATCATTCTCATGTGAATGCCCAATTTCAAAGAAGATAAAACAGAAGAAGAAGATAATACAAATAATTGTAAAATAATTAAAAAAGAATAATTATTGAAAGTAGTACAACCAAAATTTAAATCCTACCAAATAATAATTAATAAACGATACAAAATACAAGACCAGTTGGGAATTAATCAAGTATTTATTTACTAAATTTGCATTTAATTTTAATTGTTTTTATAAAATATAGCATTATTTTAGTAAAATTATCAGTGAGTTATCATGTTGAAATCAGTATTTAGTAGTAATAAAATAGTGATTTTATCAAGATAACTCACTGATAATTTTACTAAAATAATGCTTTCAAATTTAAATAATATAATCTTACTTTTTAAAAATGAAACAACCGACTTGAGCACAGCTATCTATAATTAAATCACCATCGAAGTTTTCTCAATAATTTCTCAGGTAAAACTTTCAAAAACTGCTTTCGAAAGCGACAAGAGAATGTGTTCCTAGAGCTCAACTGTCGCTTAGTTTGTGGCAGCAAATCTTTCCATCTCGACGTTTCGTTTGCGATAATAATCATAATCAATATTAATTACGAATTAAAAAACATCTTTTTAGTTCCAATCTCGTTATTGCAATCGTGTTCGTAAATTATACCTTTGACGATATCGAGATACATTCGCCAGAGATATAAAGGTATTCTCAGACTACAATACTGTGTATTAATAATTGTCAAAAATGTCTGTATCATAATACAATTTTCTAGTCTAAACATAATTCTTTGATTTTCAAAAATATCACTGATTTTTTGGGTATTCATAAATTTTGAATTGTTTTAAATTCAAAAACTTTTTTATTTTCAAACATATTCGGTATGTATTTTATAAATACAATAAAGGTATTCACGTCAACTTTTTTTCCTGTGCGAAAGTCCAAATTTTTACTCTGGTTGACGTGAACAAACTTTTTTACAACAAAGTTTATACATATGAGAATAAAAAAGTAGAAAAAAGCTGTAGCCATTTTGTTTGAGAAAAGGGATGCTAGCAAATGACAAAAGTAAAGAAATTATTAAAATTATAAAAATTAAAGGACAAAAATTCCAAAAAAAAAAACCGAGAGAAAGTGTTAAATCACTATTGATAAAATATTTAATCGATTCGTCTTTATTTGAAGTAGAAAATATATGTATATGAAGATAATGGCAAGTAATATCTTTCGTAAATATACATACAAATGTAAAAAAATGGTTTTGTAAGATTTTCATATAAACTTTTCAGAAAATGATGAAATTGCTGAAAATCTTGTGGAAGATTAATTTACAACACTTTACGATAATTAATCCATCGTATTACCCCGTGTATATATTAGACAAATATTTATCACGGCACCTGACAAAACGTCGGCAGAAAAATTGTCAGTTTTTTGTTTATGTTAATGCATAGGGATAACAAAATTTTATTTTATTTAATTTTATTGAAATAATACTATATTTTATAAAAACAATTAAAATTAAATTAAAGTTTTGTAAATGAACACTAATTTTACTAAAACTTATGTTAAAAATAAATTTTAATTGCACTAAACCAAAATTATAAACAAATTTTACAATAAAATGACGTTTGTTATCAAGACAACGTTGTCTAAACAATTGTTTAGACAACACTGTCATAACGACGTTATAGAGCTAATAAATTCTATCTGCACCTGCTAATTTTTTATCATAATAACTATTTGACGTTTAGCATAATAAATATTTGTCTAATATAGACATGGGTTTATATAGCACTATTTTTCACTATTAATTTTATTTGGTTTATTGTCAAAAAAAAGTGTATTAAATCGCGGCTGATTTCTTACTAATAACTGTAATATCTGGTACTTTTTACATAAAAAGGGGTACTTTTTTAATGTTTGGCAACGCTGCAATTGACAGTTATTTGAACTTTTGTGCAAAATTTCCCACTAAACAAGTTTCCGAGTACGAGAAACTCCGTACCGCGAGAGAGATGAATGATATTCTTTCTCTTTCTCTCTCACGCAAAATCAAAAGTTTCCTAGTGTGGACCGGCAGTTACACTTTTACATTGAAACTTTTTCTCAGGGGTGAGCACGCAAGCGTGTCGAGTTTGTCGGCAAAGGGGGGAAAGAAGAAAGGGAAGTAGCAAGACACGCACGAATCGTAATTTGAGGGGTTTTTTTCGACATTGCTTTTCCTTCACCTTCGTGATTTTGCTAGTTGCTTTATTTCTATTCTGCTCTCACAGCGTAAAGATCGTGTGCGACTACTCTCACACATGAATTAGTGTTGCCATTTGCAATAATTGAATTTTTTACATATTTCAATTTAATTTAAAAATAATTTATTTTTTCATATGTTATGAGTATTAAAATGTTATTATATCTTTAATAAAAAATAAATAACTATAAGAAGAACTAAAACATACAGCTAATAGTAGCAAAAATATGTAATTTAAAGTATTTTAGTATTTTTTTCATATTTTTTTTTATATATATTTACTTAAATAATTAAAACAATATTTAATATAACAAATATTAAAGAAATAGATTTATTCATTTATAAAATATTTACAACAATAAATTAAGAATTATAAAAATGGCAACTTTTACACTCATAATTTCAAAAAGCAGGCATGCCTTAAACGTCTCAATGTAAACATTCAAGATTTTACGAAGGGCATTTAAAAGAAAATTGAGAAAAGCCCAGGGGGAAAAAGTAAATTAATAAACTGCCGGTCCACACTAGGAAACTATTTTAGGGAAAATTTTGATTTTGCTTGAGAGAGAAAGAAATATCATTCATCTCTCTCGCGGTACGGGAAACTCTTGATTTTGCTTGAGAGAGAAAGAAATATCATTCATCTCTCTCGCGGTACGGAGTTTCTCGTACTCGGAAACTCGTTTTGTTTTGTTATTCTTCTCATTCGTACAAAAACAAATCAATTCAATTAACACGTAGTTTCTGAAACAAAAGTATCTGCCGGTCCACACTAGGAAACTTTTTTTGGGAAACTTTTGATTTTGCGTGAGAGAGAAAGAATATCATTCATCTCTCTCGCGGTACGGAGTTTCTCATACTCGGAAACTTGTTTTGTTATTCTTCTCATTCGTACAACAATAAATCAATGCAATTAATACGTAGTTTCTGAAACAAAAGTTTCTATGTGTGGACATTAACGAAACTTCAAAAGAGAATTAAGAAAAAGTTTCTCAACAAAAGTTTCCTAGTGTGGACCAGGTCTATCTAAACTAAAGTTTTTAAGAATGAGCTCATTTTCACACTTTTATAATGCAAAGATGCATTTTTTTCAGAAAATATTTTAAACATTTCCATTGCCGATAATCAAAGTATTCCTTTAGCTGAGAAAAATAGTAAAAACAAAAATTCTATCATTAACCCTTTAGATGTGGCGATACTTTAAATTTCAAGATTTTAAACTTTAGAACGCTATATTACGAAAACCACAAAAGTTATAAGCAACAAAATTTGTCATTATAAAAGTTATATATGGGCAATTCCATGAAAAGGTAAACCACGACTGAAAAAATAAAACCCTTATAACTTCTGCAACAGTCTTCGTCTTTTGTAGCACCAAAGACGAAGACTGTTGAAAATTTTTGAAATCGGTCTATTTTTACACCTCGCCTCCATACAAACGGAACCGAAAATATCACTTTTTAGCTCATAATTCTGTTAATTATACTACTATCCCTTCAAAAATCGGCAGATCTAAATTGTTTATAAACCTAAACCTTTATGCCGATTTTCATAACGATTGGACCTCATTTGACCCTAGTTCCATTCAAAGTTTAATTTCAGAAAAACACTTAAACGTCCGTAACTCACTTATAATCACTAGTATTATGATAAAATTTGGCACAAATAAGTTTTATATGAATTAAAATCACACCCTAGAATTTTATGAGGATCGGTCCATATTTGACCCTAGTCGCCATATAACTCCAGTTTTTTATTTTTATCTATAAATTGCTTAAACATATATATATAGGTCGGCCATGTCCGACTGCACTTTCCTACTCCTTTTGATTTGTTGAAGTGTGTGTATGCATATATTTCCAAAATATATATATTTTATAACCTAAAAAAAATCAGGAGAAAAATCTGTCACATACAATGTGTCACGTACGATATTTAAATATGTTCATTATAAAATTATATTAATTTCTTTTTTTATTTAAAAATTATGGAATACTAATGAAAAATATGTCCCATAGTGTAAAAAATTAAAACAAACAAGATACACCTACAGAATTCGCAGATTTTCGTAAATATTTACATGTATCTTAAAAACACTTCCGTTTTTTTGTCACGTATGATATCGCCATATTTTAATCCATATTTTGGAAAAAAAGATTCCGAATGGGATGATTCCTTTTGCAAATATAGTATTATTTAAATGGAACAGAATGACAAAATTGTTTTCCAAGTATTCCTAGGAAAATTTTACAAAATCTATACCACTTTGAAGGCGTGCGAATGTCACATACAATCGTATGGAATTGCCCATATGGAACATTTATTTGGTGGAGTTTTATTACATTCGGAAGTGATAATGGAAAAAACCTTTGTTAGATGGGAAATTATTAACCCACATGTTAAGATTATTAACATCATAACTCCTAAACGGATTAAAATAAATTAAAAATTTTAACGCTATTTTTTAAGGGAAGTGAATATTATATTTACGAATAATAAAATCAAGTTTTTATTTTTTTATATGGATTTTTATACCCACCATCAAAATTTTGTCAATAATGGTCATAGACCCACAAAAGTATATGTATTCTGGGTCCTTATTAAATTCTAAGACGATCTAGCCATGTCCGTCCGTCTGTCTGTTGAAAACACGATAGATTCCGAACGGAAACATCTAGAAGGTTGAAATTTTCCACAAATATTCTCTATAGGTTTGGCATTGAAAATGGGCTGTTGCGGTCACAAGATGACATCGCTAGTTTTCGGCATCTTTTATTTATTACTTTATTTTTATACCCTTCACCTTCATGAGAAGGATATATGTTAGTTTGTCATTCCGTTTGTAATTTCCAAAATATAATTTTACGACCCTATAAAGTATATATATTCTGAATCCTTATAGATAGCGGATAGTCGATTAAGCCATGTCCGTCTGTCTGTCAGTCCGTCTGTCTGTTGAAATCAGTTTTCTGAAGACCCCAGATGTCTTCCGGATCCAATTCTTCAGTAATTCTATCAGACATGCTTTCGTCCATAAACAACGGAGATATAAGAAACAAGTTAGAGTGCTATATTCGGCTGAGCCGAATCTTAAATACCCTCCACCAGCTACTTTTATATTAATACTTTTCTAATTGATCAAATATTTGTAGAAATAAGTTTTCTCACAAAGAATAAATAAGAAATGAAACTGCTGTCAAAAGTACCTAAGTCTACTGTCATCCGGTACCTAACTCTAAGAATGTATTAGTAGAATTCTCAAGTCAACATAGTTGCAAAAAATCGTATTGAAAAATATTGAAAAAAAATATTTCATTTCAATTTATACCTTGAAAGGTTTCTTGAGATATTTTCCACATATTTTATCTACAAACATTTTATAAACACGTCTATTTGTTTTTTAATCTATAATATTGGAAAAATAAATTATTTATTTGAAATATATTTTTCGTTTACCATACGAAAATTTACAACATTGTTTTTTTTAGTTTTAATTTCAACCAACAAAAATTCAATGTCAAAAAATAAAAAATATTTTTTTTTCGTTTGTAGAAAATATATTATTTTCGGGCTATTAAATGTGTTTAAATTGTGCAAAAAAATTATAAAATATAATGTTAAGTGATAAAAAATATTTCAAAGTGCTATTATCCTCAAATTTTCGCGAAAAAGTTTTGAAGTTTGGAGAGAGAATAACATTTTTACATATGTGTTGGATTTACACAGCACTCGTCTGTGAGAAGAGCGTAATGTTATTGTTGTAAAAAAATGACAGCGTTTCACTTCTTGTTTATTCTTTGTTTTCTCATGTCTTAAATAGAAAAAATCCCAAGATTTATTTAATTTTGTAATAAGTTATGAGTATTTATGTGATTTTCTGAAGGGAAACATGTATAGGACCGACCGCACCCATGTTATGAACCGATCGTGAAAAAATCTTGAAATATAATTTTTGTATACAAAACTAATATTTGTGCCAAATTTTGTATCAATAGCTTTATTTGGTAATGAGTAATGTGAGTTTAAGAGATTTTCGTAAAAGGACCTTGTATGTGAGCTATGACCAATTATGTATATAACGACAAAATTCTGTATCCATATCATTATTTGGTAATGAATATTGTGCATTTAAGTGATTTTCTGGAAGGGACCTAGTATGAGAGCTATGACCAAATATGGACCGATTGCAAAACAATTTTATAGTGTAATTTATGTATATAAGAGCAATATTTGTGCTAAATGTTTATATATCAATATTTTGTAATGAGTTATGTGCGTTTAAGTGATTTTCGGGAGGGGACCTTGTATGGGAGCTATGACCAATTATGGACCGATCCGAAAAAAACTTCCATAGTAATATTTCTGTATATGTGAACAATACTTGTACCAAATTTTATATGGATATCTTAATTTATTAATGAGTTATGTGCGTTTAAGTGATTTTCGGTACGGGAGCTATGACCAATTATGGACCGATCGGAAAAAAATTCCATAGTAATATTTCTATATGTGAGAGCAATACTTGTACCAAACTTTATATGGATATTTTAATTTAGTAATGAGTTATGTGTGTTTAAGTGATTTTCGGGATTGGACCTTGTACGGAGCTATGACCAATTATGGACCGATCGGAAAAAAATTTCATAGTAATATTTATATATATGAGAGCAAAACATGTATCAAATTTTATATGGATATTTTAATATAGAAATGAGTTATGTGTGTTTAAGTGATTTTCGGAAAGGGACCTTGTATGGGAGCTATGACCAATTATGGACCGATCGGAAAAAAAATTCACAGTAATATTTCTGTGCATATGAGCAATACTTGTACCAAACTTTATATGGATATTTTAATTTAGTAATGAGTTATGTGTGTTTAAGTGATTTTCGGGAGGGGACCTCGTATGGGAGCTATGACCAATTATGGACCGATCGGAAAAAATTTTCATAGTAATATTTCTGTATATGTGAGCAATACTTGTACCAAATTTTATATGGATATCTTGATTAGTAATGAGTTATGTGCGTTTAAGTGATTTTCGGGAAGGGTCCTTGTATGGGAGCTATGACCAATTATGGACCGATTGGAAAAAACTTTCACAGTAATATTTCTGTGCATATGAGCAATACTTATTCCAAATTTTATATGGATATCTTGATTTAGTAATGAGTTATGTGCGTTTAAGTGATTTTCGGGAGGGGACCTTATATGGGAGCTATGACCAATTATGGACCGATCGGAAAAAAATTTCATAGTAATATTTCTGTGCATATGAGTAATACTTATTCCAAATTTTATATGGATATCTTGATTTAGTAATGAGTTATGTGCGTTTAAGTGATTTTCGGGAAGGGTCCTTGTATGGGAGCTATGACCAATTATGGACCGATCGGAAAAAACTTTCACAGTAATATTTCTGTGCATATGAGCAATACTTATTCCAAATTTTGTATGGATATCTTAATTTAGTAATGAGTTATGTGCGTTTAAGTGATTTGAAATTATCTTGCTGTCGGTCCACACTAGCAAACTTTTGTTGAGAAACTTTTTCTTAATTCTCTTTTGAAGTTTCCTTAATGTCCACACATAGAAACTTTTGTTTCAGAAACTACGTATTAATTGCATTGATTTGTAGTTGTACGAATGAGAAGAATAACAAAACAAAACAAGTTTCCGAGTACGAGAAACTCCGTACCGCGAGAGAGATGTATGATATTCTTTCTCTGTCACGCAAAATCAAAAATTTCCCAAAAAAAATTTTCCTAGTGTGGACCGACAGTATTTTGTTTTTTTGATTATTTCGTTTCGTATGTTTGAATGGCTGTGTTTCATTGCCATGTGTATGTTGTTTTTGTTTCTTGGTGTATTCAGTTCGTATGTTTGGATGGCTGTGTGTTTTATTGCCTTGTGTATATTTTTTTCTTGGTGTATTCAGTTTTATGTTTGGATGTCTGTTGGTTTCCTTGCGTTGTGTATTTTGTTTTTGCTTTTTTGTGTATTTCGTTTAGTATGTGTGGATGTCTGTTGGTTTACTGCCTTGTGTGTTTTGTTTTTTTATCGTTGTTGTTGCTTATTTTGTTTTGCTAATAATGATATAGTCGGGAAAATGAAATAAATTTAAATTTTATAAAATTTATATTTTTTAAATACACTATAGTGAGGGTTATATAAGATTCGGCACAGCCGAATATAGCACTCTTACTTGTTTAATTCTTAATTTATACAACTCTGTAATTTTTATTTGAACTTTTTCTTACATTGTTGCTTTATTTTCTTAAACTTGTATTATTAATGATTGTATTATTTTAGTGAAATAAACAACCAAACAACTAACCAACAACAAATGTCAACTTTATTGTAAATTAAAGTATATCTGGTCAGCGCTTTGTTTATTTCCTCTGTGGCCTAGTATTTGTTCCTTGTGTGGAACAAAGTTTTATTTCAATTCTACAAAGTCATTTGGTTTTTGGAATTGATTGAACCGCAGGAGATTTCATCATAATTACAACGAGTTTGATAAGCTGTATTATTCGAAGCCATAAAGAGGACGTAGTTCGTAAGAGACTATTGCCGTGTTAAGGACTATGTCAAATCGGAGTCACCGATCAAATCAAATAGCTACCAAAACATTTTGAAGATTTTATAGGGAGTATGTCTAATTCGTCATCGCCAACTGGAGATGTTGTGGACAACGCCAGTCCATCAGATGGTACCAATGCACAGTGGGGCAGAATGGAAATTTTTTGGAAATAAATCTGGCATTTCTAAACGGCTGATCCGATCGGGATAAAATTTGGCGTGAGGGTAGCCAAGGAGTATTCGAGTTTTAGTTTTGAAGATGAACCCTGCAGATGCCCTAGGGACGGCGCTGTGGCGGCTCAAAGAAGGGTACCTACGACATGGAAAATTTTTAAACTCGTGCCATTTTTTTGTTTTTCACCCAAATACAAAGATTTTTATATTTTCTGAAAGCGCTCGACGAGATCTTGAAAAAACATGCTAGGACATACTACTTATCTCTTATAATATCCGAGTTATAGGCATTTAAAAATTTAGTGATACAAAATTTACCATACCTTGGACCGCCTTTTTTTGAATACCGGGCGTAATTTTGGACCAAATGGACTCAATTTTTTCTTGTTAGTTAGGCAACAAAATTTCCAATAATATACAAAAAATTTCAGATCAATATCATTTACAGATCCAAAAATATACGTATTTTAATTTAAAAATTCAAAAAATTTTAGATTTTTGCCGTTTTTTTGCCAAAAATGTGTCTTAACTCTTTTATTAATAAAATAAAATTTTCTTTAAGAACATATAACAATTTTATAATTTTCTAAAAGGTATCTTTACGCAGAACGCTTTGGCGTAAAAAACTTGTCCTATTTTTAGAAAATGTTGCCACTGCGTCCTTCCGAATATGACCTATTTTTTATCAAAACTTCAACTTTGGGCGACATGTTCTAAAATCCCAAAGCTGGGATCAGAAAACTGAAAGCAGTTTTGGAAACCTCAATATGTTTTCTATTTACTCCAAAAGTATTTTCCCAGCCCTGAAAGAAATGTGGACCCTATGGGCAAAAAAGTAAAAATTCCCATTTTTGGGATTTTCATTCCTATTTTTGGGAATTGCGGGATGCCCTTTGACCTTTTCAATTTTTTTTTTGCACTTTCTTATTTGAAATGACAAATTTAACAAGCGTTGAAAATTTCATTGAGTTTTGTTCATAAATAAAGATTTTGTCATATATTACATATTTGTTTAATTTCTAAAACTATGATTTATATCAAAATTTTAATAGGGTCGCAGATAGCTACAACAATTTAGTCCATATTTATCCCTTAATATCATTTTTTAGTTAGATATGGAAATTCTCGACCCTTTACAAAAAATTTCAAGCCAATATCTCAATTACATTCAAAAATATGTTCATTTAAACCTGTGTCCTTTAATTTCATCTTTTTCATATTTTAGTATTAAGTATGACAGAACATATTTAAATCTTATATTTACCTATTTTCTATTTGTTTGCTTATCCTTATAATTGAAAGGTCCTATTATGAATTACAGGTTATAGTAATATAGTCCTAAATGTTAATAGGTAGACAATTCGTAATTTTTCACTTTGGAATACCTGTATCGGAAATGACAAGAATTGGTATATAAGTAAACTTCTTAGATTTTAAGTACCATATTTAATAAATCTACAATGAAGATTACATTAAAGTACGAAGAGTTGTGTTCCGTTTTATGGAGTGTATCTTCAAAAGGGCCAGAAAGAATTGAAGACATTTCAAATTATATAAAAACTACATATAGTAGAAAAGTAGACAAAACAGGCATATCAAAAATTGAAAACTTTTTAAAACTTTTTGATGTAAAAAGTAAGTCTGTGGATGGAAATCAAAAGAAATTTCGATTAAAATTTTGTAGTTGATGGAAACTACTACGGAAATCTCAACTTACAACACATCAACAGGAGCGCCTTGCAAGACATACGAAGACTTATGTTCAAGGTCAAAAAAAAGAGGGTCACACAAACACTTTTTTCAATCTCAAATGAGGAAATTGCTGATACATTTAACGAAATGCTGAAAAAGGAATACCAACCTATGGATGCCGTACATATTGCAACTATTCTTCCTAATGCATCACCAAAACGACTTAAGCGAATTGTGGAAAGTATACCAACTCCAACATCACAATCAAATTTTACTGAAGAGGAAGCAATAGCGCTTATGTTGGAACTGGGTCTCAGTCGAAATAAGTACCAAATATTAAGGAAAGCTCTGCATGAATAAGGACACAATATATTACCATCATACAAGGCGATCCAGGAAAAACAAGTTAGAGTGCTATATTCGGCAGAGCCGAATCTTAAATACCCTCCACCAGCAACTTTTGTATTAATTAATAAAACATTTGTAGAAATAAGTTTTCTCATGTCTTAAATAGAAAAATCCCAAGATTTAAACAGCTTAAATCTACTACAATTCCAAGATTTATTGAACATTAGAAACGCCACTTTTTTTTAAATTTTTATAGCGCCATAAGATATGCTTTAGCGATATTTAGTATTTGCATGTATGCATGTGTGTGAAAGATTTAAGGATTTTCAAAATACATACATATATATAATTTTGTTCTACACAAATTGATAATGCAAATAGTTAAATACGGTTAAAGCGCTTTTAGGGGCAGGACCTAGTATGAGAAATATGACCAAATATAGACCGATCGTAAAAATTCTTTAAGCTAAATTTCTGTACATAAAAACTATATTTCAGTAAAATTTTGTCTCTATATCGTAATTTAGTAATAAGTAATGTGTGTTCAAGTGATTTTCTGAAGGGACACTTGCATGGGACCCACCGCAAACATGTTATGAACCTATCGATAAAAAATCTTGCAATATAATTTTTGTATACAAAACTATTATTTGTGCCAAATGTTGTATCAATGGCTTTATTTGGTAATGAGAAATGTGCTTTTAGGAGATTTTCGTAAAAGGACCTTGTATGGGAGCTATGACCAATTATGTATATAAAGACAAAATTTCAAAATTTTGTATTTATATAATGAATATTGTGCATTTAAGTGATTTTCTGGAGGGGACCTATTATGAGAGCTATGACCAAATATGGACCGATCGTAAAACAATTTTATAGTGTAATTTATGTATATAAGAGCAATATTTTTGCTAAATGTATGGATATCAAGATTTGGTAATGAGTTAAGTGATTTTCGGAAAGGAACCTTGTATGGGAGCTATGACCAATTTTGAACCGATCCAAAAAAATTTTCGCAGTAATATTTCTATGCATGTGGGCAATTTTTATACCAAATTTTATATGGATCTCTTAATTAAGTAGTGATTTATGCGCGTTTAAGTGATTTTCGGGAGGGGACCTTGTATGGGAGCTATGACCAATTATGGACCGATCGGAAAAAACTTTCACCGTAATATTTCTGTGCATATGGGCAATACTTGTACCAAATTTTATATGGATATCTTAATTTAGTAATGAGTTATGCGCGTTTAAGTGACTTTCGGGAGGGGACCTTGTATGGGAGCTATGACCAATTATGGATCGATCGGAAAAAGCTTTCACAGTAATATTTCTATGCATATGGGCAATACTTATACCAAATTTTATATGGATATCTTAATTTAGTAATGAGTTATGCGCGTTTAAGTGATTTTCGGGAGGGGACCTTGTATGGGAGCTATGACCAATTTTGAACCGATCCAAAAAAATTTTCGCAGTAATATTTCTATGCATAAGGGCAATTTTTATACCAAATTTTATATGGATCTCTTAATTAAGTAGTGATTTATACGCGTTTAAGTGATTTTCGGGAGGGGACCTTGTATGGGAGCTATGACCAATTATGAACCGATCGGAGAAAACTTTCACAGTAATATTTCTATGCATATGGGCAATACTTATACCAAATTTTATATGGATATCTTAATTTAGTAATGTTATGCGCGTTTAAGTGATTTTCGGGAGGGGACCTTGTATGGGAGCTATGACCAATTTTGAACCGATCCAAAAAAATTTTCGCAGTAATATTTCTATGCATAAGGGCAATTTTTATACCAAATTTTATATGGATCTCTTAATTAAGTAGTGATTTATACGCGTTTAAGTGATTTTCGGGAGGGGACCTTGTATGGGAGCTATGACCAATATTGAACCGATCCAAAAAAATTTTCGCAGTAATATTTCTATGCATAAGGGCAATTTTATACCAAATTTTATATGGATCTCTTAATTAAGTAGTGATTTTCGGGATGGGACCTTGTATGGGAGCTATGACCAATTATGGACCGATCGGAAAAAACTTTCACAGTAATATTTCTATGCATATGGGCAATACTTATACCAAATTTTATATGGATATCTTAATTTAGTAATGAGTTATGCGCGTTTAAGTGATTTTCGGGAGGGGACCTTGTATGGGAGCTATGACCAATTATGGACCGATCGAAAAAAAATTTCACAGTAATATTTCTGTGCATATGAGCAATACTTGTACTAAACCTTATATGGGTATTTCAATTTAGTAATGAGTTATGTGTGTTTAAGTGATTTCCGGGAGGGGACCTTGTATGGGAGCTATGACCAAATATGGACCGATCGGAAAAAATTTCATAGTAATATTTCTGTATATGTGAGCAATACTTGCACCAAATGTTATATGGATATCTTGATTTAGTAATGAGTTATGTGCGTTTAAGTGATTATCGGGAGGGGTCCATGTATGGGAGCTATGACCAATTATCGACCGATCGGAAAAAAATTTCACAATAATATTTCTGTGCATATGAGCAACACTTGTACCAAATTTTATATGGATATCTTAATTTAGTAATGAGTTATGCGCGTTTAAGTGATTTTCGGGAGGGGACCTTGTATGGGAGCTATGACCAATTATGGACCGATCGGAAAAAACTTTCACAGTAATATTTCTGTGCATATGGGCAATACTTGTACCAAATTTTATATGGATATCTTAATTTAGTAATGAGTTATGCGCGTTTAAGTGATTTTCGGGAGGGGACCTTGTATGGGAGCTATGACCAATTATGGACCGATCGAAAAAAGCTTTCACAGTAATATTTCTATGCATATGGGCAATACTTGTACCAAATTTTATATGGATATCTTAATTTAGTAATGAGTTATGCGCGCTTAAGTGATTTTCGGGAGGGGACCTTGTATGGGAGCTATGTCCAATTATGGACCGATCCAGAAAATTTTTCTCTGAAAGAATTCTATTGACATAAGATTTTAATAGGTAAAATTTTGTGAAGATATCTACATTGTGATGGAAGTTATTAACGAAAAACCCGTTTTCCGGGAATATGTACTTTTGTATGAGAGGTATATGAAATTGCGGACCGATTCTGACAATTTTCTGCACGATTCAAGATCTTATGTAGAAACGAATGTATGGTGATTTTCATGGAATTATCTGGCATAGTTTTGGAGAAAATTACATTAGAATGTGTAAAAAATGCTTATTTTTTTCGAGGTTGTTTTAAATTTTGATTCATAACTTTTCCCGATGTGAACCGATTTTGCTCATTTTCAATACCAAACTGTACCGGATAATAATAAATATTTTGGGTGAATTTGGTTAAATTATATTGCTTCGTTTTAACGTGAGCGTGTTTTACACAGACAGACAGACAGACAGACAGACAGACAGACAGACAGACAGACAGACAGACAGACAGACAGACGGACGGACGGACGGACGGACGGACAGACGGACATAGCTAAATCGACTCAGAATTTCATAAGGACCCGGAATATATATACTTTGTTGGGTCTCAGATGAATATTTCTTGGTGTTACACACGGAATGACAAAGTTATATATACCCTCTATCACCACTGATGGTGGTGGAGGGTATAAAAACAAACTATCCTACCATCACCTATTGCTGTTAATGATGTGGAAGCTTGTATTGATATATCATCTTTGCTCGAAAACACAGCATCAAGAATTGTGTCAGACTTTTCAGAAGACCAACTAAGGAAAATTCATAACTGTGATGTTGTCTTAATGTGTAAGTGGGGATGTGACGGTTTATCAGCACTTCCAGAATACAAACAAGCTTGAGGAAGTCGGACATTAGCAGACTACAAAAGTGTATTTATGTCATCATTAGTGCCACTACGAATTCGTTCATATTCCCTTAATCCATCATCGTCAAGCATCGGAAATTCATTTGAAGATATATGGATCAATACAACTCCGGGTTCAAAAAATTTTTGTAGACCCATTGGATTTGAATATATAAAGGAGTCAAAGAAAACAACAAAAGATTTAGTGGAATATTTAAAAGATGAAATAAATGCACTGGAGCCCATTTGCATAAAAATAAAGGAATTCTCTATTAACGTATCATATCAGCTAAGCTTAACAATGATTGATGGAAAGGTCAGCAATGCCATAACAGAAACTTCTTCCTTCTGGAGATGCTCAATATGTAATGAGAAAAAGTCGCAATTCTCAAATATAAACAAAAGCAGAAGTATTAATGAAGAAGTCCTGTCTTTCGGAATTTCACCACTTCATGCCAGAATACGATTTTTGGATTACTTTTTACACATAGCATACGACCTCAAATATAGAAGTGTGCCAGAGAATCTTACTAAATCAACAAAAAATAATGAAGAATTGAAAGAACTGAGAGCTGCGGAAAAAAGCAGAATCCAAGAAGAATTTAAAGTTCAAATGGGATTAAACATCGACAAACCACTTCCAAGTTGCGGTAGTACAAATGACGGTAATACGGCGAGAAGGTTTTTTCGTGATTTTGAAATTACTTCAAAAATAACTGGAATCGACAAGGAGTTGCTTCGAAGAGTTAACACTATTTTAATGGCATTAAAATAGTGTTAAAAATAAATTCCTTGTATCTCTGTATCCATGGAGGGAACTAACACCAACAGTACACAAAGTATGGTCAAATAATAATTGAATCGAATATTCTTCCACTTGGAGAGTTAACAGAAGAAGCCCAGGAAGTGAGGAATCGAGATTTTAAGCATGTTCAACTATTCAGCTCAAGAAAATGCTCCAGGCAATCACAGAATGAAGATATTTTTAATAATTTACTTCTATCTTCTGATCCTGTTCTTTCAACTATGCGAAAAAGATGGATTTGTTATGAAACTCTATCATCTCAAAACAAGGAAGATTTAAAGGACTTATATTACCTTCTGGATATGTATACCGATATGACAGATTATTTTATAGAAAATAAGTAGTGTTAGGAATTAACTATATAAGTAGGTTGTAAGAATTAATTGTATTATGTTTAAATAAACAGTTCAAATAAAAATAGCTATTATACTAACTGATGATATTGTATTAAATTGAGTTTTATGTTTCGGTGGGCGGGAAAGGTGGTTTGTGTGGGGTGATTTAGGTGTTGTTGTGCGTGGCTCATGATACAATTATAATTTTTTTATTGTATATACAATGTTATAGTCTTTAATAAAATAATTAACTAAATAATTTTTAAAAATTGTCCAAATATTTTATTCAACACCAAATGTATGTTCTGTCATACTTAATACTAAATTATGAAAGAGATGAAATTAAAGGACACAGGTTTAAATGAACATATTTTTGAATGTAATTGAGATATTGGCTTGAAATTTTTTGTAAAGGGTCGAGAATTTCCATATCTAACTAAAAAATGATATTAAGGGATAAATATGGTCTAAATTGTTGTAGCTATCTGCGACCCTATTAAAATTTTGATATAAATCATAGTTTTAGAAATTAAACAAATATGTAATATATGACAAAATCTTTATTTATGAACAAAACTCAATGAAATTTTCAAAGCTTGTTAAATTTGTCATTTTAAATAAGAAAATGCAAAAAAAAAATTGAAAAGGTCAAAGGGCATCCCGCAATTCTCAAAAATAGGAATGAAAATCCCAAAAATGGGATTTTTTACTTTTTTGCACATAGGGTCCACATTTCTTTCAGGGCTGGGAAAATACTTTTGGAGTAAATAGAAAACATATTGAGGTTTCCAAAACTGCTTTCAGTTTTCTAATCCCAGCTTTGGGATTTTAGAACATGTCGCCCAAAGTTGAAGTTTTGATAAAAAATAGGTCATATTCGGAAGGACGCAGTGGCAACATTTTCAAAAAATAGGACAATTATTTTACGCCAAAGCGTTCTGCGTAAAGATACCTTTTAGAAAACTATAAAATTGTTATATGTTCTTAAAGAAAATTTTATTTTATTAATAAAAGAGTTAAGACACATTTTTGGCAAAAAAACGGCAAAAATCTAAAATTTTTTGAATTTTTAAATTAAAATACGTATATTTTTGGATCTGTAAATGATATTGATCTGAAATTTTTTGTATGTTATTGGAAATTTTGTTGTCTAACTAACAAGAAAAAATTGAGTCCATTTGGTTCAAAATTACGCCCGGTATTCAAAAAAAGGCGGACCAAGGTATGGTAAATTTTGTATCACTAAATTTTTAAATGCCTATAACTCGGATATTATAAGAGATAAGTAGTATGTCCTAGCATGTTTTTTTAAGATCTCGTCAAGCGCTTTCAGAAAATATAAAAATCTTTGTATTTGGGTGAAAAACAAAAAAATGGCACGAGTTTAAAAATTTTACATGTCGTAGGTACCCTACTTTGAGCCGCCACAGCGCCGTCCCTGGGGCATCTGCAGGGTTTATCTTCAAAACTTAAACTCGAATACTCCTTGGCTACGCTCACGCCAAATTTTATCCCGATCGGATCAGCCGTTTAGAAATGCCAGATTTATTTCCAAAAAATTTCCATTCTGCCCCACTGTGCAGTGCCGAGAACACAATTGTAGAGCAACATAACGCCAACGATTTGATCACCTGTTTAATGGAAAGGTTAAAAGTGTTAGAGGACAATAATCAACGTACTATGCAACAGCTTCTACAAAGTGAGGCCAAAAGGTCTCAACTACAAGGGAAATTGCCAGACGAAGGTGCCGCGTCGAAATTGCCTTCACCTATAGTTGTACCACATAGTACACGGGTCCAAAGCAAAAATATATCTTCGACACATAATACTACAACTGCCGCTACCATATCTCGATCCGACACCAGGCCATACGTATTGTGTATGTTTTCTATTCAAGTTTTATTCACAACTCAACAAAATATTTTAAAATTCAAAAGCAAATTAAAATTACAATTTCAATGAAAATATGATTAACAAAATTTAAAAATATAAAAGTAAATTAACACAAAGTAAATATATATCAATTCCTCCGCGTTAATTTTGTATTTACTGCTGATGAATTATTGGCTGCTAATTTTCTTATTCTCATAGATCTTCGAACAATTGGTTGCTGTAAAGAACGAGATTCCGATGAAGCAGCTGAATTTGTTTGACCTGAAAATGTAATTTGAGATTGTCCTTTTCTATTATAATTATTATGACCAGCAGGTTGATCTGAAACGACAGAAGGTTCAGCATTATTATGGGGAGGAAGTAAATTAGCTAATTCACGAGCTCTGTTAAAATCACTGTCTGCTAATTTTTCTTGAATAGTAGGAACGGATTTACGTATTTGGTTTTGATGACGTTTAATAGTTTTATCATCAGTTGTCCTAAGTAAATATAACATATTTCCTTTTTAGAATTCGTGCATCGACCCAACGTTTAGGTTTTCCATATAATCTTGCAACCACATTATCGTTTATTTTGAACTTAGATATTCTATTTTCATTTGAAATTCTTTCACATGGATTTAGTAAGCTCAACATTATTCTTGGTTGTCGACCATGAAGTAATTCTGCTGGTGATTTATCGTTTTCCATCGGTGTTGATCGATATGTTGACAAGAAACTTAGTAAGGACTCATCTATGTTTTTTCCAGATTCAATATTTTTCTTTAATGATGTTTTGAAAGATCGAACAAACCGTTCCGCTTGACCATTAGAAGCTGGATGAAACGGCGCTGTAGTTAGATGTATAACCCCATTGGAATTACAAAATAGTCTAAACTCCTATGCAGTAAATTGAGGCCCATTATCTGACACTATTACTTCTGGAAGACCTTCAATTGCAAAAGTATTTTTCAATGTATTAATTGTAGCAGATGTTCATTTTAAAAACATAAGGATAATGAGAAAAAGCATCAACACACATCCATGAACTGAACTCTTTTGTAGGCATAGAAAGTACAGATGAACATGGTGAACATTTTAAAATTAAATTTTCAATTGCCTTGTCTATTCCAGGCCACCAACAATATCGGCGTGCTAATTGTTTAGTTTTAACGATACCCCAATGACCTTCGTGAAGTAAGTTTAGTATTTTAGTTTGGAAACATTTGGGAATAACTACTCGATGACTATCTATTTGCAGTAAAATAACACCATCCAGAGTTGTTAAGTTTTCTCTTCTATTAAAATAGGGCTTTAAAATATCATCAACTTGTTCAGGCCAACCTTCTTTTATAAATTTCAGAACTTGGAATAGTAGTTTATCCTTTTTTGTGCAATCTGCAATTTGTGTAGCATCTACAGGAAATGAACATATTTCTTCCGCTAAATTTATATCCATGTTATCTAGTTCAATATCAATTTCTGTATCACTTTCCAATGGTAACCTTGATAATGCATCAGCATTTTGATGATTATTGGTAGATTTGTATTTAATATCAAAGTTATAATTTGACAAAAATAGTGCCCATCGTTGAATTCGGTTTGCGGAATGTATAGGTATCGATTTTTGTGGATTGAAAATTTACACGAGAGGCTTGTGGTCAGTAATTAATGTGAATTTCCTACCATAAAGATATTTGTGAAATTTCTTTACACCAAATATTATAGCTAGCGCCTCCTTTTCGATTTGGCTATAATTCTTTTCATGGGCATTTAACGTTTTGGAAGCATGTGCTATAGGTCTTTCAGAACCATCGGGATAAACATGGGAAATAACGGCACCCAGGCCAAAAGATGACGCATCAGTGGCTAATAACAATGGTAATTTATCATCGAAATGAGAAAGTTTAGTTGTTGAAATAAGTTGCTGTTTAAGATTTTGAAAAGCTTCTTCTTGGCATTTTCCCCACACAAAGGGAATATTCTTTCTTCTCAATTTGTTGAGAGGTTCACATAAAGTAGAAAAGTTGTTTATGTATTTCATGTAGTATGTATTATTTGGTCTAGGTAAATTTTGAATGGCAATAATACCTTTATCGGATGGCTCAATTCCGTTTTTGCTAATTATATTACCAAGATATTCAATTTCGTCCTGCATAAAGGAGCATTTGGCTATATTACATGTTAAACCAGCATTCTCTAATTTTGATAGGAGTTTTTTCAAATTTTGCTCATGTTCCTCATGAGTTTTACCCGTTACAACTATATCGTCCAGATAATTAACGGTATTAGGAATATCAGAAATTAATTGTTGGAGAAAACGTTGGAAAATTGCCGATGCACTGGAAACGCCAAAAGGCAACTTTTGGTATTGAAATAAGCTAAGAGGGGTGTTAACAACTAATATTTTCTTCGATTCTTCATCCATGGCAATTTGAAAATAAGCTTCAGACAAATCTATTTTTGAATATTTACAACCACCTCTTAATTTATATAATAAATCCTCTAGTTTTGGAATGGGATACAACCACAACCACCTCTTAATTTATATAATAAATCCTCTAGTTTTGGAATGGGATGCTCCATGTCCAACTGGGGATTAACTGTTTGTTTGAAATCAGCGCAAATTCTGATTTTAGAATTAGGTTTGGGGACTATAACGATTGGAGAAGCCCAAGGACTATATGATATAGGCTTCCAAATTCCTAATTCTTCTAAACGTTTAGCTTCTTCCTTAAATTGTTCTTGAAGTGCAAAAGGAATAGGTCTTGCTTTTGAAAACTTTGGAATGACATTCTCCTTCAAATACAAATGAGCTTTAAACATATTGCAACAACCTAATGAATTTGAAAACAATTTAGGATATTTTTTTGAAATATTTTGCTCATGTAGACTTTCCAACTGGAAAATATCATTAACACATTTAAACGCATCGTACCAATCAATGCCGAAAATATTTGAGCCTTCATATGTATTGGCCACTAACAATTTCAAAGGTTTGGTTTCAGAACCTAATGAGACATCTACCTTTAACATACCGAGAACAGGGATATTTTGATTACCATAAGCTCTCAAAACTGTGTCGGTTTTATATATAGGCAAATTTTTGAAAAGATTATATGATTTTAAATCAATCATGGAACATGATGCACCAGTATCAAACTGGAATTCAAGTTTATGCTCATTGACTTGAACATTAACGAATAACTTCTTATCCTTTCTAATTAAAAGATTGTTAATTTGGTGACAATGCTCAGAATCAGAGACTAAGTCTTCAGAATTCTCTATATTATTAACATTTTTAGATTTACATACCGGGGCTATGTAACCAGTTTTCCCACATCTGTGGCATTTGGCATTGCGAAACTTACAATTTTGTTTTTTATGATTTTTGAAACATCCCGAACATGATGGCAATTGATTTTCAGGTGATATTTTGCTTGGTCTTTTGCTAGTTTGACTATTTTGTTGCTGGTACTTTGGATTATGATTTCTAAATTTAACTTGTTGAACTTCTTGCGGAAGACTGTTGTTTCTTATTGTTTCCAATGATGATTGTGTTGATTCATAGGTCTCTGCTATGTTGATGACTTCCTCCAAAGATGGGTTTTGTTTTTGTAAAGCGGCAGTTCTTGCTATTTCATGTGACGTATTTAAAATAAGTGCATCGCTCTGTTGTGAAACTTAAATCTTGCTGCTAACACGTGAACTTTCGATGCATAATATTGTTCCAGCTTACAAATGATTTCTTGAAAAGTTTTGGTTTGAAGTTTTTCTGTTCCGAACAATTTGCTTGCCAATTCAAATAAATCTTGACCCATCCACGATAAAAAGTAGGACTTCATTTGCTCGGCATCTTGGACTCATACGCTTTAAAATGTTCTTTTAGTTGATTGGAATAAGCAGAAAAATTGTCTCAACTGATCTCAAATTTGGAAAAAGGCGGAATGTTCTTCTTCGGAGTTGTGTTAACGTTATTTATATAACGTGCAAAAAAATCTTGTTGTTGTTCAAGCAATTGTTGTGCCCAAGTTTGCTGATCCTTAAGCATTTGGGCAAATTGTTTTTCCATTTTTATAAAAATTTTCCTCGTCGCCAATTATTGTGTATGATTTCTATTCAAGTTTTATTCACAACTCAACAAAATATTTTAAAATTCAAAAGCAAATTAAAATTACAGTTTCAATGAAAATATGATTAACAAAATTTAAAAATATAAAAGTAAATTAACACAAAGTAAATATATATCAATACGAATGTACATTATAGTCTACAACAGCCAATTACTTCAATTATTACTTACTTCAGCACGTGAAGAGGTGGAATGTTTGCTGATAAATCCACGTAATGTCCAACAGGTAATTGAACAGCTCGAATTTAAATATGGTCGTCCCGAGCTCTTGATTATAAGCCAATTGCAGAAAGTGCGTGAGATTGTTGCCATACCAGTGAATCGTTTTGAAAGGATAGTTCCATTTGCTACAAAAGCGACAACTTTTTTGAGGAGCTACAATGCCGTACAACACTTGGGTAATCCAACATTGATGGAGGAACTTTCTCTAAGATGCCAATGACTAAACGTATAGAATGGGCCTCCCACTCAACGCTGATTAGCCCGTATCCGACGTTGGAGCATTTTAACGCATGGATTAATCAGATGGCGAAAATTACGCCATTTGGTTACGCCAAATTTGCCGACAACCTCATTACCTGGGCCTATTAAGGGTAATACTCCTATGAAAGGCAATACTCAGTCATGCACCAATACAAAGCCAATTCTTGCTGTTGCTGAGATAGTCCAAGAGGATGTTCAAAGGCAAATACATTGTGCCAAATGTAATGATTCCCATTTCTTGTCTAAATGTGAACAGTTTTTGAAATTGCTTATTGATGAACGATGGGATTTTGTAAAGGGCAACCGCCTTTGCTTTTCGTGTTTACGTAAAGGACACTCTCTGACGCGTTTGTAAAAAAGTGCACAATGTGAATTTACACCAGGACATGAATGTCAACCAAGCACAGGTGAATATGATAGGTCCTGAACCATTTTCACCGAGAACAACTCAGTTACTGTACAAGATCGTTCCAGTCACAATCTATTAACCTGGAAGAACTAAATGACAAATTCCACAATCTGAAGAGCCTTCCAATAGCCCAATATATATGGAAGCCATCCCACAGGTATTAATAGGATTGGATAATTGTCATCTGACCCCAAATTTGAAGAGTGTCAGACTAAGTCAATGTGTTATTGTCGCTAACACACTACTGGGTTGGGTAATATATGCCCGACCACGAGAATCTAACCCATTGTCGGCTGGTCTATTGTAAATTGTACTTCATGTTCATGAGGAGAAGGCGGAGTGTGAGAGAATAGTTGCTGACTATTTTACAACCGAAAATTTCGGTGTAGAGGTGATAAAGCAACCACTCGAGTCCGAAAACGTAAAACGTGCGTTTCAAATTCTGAGTTATACAACCAGAAGAATCGAATCACGCTATGAGACTGGCCTGTTGTGGAAATCTGATGACGTCAAACTTCCGGATAGTTTCAACATGGCATTAAATCGTTTGAACTCCATGGAACGGAAAATGCAAAAGAGTGAGGATTTTGCCAAGGCATATAAAGAGTGCATGGCCAATTACATAGAGAAAGGTTATGCCAGAAAACTGTCACCTGACGAAATTTTAAGAGAGTCATTGCATAAATGGTATTTACCACATTTTGCTGTTGTAAATGTTAACAAGCCAGGGAAATTAAGACTCGTATTTGACGCCGCTGCAGCCGTGAACGGGACGTCTTTAAACTCTCAGCTTCTCAAAGGACCCGATCAAATCCAGTCCCAATTGAAAATACTTTTCCAATTTCGGGAACGCAACATTGCCATATGTGCCGATATAAAGGAAATGTTTCTGCAGGTTCGAATACGTGAATCCGATCAAGATGCACAGCGATTTCTTTGGAGATCTGATCGAAACGAACCAGTAGAGGAATATATAGTATAGAGGAATATGGTTTCCATGATATTCGGCGACACTTGTTCTCCATGTAGCGCACAACTTGTCAAAAATTTGAATCCGCTCGAAAATGCGAACGACCAACCTGAGGTGATGGATGTAATTATAAATAGTCACTATGTAGATGACATGGTTTGCAGCTACCAGAAGGAGGACGATCCGCTTAGAATTTCATCAGCAGTAAGAGAGACACTGGTGTAAAGTGGGACGAGGAGATTTCTGCCAACATTTATAATCGTTTTGTTCTGTGGGTTCGGATTTTGGAATGAACTGAATAATTTGGTCTGCCCAGGTCAATTGAGCTCCAAATTTTCAATGACGCCAGCGAAACCATATTCGCCTCTGTCGCATACTGGCGTATAGTTACGAGCAATGGGATTTATGTCAGCTTTATTGTCGGAAAAACTAAATGTACCCCACTTAAGGCTTTATCTATCCCTCGCCTGGAATTACAAGCAGCGGTCTTGGGCACACGCTTAAATAATATGGTTATTGAATGCCACAGAATTCAGCCATCCAGGACAATTCTTTGGACCGATTTCAGAACTGTAATGGGCTGGATAAGATCGGATCATCGCCAGTACAAGGTATTTGTGGCGCATAGAGTTGGCGAGATTCTTGAATCGACAAACGAGAGCCAGTGGCGCTTGGTCCCAACGCACTTGAACTCTGCCGACGTCGCTACTAGGGCAAATTATCCAGTGACATATAACCCCGACAACTCATAGACACAAGGTCCTTCTTTTTTGTTGGAGGATGAACAATCGTGGTCACAACAGATTTGTTTGAATGCAACGGAAGAGGAGAAAAGAAGAATTTGTGTAGTTACTATTGAGACGATCCTAATGGACTTTAAGAAATTTTCGAGTTATCTGCGTAAACAAAGAACAGTTGTATGGGTGATGCGATTTTGTGATTTATGTCGGGGAAAATTGAATGGAAGTCGAGCTATAAGCTGACAGCAGGCGAACTTCAGAATGCCGAGGTGAAAATATGTAAAACGGTTTAAGCCGAAGTGTATGCACAGGAAGTAGCCGACCTAAATTCAAAAGGTATCGTATCCAGGAATAGTCATCACTTACTCCAGGTCTAAATGCCGATGGTCTCATTTGTGTCATGGTCGATTGGATTACGCGATGGCCCTGCCCGATTCATCTAAACATCCAATCATATTGCCAAATCGTCATGTCATCACTGATTTTATCGTAATGTGGAATTATAGTAAATTTTTTCATCAAAATGATGAGCTCATGGTTAATGAAATAAGGAGAGTGTTTTGGATAACACATCTACGTGCACCAGACGAAATTTTAAGAGAGTCATTGCATAAATGGTATGTACCACATTTTGCTGTTGTAAAGGTTAACAAGCCAGGGAAATTAAGACTCGTATTTGACGCCGCTGCAGCCGTGAACGGGACGTCGTTAAACTCTCAGCTTCTCAAAGGACCCGATCAAAACCAGCCCCTATTGAAAATACTTTTCCAATTTCGGGAAGGCAACATTGCCATATGTGCCGCGCAAAGTCAAATTGTCAAAAATGTCGTAAAGATCGGGCCAAACCAAACCCTCCAATGGTGGGACAATTGCCAACCGTCTACAGCCGTATTTCAGACCCTTCACCTACACGAGAATTGATTATTTCGGGGCAATGTACGTTACAATTGGACGCCGAAGGGAGAAACGTTGGGGGCACTTTTCACGTGCTTAACGACCCGAGCGATTAATATTGAGTTGGCAGCTGATTTATACACCGATGCATGTATAACATGCATCCGTAATTTTGTGAACCGAAGGGGAGTTCTCATTAAGGCGATGGATAATTGAGGCGAGTAAGTGATTTTTTTGATCACAATTATATTCAAAGTGAATTGGCCGTAAAGAATATTATGTGGGAAAGCGGTGCTTGATGTATGTGGTGAATCTCCCTAGGAACATTCACGGGAGGCGACATCTTTTATTATTTTATTTTTTAATGCTTTATTTATACAACTCAGTAATTTGTATTTGAATTTTTTCTAACATTGTTATTGTTAGCGACTATTTTGAGAACTTGCTTGAACACGTCGTAAGACAATAGGTTTGAAATCTTTTAGTTTGCCTAGTGATTAAACAAAATGTAATTATTTGCTTCATTTTCTTAAACTTGTATTATTAATGATTGTATTATTTAAGTGAAAGAAACAACCAAACAACTAACCAACTACAAATGTCAACTTTATTGTAAATTAAAGTATATCTGGTCAGCGCCTTGATTATTTCCTCTGTGGCCTAGTATTTGTTCCTTGTATGGAACACCCCCATACAAGTGGCCCCCCGAAAACCACTGTAAACAATCATGGCGGGTTTAAAAACAGCAGTATGTCAATGAAATTCCACATAAACAAGTTTTATATGAACCAAAATCTCCCTACCAAAATTTATAAGAATCGGTCCATAATTGACCCTACACCCCATATAAGGTCCCTCTCAGAAAACGACTATAACGCTCATAACTTGCTTCAAAATGATAGCAATGCAACGAAATTCGACATAAACAAGTCTTAAGGGAACCAAAATCTCCCTACCAAATTTTATGAAAATCGGTTTATAATTGACCCCACCCCCCATATAAGGTCCCTCTCAGAAAACGACAATAACGATCATAACTTGCTTTAAATATGCAACGAAATTCGATATAAACAAGTATTTGGGGAACTAAAAAATCGGCCCATAATTGACCTTATTCCCCATATAAGGTTCATCTCGGAAAATTACTTTAAAAGCTCACAACTTTCTTAAAAATGCCAGTAAATCACGAAAGTCAACATAAAGAAGTTTTAGAGGAACCAAAATCTCTCTGCCAAATTTTATGAGGATCGGTTTATAAGTGACCCTACCCCCGATTAAGGTCCCCTCATAAATTGACTATAAGGCTCATAATTTGCTACAAAATTATAGTAAAGCAACGAAATTCAACGTAAACAAGTTTTCGCTATAATTGAAAATTACTTTAAAGTTCATAATTTGCCTAAAATGCCATTATATCAACGAAATTGACATAAACATCTTTTATAGAAACTAAAATCTCTCTGCCAAATATTAAGAGGATAGGTCCATAATTGATTCTGCCCCCCATATAAGGTCCCCCTCATAAAATGTCTTTAACGCTCATTACAATAACTTGCTTCGACATAAAAGAATAGCAACGAAATTCGACATAAACAACTTCTTTAAAATGATAGAAAGTAATGAAATTCGACATAAATAAGTTTTATAGGAACTTAATTCTAACTGTAAAATTTTTTGAGGATCGGTTCGTAATTTACCTTATCTCCTATCATAGAATGACACTAACAGCCATAACTGACTTAAAAATTCCAGTGTAGCGGTAAAGTTCATCACGAACTAGCTTTTTGAGATCTAAAATCTTTTTGTCCAATTTTATGAGCATCGAGCCATATTGGATTAAAGTCTTCATATAAGGCTTAGAAAGCATTGATATTCGACATAACAAGTTTTATTGAATGCAAAATCTTTGTAGAATTTTAGGAGGATCGGTCCAAAATTGACCATAAGTAAATTTGAAGGAAATCAAAACATTAAAAAATAATTAAATATGATAAAATAAGTGCTACCATCACCCTAATTAGATTACTATTTATATATGATCAATCAGTTTAGAAAATATCCAATAAATGATTAAATTGTAGAAGCAAAAACATCGGTTGTTATAGTATATGTCCACTTTTCGAAATTCACCTGAAATTTAAGACTTATGATTTGATGGTGGGTATATAAGATTCGGCACAGCCAAATATAGCAATCTTACTTGTTTTCTTCTGCTATGATGCATTTATAGTGCATCCAAATTCTGTCAAATTAAGTTGATATATCTTAAATTATCCTGTAGAATTGTAAGTAAGATTGAATTGTAAGTTAGATTTGAAATATGTTAAGCAGTTTTCGATATATTAACGGAACCAATATACCAAATGGCAACCGATACCGCTTAAATACCGTTTAAAATGGAATACCGGTATTGATTCCGAAATAAATTTATCATTATAAATACCGGTATCATACCGGTACAATATCGTTATCATAACAGCATCAATGCCGGTATTATACCAGTTTCAATACGGATATCTTGCATCTATTTGCATTAAAGTTATCTAAAGTGGTAGAAATTGGATATTTTCATATACATATACTTTAAAAATTGCAATCATTACAATGCAATGTATTAAAAAACTACTGATCATTACCAAAACATGAAAAAATTTGGCGGGTATATGTCTATTGTTTATCTGCTAAAATTAAGACAACTAGGCACACGCGTGTAAAGAGTACTTCTCGAAAGATTAGGACTGGTCCAATACCAACCCAAATATATGAAGAAAAGCATACCCCATTTAACATTGTGATGTCCTAAAATTATTTGAGAACATGATAAGCCCCATTGTCCCCATAGTCCAATAATGTTAGAGGCATAGAAAAGGTATACATAGAACTGAAACTGAGTATGACAAAACCTAAGCACAGGGTATACAGAGGCGTCACGAGCAAAAATCTATTTCCCTCTCTTTCGCACAAAACGAATTCAATAATTTTTTTAGCTGTATTTTATATACCTCTTCTCACCAAACAATTTCAAAATCAAACAAAAGCTGATTTTAGACTTTTTTAAATGTCAAAAGTGACGCCTCTGTATACTTTGTGACCTAAGTCTGCTGTCAAAAACCTAAGTCGTGAGAATGTATTAGTTGAAAAATATGTAACCCAACAAACACAAACTCTTTCGTTTAAAAAGTTTTTATATTTTTGTTTGATATTATATTTCGATATTTTATGAAATAATGGTTTGAATTAGCCATTTTTATTCAATATCAGTTGACCAATGTAAGAAAGATCTTCATTAAAAATTATTTTTAATTTTAAATAAACTCTTTGTGGTTGCTGGGTTGAGTCAATATTGACACTTGAAAATAATATTAAAAAATAAAAACGATTGAACAATTTGTTTTTTTTTCTGAAAATGTTTTCAATAATTTTATGGGAAAACATAACTTTTAGCAGTGTTTATTGCAGCAGCAGGTGCTATTTTGCCAAAGGAATTGTGCTAATGCTAAAATTAACGCTTGATATGAACGATTATTGTTAATTTCAAAGCAGCCCAAATGCAGTCAAAATACACCCTACACCACACTAATGCGAACGGTATTTTGTTTACGTCTTAAAGTTTGTAACACCTGCGTCGATGTTAATGATGTAATCCGCCCATAAATTAGCCTATTGAACTTTTTTGTAAGCGGTACATGCTATACAAGAATAGAGTATTTATAAAATTCGACTCAACAAATTTTATATATACGAAATTTTGACTATATATTGTTATAATGAGTAGTACATTCATTAATTAAGCAAACATCAATCTCTTGAATATAACTTCTACATTAAAAAATACTAAATAACTTATTGCTACTTACTCGCAATGTGGTAGGGTATGGTGTATTCGGATACATTTTGTACTTTCATATTTTTGTTATTTTATGTAAACAAACATAAAAATACTCATACAATTGTATGAAATTCACACAGAACCTGTACATGTGAGAGAGTAATATTTCTTATTCTCAGTTTCAGTTCTATTTATTTTTCTATGGTTAGAGGGAAGTAGTTTTGGTATTACCTAAATCCTGAATTAATAAATAAGAAAATGTAGACCCACAAAAGTATACAATATGTATTCTGCGGCCATTTTAAGATGATCTGTAAAACGTTATAGGGCCCAAATGGGGAGCCTCTAGAAATTTCTGTTGGTGCTATTTGCTTTTTGCACCATAATAATACTTTTAAACAATATTAAAAGTAATCACTCTATAATCACTCAATTTTTTGACTTTTCCAAATTCTATTGTTGGAGACACTCATGTTTACATGTTTACTTTTAACTTTTTATTAGTTTTAATACATTTTGCTATTAATACCGTTATAAATACCGTTTCGGTTGCCAATCTTGGTCTAAACACAAACAATACGTTTTGTCGATGAGCGACGGACAGCTCGTGCTTAATGTATGTGTTTATATGAACAAAAACAAAACTGAAAAAATCATTTGTGTGTGCGAAAAAAACAATTTTTTAACTGTGCCGTTTAAATTTGTTTTATTATTAAACAAGTTAGAGTTCGGCTGAGCCGAATCTTAAATACCCCCCACCAGCTACTTTTATATTAATACTTTTTTAATTGATCAAATATTTGTAGAAATAAGTTTTATCATGTCTTAAATAGAGCTAAACAGCTTAAATCTGTTACAATTGCAAGATTTATTAAACATTACAAACGCCATTTTCTTTTATATTTTTTCAGCGCCATAAGATATGCTTATAATTTGCATGTATGCATGTGTGTGAAATATTTAACGAAATTCAAAATATATATGTATTTTGTTCTACACAAATTGAGTGTAGTGCCGGTTCACACAGGGAAACTGATTTTGTGTGTGAGAGAAAGAGATGATTTATATTTCTTTCTCTCATACACAAAAATCAAAAGTTTCCTACAAAAAGTTTGCCTGAGTGAACCGGCACTAATGCAACTAGTTAAATACGGTTAAAGTATGGGAGATATGACCAATTATCGACCGATCGGAAAAAAATTTCACAGTAACATTTCTATATACAAGAGCGATACTTGTACTAAATTCTATATGGATTTAGTAATTTAGTAATGAGTAGGGATGCTAAACGGGACTGGCTTTTACAAATCCCGGGATTCGGGATTTTGAAAATTGCAATCCCGGGATATTTTGGGATCCCGGGATTTTACGGGATCGGGATTACATAAATTTTATTATTTTATACATGAAAATCTTAAATCTTCATGTTTGTGAAGAAAATTGTTTAATCTTAATTAATCGACAGAAGATACATTTAAATTAAATAAAAACTTTTAGAATATCATAATTTCAGAAATTTGGTAACTACATACATGCTTCCTAAATAAAAACAAATAGAAAAGTATAGTCGGACATGGCCGACTATATGATACTCTACACCATGGATATATTTTAAAAAATATTAATTTTTCATAAAAAATTTGTTGAATTTTACTTTAATTCCGATGTATTTAAGCAATTTATTGATGGAAAACAAAATTTCTAGAAGAGGCTTTATATGGGAACTAGGGTCAAATATGGACCGATCCTCAAAAAATTGGGAAGAAGGATGTAATTTATATATAAAGGTTAGCTGAATCTCATCGCGATACTAATGGTTATAAGTAAATTTTTGGACGTTTAAGATATTTTTTAAAGCGGGGTTCGTATGGGGGCTAGGGTCAAACGACGGCCGACTCAGAAAGTGATTCTGAGTAGATCGGTATACTTTAAGGTGGGTGTAGGACAAATATTTTTATGCGTTACAAACATCAGCACAAATGTATAATACCCTCCCCACTGTAGTGGTGTAGGGTATAATAAATATAACGTTCAATCCTTCGAATATCAATTTAGATCATAAATGAACCTTTTCTTTGGAAAATGTTATCTACATTCAGAACAATTTAATTTACCTTTACCGTTATCACTCAGATTTGTAGAAAGCATGAAATGCAAAACCTTCTAGATATTATTTAAAAAATAAATTTTATATTTGACTGTGCCGAAATAAAATAAATATTCCGGTATGTGATGGAATTCGAAGGATTCGATCGAAGAATGGTTTATTATTTTCTTGTAAAATACTACGAAGACAACAAAATACTTTCCACTTAGGAGAATCAATTTAAAAATATATATATTTTGGAAAATACAAACGGAATAACAAACTTATATTTAACCTTCTCACGAAGGTGAAGGCCGCAGAATTTTTTTTATTATTTTTGTAGATTCAAATCTATTTTAAAAATGAATTTTATCAAATAGCTGATTGTAATGTATTGATATTAATATTGGCATCAAATTGAATTTTAGAGGAGGTACTTTTAGGATTTCTTGTGTTCATTTTGGTCCAAATTTGCGACCTAAATAGAATGAGTCTACTATAGACATATAATAATAAAAGGTTCAAAATGTACAAGGTTTGCTGTGCTGAATTTTGTTCTGCATAAGTCAAAAAAAAAACTAAGATCGTAATTTTCAAGCGAATTATGGCTCAAAAAAGAATTAAAAAAAATTTTAGTAACAAATCCCGGGATTCATTTTGAAAAATCCCGGGATTCGGGATTTCCTAATCCCGAAAAAAACCCGGAAATTATTTTGCAAATCCCGGGATTCGGGATTTTCTAATCCCGAAAAATCACGGGATTTTCGGGATTTCAGGATTGGCATCCCTAGTAATGAGTTATGTGCGTTTAAGTGATTTTCGGGAGGGGATTTTGCATGGGATCTATGACCAATTATGGACCGATCGGAAAAAAGTAACATTTCTGTATATAAAAGAAATACTTGTGCCAAATTTTATATGGATATCTTAATTTAGTAATGAGTTATTTGCGTTTAGTGGAAGGGGAGGGGAGGGGACCTTGTGTGGGAGCTATGACCAATTATGGACCTATCGAACAACAAAATTCACAGTAACGTTAATGTATATAAATTTTATATGGATATCTTAATTAAGTAATGAGTTATGTGCGTTTAAGTGATTTTCAGGAGGGGACATTGTATGGACCGGTCGCAAAAAAAATTTACGGTAATATTTCTGTATATAAGAGCAAACATGTACCAAATTTTATATGGATATCTGAATTAAGTAATGAGTTAAGTGCGTTTAAGTGATTTTCGGGAGGGTACCTTGTTTGGGAGCTATGACCAATTATGGGCCGATCCTGAAAATTTTTTCTCTGAATGAATTCTATTCACATAAGATTTTAACTTGTGAGATTTTGTGAAGATATCCACATTCTAACGGAAGTTATTAACAATAAACTCATTTTCCGGGAATATGTACTTTTGTATGAAAGGTATATGAAATTGTGGACCGATGCTGGCAATTTTCAGCAGGAATCAAGTTCTTGTGTAGAAACGAATGTATGATGATTTTCATGTATTTATATTGCATAGTTTTCGTGAAAATTACATCAGAATGTGTAAAAAATGTTTATTTTTTCGGAGTTTTAAATTTTGATTCAAAACTTTTCCCGATGTGAACCGATTTTGTTCATTTTCAATACCAAACTGCCTAGGACAATAATAAATATTTTGGGTAAATTTCGTTAATTTTTGTTGCTTCTTGTTATCGTGGGAATGTATTATACAGACAGATGGACGGAAGGCGGACATTGCTAGATCGACTCAGAATTTCATGAGGTCTAAGAATATACAGTGAATCAACTAAGTTTTTTGCCTACCTTTTTTTAAGAGAATTTTGTTTTTTGTTCATAAATAAAATTCAAAAAAACAGGTAAAAAGTAAATTTATGTTTTCCAATTGAAAATAGATTTTGTGTAGAATGGGAAAACCTTCTTTATTAAAATAAAAATTTTGGTGCATTTGTTGTTGCATTTTATTATTTTTCATCAGAATTTGCACGTCAATAAAGTATTTTGCATATTGAAATTTCCAGTTAATTTCGTTGGATTTTTCAAATTATTTTTTAATTGCTTTTTGGAATTTATTGTTTTATTGTTAAAAGGACACGTGTTAAGTATTTTTCAATTGGAATTTTCAAAAATCATATTCTCATTGTGTGAAAATGTGAAGCTATTGCCTTAAAAATGTTTAAAGGAAAATAATGAGGCAATTCCAATATAAAAAATATAAATGAAATTCAATTATGAGATGTTTAATCAATCATTAAAAAATATAAAATATAGAAATTGATGAAATAACACAAAGAATTATTAAAAAAAACGCACTGAGTTGTCTTTCAAAATCTTTAACTGCCAAAGGAGAGCGACTTGTATCCAAGCAAAAACCATTGAAGCCCTCATTTATCTTCTTCAAAGTCCATATACGAACTTAAAAGAACACTATGTTTAAATTTAGACCTCTAAACAGACCTTAGGTTGGTTGGAAACAATATAAAGTGAACTATCGTGTGGTACGGGAAAAATACTTAATTTAGATATTTACAAATAGAGGCGGTTCTCATCACCTAAGATCCACAAAAGCAATATTTTTCAGCTAATACATACACTTATATATAGTTAGAACCCAAATCAAGAATAACTATCCAAATCCAGCTACGCCTACTGTATTTTATTCATAAAATAATGCATTCAAAATATGAGGTAGAATTTGAAAATTCTAGCATGTAATAGTTCTATAGTGGTATACGGTGATATCCCCATACTTAGAGTGGCTAGGATGGTACTTAGTGTTAGCTTTATTGAATAAGAATCAATATTATACAATTCTAAATAAAATTCACACAGTACTCCTCAAATAGATGGGGTTTCCGTAATGTAGTTTTTGTTTATCAATACAAAATTACTAAAAACCCAGATTATTTTTGTTATAATCTATAGATTCATACCCCACTAATATTTTTTTCTAGGTCCAAATCCATTGATTTCCTAATATATCAAAATTACTTATTATTTTCGAAATTAAATCAAAGAAACGATAGATTTCATGTTAAGTCAAATATTGAAAAATTCTTATAGGTATATAGGATAATAAATCGGTTAAGAAATGTCCAAACTTAGTCGTTCCACTACTAAAATATCTAAAAAATGTTATTCTAATATATAGGAGTAATAAAAATATTAAATTTTATAAAATAATGTAGCAATATTAAAAAAATTAACAAAAAACCTTAAAAAGCAAAATACTTTATTGACCTTAAAAATTAACAATACGTTCACATTTTATCAAAAATCTCGTTAATTAATATCACGATTTTACTTTTTATGGTAGAAAATTAAAATATAAGATATTCTTTAAAAAATACAACAAGCAAATTGCTTTATTTTGCTAAAAATAATTGTTCAGATAAAGTTTTTTCTTAAAATTTATAAAATTTTACATAGGCAAATTACTTAATTGATTCACTGTATATACTTTGTTGTGTCTCAGAAGAATATTTCATAGTGTTACACACGGAATGACAAAGTTATATATACCCTCTATCACCACTAATGGTGGTGGAGGGTATAAAATATTTAATTAGTTTTTAATACGTCGGCAACGCAACGATTGGATATCACTTTCTTACGTTGCGTAGCTGTCAGTCGCAGTTGGACGCAAAGTATTGTATGTGTTTGAGCCTTTAAATCTTTTTAAGATACATATAAAACTTTGAAAAAGTACTAAAAATGGGGCAAAAAGCACTAATTTGACAAAGTTAATGAGGGATGGTAAATTAAACAAATCCGGCAACTCTATTACTGAGTATCTTTTTGTTTTCAAAAATAAAGAAATAAAATAAGTAATCATTGTAAGCAGTGAATAGGAAAAATATTGCGAAATAAATAATGGAGGAACTTTTGAACGAAGTGGTTCCCCAGGATGAGCTAGAGGTAATTTCCAAGCAACATTATGTTTATGTATTTATGGTTCCAAAACAGATTATTAAAACATTTACAGAAATTTGAGAAGAAATATGCTCATGAACTTGAATTGGATGGAGAAGTATCTGTAGAAACCAAATTCGAGTATGGGTTCTGCTTAGTTCGTAGCAGATATACCAACGACATCAGAAAGGTTTGTACATGTGAAGTATGATTGATAATGAATCATTTACTTTAATTGATTTTAATTTGTGGTCTTGTTAACCCGAAGTACTGGAATATTCTAATAAATCTAATTTTAGGGCATTATGATATTGGAGGATTTAGCCCGAATACATCCGGAGGGAAGACGCGACTATATTTATTATTTGGCTTTTGGTAATGCTAGAATAAAAAATTATTCAGAAGGTCTAAAATATTGTCGGGCATTTTTGGATATCGAATCAAATGATCAAGTCCGATCTTTAGAGGTACATAGTTAAAATAATTGATTAAAATAATGATGTAACAAGAATTTATTAACAATTATTTGTTTTCGTCGTAGGAATATATTAAGAAACAAAACGACAAGGAAATGGCCAAAGGCATGGCAGTGGCTGGTGGAGCTGCTTTAGTTTTGGGAGGAATTCTTGGACTTGGGATAGCTCTAGCGAAAAAGTAATAGTCAATAATGATTTCTCGACATATATCATATATTCATCGTTTAAATGTACATAAAATATCAATTAGTTTCTGTATTATATTAATGTTTTAACACCATCATTAATAACGATAGAAACATATCGGAAACTAATTAATTCTATAATTTCATTACTACATAAGATTTAAATTCATTTTAAAATGATATATTATTCATCTTTTAGATTAGCATAATATTACGAAAACAATCTACGTATAATTATTAAATTTGTTGTATATTCTCCTTTTTTTGTAGTAAACAAAAACGCAATAAATAAATGCAGGATATTTGCTACAAATGTATCTAACTGATATTTGCATTCAATTCACTTCAATGGAATCACCCTCAAACAATAAGATATAAATTCATACAAACGTATGTTTTCACGCAAATATTAACATTTATACATGAAATGTAGAAGTTAGATATCACCGAGATGTATCCGCTGAATGTGATAATTGTTGCATAAATAAAATTAAACAAAAGCTTATCATTCATAATATATGTACATATATACAACTTGCATATGTTTTCTGAATGATATGTGGTCTAAATCACCTATTTTTATAAATAGTTAATAAAATTTTTGTTATGTTTGTGATTATAAATTATATTCCATTTTTGCTTATTTCGTTAAAAATTCGAAATACAACTGTTGTAGCATGTGTTTTAAATAAACTAACATTTCTTAAATAAAAAAATTTAATATTTTTATTTGAGATTAAAAAAATAATGTTGTACGAGATGAATTAGTCAAGTTATAATAGGAGATATTTACCACAATGCCTATATTTATGATATCTATTGAATACAAGCTGATTTTCTGAAAGGGACTTTGTAGCTATATTAGGAAGATTCCGTAGGATGGATGCTAGGTGAAATAATGAACCGATTTAAATTTAATGTTTGCATGGAAGGACGAACGAAGGACAGACGGACGAATATAGTATATTTTAAGGTGTGTGTTAGACAAATATTTTTGTGCATACAAACATCAGCACAAACGGATTATACCCTCCCCACTATAGTGGTGCAGAGTATAAAATATGATTGGATTCTAATACCCCTATTATGGTTCACCCTTCGCGAAGGGTAGTCATCTTGACGCGATGCGAAGGCTTAAGTGTAATGACCCATGCAGGCCGTGCTGGATAGGGACACCCACACCAGAGGGGCTCATGGCGAGCACTTACTAAGAACTACCCCCCCCCAAATCTGATAGCGTCTGTTTTTCCCCTTTGGGGCGGCTATCAGATATCTTGGGTCTGCCGGGTGTTTTTCCCTTTTCGTGGCTGAGAGGGCACCCGGTAGTACCGGTCCGTTCTTTTTGGTCCTTTTGGACCCTGTCCTTTAGAACGTCCGTCAAATCCACCAGCGTCTGTTTTTCCCATATTGGGCGGCTTGGTGGTCTGTCTTCTCCACGTGGCGAGGCAGCTTTCTTAAACTTGGCAGTAAGTATAAAATGCAAACCTTAAAATGTCCAAATGTCCGAAAAAAAGACGTGCCCCATGTATCCGGTCGGGGGCCTTACAATCTCCGGAGAACCTATTCCCGCGGCGGCGATTTCAGGTCGCGGTGAATCGAATGCTACTGAGATCCGGGCTAGTCTGGCGGCGACACCGGGCCAGACTAATCCGCGAGCTACCGGCAACCAAAAACCGGCAGGAAAGGAGGAGGGGAAACCCAAATCCAAAATCTGCCAAAATAAAGCACCCCCTAAAAAGGGTTGCACCAAAAATGGTGGCGAAGTACCTCTGTCTCTCACCCCAAGTACTTCAAAGGCTGCCCAGGCCCTGACCGATGAAAACTCGGCCAATTCCCCTGCTTCGGGTGCTGCCAAGGCAGTTAACCCAGTGCCTGTCGTGAGCAATAGTACTGCGAACCAGATTTCGGGTACCATAGCTACACCTCCCCCCGCCAGTGAAGGAACTGCGAACTCGATTTCGGGTTCCCCAGCTGTGCCTCCAGTCCAACCGGGCGATAGCAAACCCTCAAGGCACGTTACACCTGCAAGAAGGGCCTTCATTAAACGGCGCGCCGCCGAGAAAATTATTGACCGGTTAGGTAAAGAGCCTGCCGAGTCCCTCTCTTCCGATGACTTGTCATCGCTTAACTGGGCTAAATCCGTCTTGGCTGACCAACAAATTCTCCCCCTCACGTCGAAAGACGCGCCTAAACGGCAACGTTCGGAGGAGGAGACACAAGGTCAGTCGCAACAGCCCGAGTCAAAGAAATTGAAGCAGCACAGGTCGTTTGATAGGTCCTTCAGCGAGGTAGCCAAGGGTCACCTCGTACGTGCCATCATCGACCGTGCGGATTCTGACTGCTCCATATCTCATGCAAACTGGGATATGGTGCGTAGAAAGCTGATGGGAGTGTTCTGGCGAGTTCTCAAGGAGAACCCAGGTCCCCCCCCTCAGTGCGATGATGCTGGTTGGTACCGTGGTCGGGTAAAGCTAATGGCCTGCTCAAATGAGCGTTCTGCTCAGCTACTTAAGCTGGCGATAGCTCTTTTGGATGGCCTGTGGGATGGAGCGAAGCTGGATGTGGTCTCTGTTGACGAGATACCACGCCGGCCTAGGTCCACTGCCCTAGTTCCCGACGAACCAGCGAAGCCAGAGGAGATATTGGAGCTCCTGAAGATCGGTAACCCTGAAATCCCCACACATGACTGGAAGGTAGTCAGGGTATCCGAATCTGAAGGACACTCCAGAAGGATCACCGTCATTATGAACAGGGAGTCCTTGGCGCCGCTTCGGGAGAGACGAGGAAAGGTCTACTACGGCTTTGAGTCGATCTTTCTCCGTGTCTACCGGGGTGACGATAAGGATAAAACTGTACAAAATGGCGAGGATCCGGCTCCGGAAGAGATGTCGTGCGACGAGGCTGCCAGTTCAATCGCCGAGGAGGACTCTACAACCAATTCACAACTGGTTGGTGAGTTCTTCGAGGGGGTTGAAGTGACAGCCGACGGCGACGAAACGGTTGACGAGGACGACCTCCTGAAATCCGATCAAGAGGACGTCAACGTCACCGTTATACACGTCTCGAAGAAGAAGGATGGTGAAGGTCACGCAAATTAACCTTCACCATTCCAAAGCAGCTTCGGCTGCCCTGCTCCTCCGGATGGCAGAGAGAGGGGAGGAGCTTATACTGGTCCAGGAGCCCTGGATCCACCGTGAAAGGGTTTGCGGACTTAGTATCAAAGGCTACAAGCTTTTATACATGAATGGTACAGGTAGGATTAGATCATGTATACTTGCCAAAAGCGATCTAAAAGTCTTCATTCTCTCTGATTTCAGCGATGAAGACACAGTTGTAGCGGCCTGGGAGACAGGTTCGGGTACCCTTTTAGTGGTATCCAGCTACATGGCCCATGACCACTGCGAACCACCGCCAAACAAAAAGGTTCGCGATATTATAACCAGGGCAAATAATGAAAATTTGCCGATAATAATTGGGGCTGACGCCAACGCACACCATGCTATATGGGGCAGCTCGGATACCAACGCAAGGGGTGAGTCGATTTTTAACTTTATTCTCTGCAATGGTATTGATGTAGTAAATACAGGCTCGGAACCTACCTTCGTGGCGATAAACAGAAGGGAGGTTTTGGACATTACGCTAGTTAGTTCTAAGCACTTTAATATGATCAGGGAATGGAGGGTTTCAAAAGACTGCTCCTTTTCTGATCACATGTATATTGACTTTATAATAGAGGTCAGGGAAACGAAGGCTATGCCTATTCGAAATAGGAAAAGAACGGATTGGACAAGACAACATGAGATCTTATCCAACCTTCTTTGGCAACTACCGAACATACAGAATCGGACTGATATTGAGAATGCGACTAACGCACTTACAAATGCGTTCGACAGGGCAATCTCGGAATCTTGCAGACCAAAGGTCTGTAAAGGCAAGAGTAAACCACCATGGTGGTCCTCTGAAATAGCAGACACTCGTAAAGCGTGTCGCAGATTGTTTAACGAGGCCAAGCGACTAGGAAACTGGTCGGAATATAAAGCCTCAGTGAACAGGTTCAAAAACCTGGTCAGAAATGCAAAACGCAAGTCTTGGATATCCTTCTGTAGCGGCGTGGAAGGATCTTCTGAGACAAGCCGCTTGCGGAAAATATTGTCTACTTCGACGGTTGTTCCTAGCTACATCCAAAAGGACTGTGGCACATGGACAACTTGCGGAAAGGAAACCCTAGAAGTTCTCCTTGACGCCCACTTTCCTGGAAACTCGCCTCTCACGATGGAGTTTTCCGATGAACTCTCTGATACGCACATGGAGGCAGACAATCTCATTAATGAGGAAAAGCTAAAATGGGCCCTCGAGAGTTTTGACCCGTATAAATCACCGGGTCCTGATGGCATAATACCTGCTGATCTTCAGCACAACGAGGATATCATAATCCCCTGGCTGACTAGAATCTACTCGGCCTGCCTAGAATGGTCCTACATTCCTGAATCTTGGACCAGATGTAATGTGGTCTTTATCCCCAAAGGGGGTAAGGCCTCTCATACAAAACCGAAAGATTTCAGGCCAATTAGTCTGTCATCCTTTCTCCTGAAAACCTTGGAAAGGATTATCGACCTGCATATTAGGAGTACGATCGATCCCGACCGTTTATCTGCATCTCAACATGCCTATATGAAGGGCAGATCTGTTGAAACTGCCCTCCACTCGCTCGTAGGTTTTATAGAAAAATCCCTCGAGCACAGGGAATATGCATTAGTGGCCTTCCTTGATATTGAAGGGGCCTTTAATAATGTACTACCAGATTCAATTTTATTGGAACTGACTAGGCTGGGTGTTACCCAGCCGATCACCCAATTCATTAGTAGGCTTTTGACGAATCGAGTCATAATTTCTACAATGGGAAATGCCACTGTTTACAGAATGGCGAAGCGCGGTACTCCACAAGGAGGGGTCTTATCACCTCTCCTATGGAATATTGCAATTAACCCACTGCTCATGGAACTCGATTCTATGAAGTGCAAGACTATTGCATATGCGGATGACGTGGCGGTTGCTGTCTCTGGCAAGCATCTGACCACTATCTCACAATGCCTACAACAATCACTGAGCCGACTGAGTCGTTGGAGCTACAACAGTGGTCTCAGTGTTAATCCTGGGAAGACCGAACTTGTTCTATTCTCTAATAGATACAAGATTCCTTCCTTCCCTCTTCCTCGCCTGAATGGGGTGGAGCTTAAACTCTCCGACAGTGCAAAATACTTAGGTATCATCCTTGATTCTAAACTACTATGGAATCTTAATATCAAAGCGAGAGCCTCTAAGGCATCTATCGCGATGTACGCATGTAGGAAGGCCATTGGTAAGAACTGGGGAATTAGTCCCAAGTCTGCAAAATGGATTTTCGACATGGTTATAAAGCCTATTCTGATGTATGGTGCGCTTGTCTGGTGGAAAGCTTTGGAAAAATCCACCTATTGCAACCATACTGAGGGAATAATGCGAGCTTCAGCACTAATGATCACTGGTGCGACTAGAAGTACGCCATCGCAGGCGTTGTTTACACTAATGCACTGGTTGCCTGCCGATCTGATGGCCAGGCAACTGGCATTAAACTCGGCAGTCAGACTTCATGCTGCCGGAATATGGAAGCCAAACCGATATGGTCACGCTTCTATCCTGGGGTGCACGAGTTACATCCCCGAGAATATCGATTACTGCTCTCCCACGACCCTTCCGGACAAAAAATTCACAGTTAAGATGTCAAACGAACCATCCTTCTCAGAAGGTGAAACACTTGACATCTTTACTGATGGATCTAAGTCCACTAAAGGCGTGGGTGGTGGTTTCTTTATCCCCCGCTTAAACAAAGCGGTATGTTTTAGGCTGAATGACTACTGCAGCGTCATACAGGCTGAAATCTCAGCCATAAAAAGAGCGGTTAACTGGATGAGGTACTATAGGATATGCAACGGTAATATCCGAATCTGTACTGACAGTAAACCTGCCATTAAATCTCTATCTGGTGTCTATACGACATCCAGACTGGTTCGCGAATGTCGGGTGTCTCTTGACGAGATGGCGAACCATTCGTGCCTGGAGCTACTCTGGGTACCGGGTCACTCTAATATTCCCGGAAATAGAAAAGCGGACGAACTAGCAAAAGCCGGTTCACGCCTCAACACATGGGATACTGACACACTGGTTGGTATTCCGCTTTCATGCTGTAAGGCCTTTATTCAGCATGAACTATATGGGTCTGCGCAGACCAGATGGTCATCACTGACCTATTGCTCTATATCAAGAATGACCTGGCCTCTCTATGATGAACGAAGGTCTTTTTGCTTGATGGGGCTTTCAAGGATGAGATTACGTATATTGGTATCCATCCTAACAGGGCACTGTACTATAGGTGCGCATGCAAGAAGATTAAATCTTCCATACAATGATTTCTGCAGGAGCTGTCAGAGCGAGGATGAAGAGGAAACTGTTGAACACTTCCTCTGTCTCTGCCCCGCCCTAGCAAATATCAGGACTGAGTTTCTAGGCAGTCCAATACTGCATGAACTTGCGGCTCTATCAAATATTGACGTATATAAGATAGAATCGTTCATTCGTGCCTCAGGCTGGTTTAATACCATATCGAACACGGACATGTAATGTCCCATAGGTTTTGGTTTTCCTCTCGTAGGATCCGCTATAGGGTATCACAACGGGACCATAAGGACCCAAGTGAGTCGGTCGAAGGACCGACTGCCTCAACAACCTAACCTAACCTATGGTTCACAACATTAACTATTTTGGTGTTGTATATTTAAAATTTACAACACTTACCTTATGTGCTGTCATTTTTGTTCATCTACGTCCAAAAAATAACTGGTTACTAGAGTTCAAACCCCTTGTTGGGCAGACGCTCTGGGCATAAAATAATATTCAAATCAATACCAAGTATATTACTCATTACCAAAATTTTAAAATGTTTGCTGGGATATGATGATATAGAAGTATGTACATTATACCGACTCACAAAAAATGGTGCTCGAGTTACCCCCCTCAAAATATTCGCTGTTATGTAATATGATGTTATCCAAAATATTTTGGGTTTAGTGTTGTCCGTTGAGCTGGACAGTTTTCAAGAAAATATCATATGGGGGACATGATTTTTCATGTCCAATTCAAAATTTTCCCAGCTTCAAAAAATCTATGTTTTGTTTTTATAATGAGTTCCCAAAATATTTCTAGTCTATCGATGGCCGTTCGTGAGCTGGACCGGTTACAAAAAAGGCCCTTTTTAGTTACATAGTTTTTTAAATTTTACAGTTTTAAATATACAATATGTGGTATAATTTGAAAGGTTTTTTGAAGCCACGTCTAGTGCATAAATTATATAAAATTGTGCATACATTTTATTTACATATGTTAATAAAAAACCTAACAAATTTAAATTTTTTGGAACATGACAATTACTAACTGACGGTTATTTTTATGATTAATACATCATTGAACGCAGCTTTAAAATCCCTTTCGAACGATACCACCTACTGAATATATTGTTTTAAAACAAAACTTAAATTTTAAAAATATAATTTAAAAGTACCTTGTTTTAATTTGGTCCAGCTCACGAACGGCCATCGCGAGACTTAAAATCATCAAAAAACAAAGCAAGGTAAATTTTGAGAGGGGTAACAAAAACACATTTTTGCTTTCCATACAGAGTGAGTCGGTCTAATGTACATACATACTTATCTATGTATATGCAGTTTAAATTTAAAAAAAAAATGAAACATTTTTGTAAAAGCATCTTTTATATACATATTCTAGTTAAAATATCATTTAAAAACTTTTATTACTTATTATGAAAATTAAAATTACTCGTAGTTGTTTATTAATTAATTTAAAATCTAAATAAATGCATCGGTTACATTAGATATAAAATTGCACAAAAAATTTGTAGTATGTCCTCTTTGTTGCCGGTTAAATATGAGTTACATAAATAAAGACATCTAATAATTTATTAACTCCTTTATAGCAGTTAAACAACGGAACTTGTTTGGTAAATAGAATGGTTCGAAAACATGAGGGAATGGTGTATCCCAGCCAGTTACACGCTTAACTGGTGCTTCTAAATGGAGGAAACATTTCTCTTGAATATAAGCAGCAATTTCCGATCCAAAGCCTTGTGTTAAGGGAGCCTCATGAGAGACGATTACTCGTCCGGTTTTTTTAACAGACTGAAAAAATATATATTAAAATTATTAAATATGTATACACATTATACAGGTTCACAAAAAAATTATTATTCCCAATATACACCATGTCTTGTGTTTTGTCATATTTTTGGGCTTCGATTACGTTTTAGTTAAGCAATGATCGAAAAAATGCATTATAAGAATAGATAATAATAAAAAAAGAAATTTCTTCAACGCTGAACAATTATGTGTATTCCGCACTTCGACCGTAACTATGTTTCTGTAAGTTGTTACTTTAGTGGCGGAACGTCGAAATGTAGAATATCGAAGATTCCAAACCGCTTCTTTACTACAAGACTGGCATAATCCCAAATTCGGGGTTTTTTGAACTGAGGGATACAAAACATGCGCAATACTTAAAGTCTTTCATATAGCTTTATCAAATCACAAATACAGTATTGTTTGAAACCTAAGTATCTTTATTTGGCAATATATACAAAGACCTATTGTATTTTAATTGATTTATTCAAAATAACATAATTGATTTGTATAATAGTATGATGCTGTAAACAACATTTTTTTATTAAAACAAAACATTATAATTTTAAGTTTTCTTTATATCAGATCTGTTGTAACTTTTATATGTATGGATATTTAAAAGACTCAAATAAACATAACTTAACTTATGTGTTTACATTATAATAATAACAAAAGTTTAATTCTGAGTAACAAGAAAATAAAAATTGAATTAACTCTACAAATAGATGTTCGAAACTTAAGCAACTTTTTCCTCTTCGTACAAAAACCGTTGTACTTAAGGAGCACCAAACACCCTTATGGAATAGATTAGTTACTAGTGTAGTTGGGAATGATTCCCACTTGCATTTTAAGCCATTCACCAGCGGCTTTGTTATTTAAAACGGCGAATTCCAACCTTGCGGTTCAAAACGCCGAACAGCTTTTCTAAGAGATTTGAGTCATACGATTTTGATGGGCAATCAACAATGTTTAGTACTATCACCAAATAACTACTGTTAGATCAACTATGCCAAAGGTTTTAATTCATTATCATGCTAAAAACAGCATTAAAGTGATGTGTTCTATCCGGTATACTCAACTATATGATCGAAATGATTTTTATATTATGCCAGTCTGGTAGTAAATGAGCGAAACGATTTCAATTAGAATTGAAATGCAAAATATTTGTTTTTAATGGCGATGATTTTTGTAGCTATATAAAGAATACTAAAATTACATTTAACTTTCAAACAATTTGTACTTGGAACAACGGTTTTAAGTTATAACCCTTTGACGGATTTAACTAAGAAAAAAATCTAAATGAGTTTATTAATTGATTCAGAAGTATTCCATCAAAGCATGGTCCTGTTCGGAAATGCATCTCATAAGTACATGAACCACAATAAAAGGCAAAAGATGTCAAACAGGCATCACAAAAATTGCTGATGCGTTAAATAACCCTCTGGGACTGACGTTACGTTTTTTCAAATATTTTACTTACACCATTTTCTTCGAAAATATAAGCTTTCAATTATATTTTCGAAGACCTGTTTTTTTAAACCTAATAAATTATTAGCGTTTATAATTTAAGGGTCTATGTTGTTATTTATATTTTTTTTTCATTTCGACACGATAATTCAAGTTAAACAATGTTTATTTACGAGGTAAAAATTGAAAAATCGAAGTTTTCTGATTTTTTGGTGTCTGTCAGAATACCACGTCAGTCCCCGAAGGATAAGTAAAAAAAAAACCTCGCTTTATGCGAATTTGAATTCTAAAATTTTAAGCAAAATTTTACAACTACTGATTTTTTACCAATTCCGGTTCGGATATATAAAGTATTGTTCAAATCCTCTGTACATGAAGAAATGTTAAGTTTTATTTTTAAGAAATGTTGTACATTTTCTTCATTATTTGGAATTGGTATTGTTTTGTTGTTTGTTTCCTTTATTTTTTATGGTTTCAGTAAAGAATTAAATTTTTGTTGATTTTTTATATGCGATTTTGTTTGACTTTTAAGGGAATAAGTTGAAAATGTGCGCTTTTTTATTTAAAACCCAATTAATGGATTTTGTACGGAGCTAGTGTATCATTTTGTGCGAATTTGAATTATGCGCTTTTTTGCGAAACGAATTAATCGCATAAAACGAGGTTTGAGTGTATTGAGTTTTTATCAGAGATGGGGGTAGTTAACTATTTTTTTAGTTAAATCAATATTTCACTAACACTAAATATGGTAGGTAGGTAGGTAGGTTGATAGGAGGATGTATACTACATCAAATCCGAAGAAATACACCTAGGCCACTATCGGGCCTGTTGTGCGCTCCAATTCAAGAAAAAAAAAAAAAAAAAAAAAAAAAAAAAAATTGTTCACTGAATGTATTATTTTTCCATGTTCAGAAACTCAGTTTCCTGGACGTAATTCCTAAGAATCTTCCAATCGGTGTTGGTTAAGAATGTTATTTCTGGAATAACATCACTTCCAAGATACTTGGATCTAACTTCGACGAATGCCTGACAATGGCAAAGAAAGTGCTCCAGAGTTTCACTGTCCTCTCCACATGCTCTACATTCGTCTGAATTCGCACGTCCAATTTTGTATAGATGTGCTCGTAATCCTGTGTGTCCACTGAGAATACGTACCATCATACTAACCTCAGACTTGCTCATTTTGAGAAGATTTCTCGTCTTGCTCTCATCAGGGTCACCCCATAGAATCTTTGTGGTTCTACCCACCGTTTCATTATTCCAAGAGGCCTTATGGGATTCTCTCATCCATATTTTTAATTCAGCTTTTGTTGCGTCGAATGGTTTTGCGTTTGTCAGGTTAACTACATCGAGCTCCCTTCCCTTTAAAGCTATTACATTCGCCCTTTCGTTGCCGGCTACTCCCGAGTGGCCTGGTACCCATATGATGTGAACCTTACCTCTGGGAGAGTATTCAGTTAAAGCTTTCTTACAATCCAATACGGTCTTAGATTTAATTCTATCACCTGATATCGCACAAATTGCCTTCTGGCTGTCGGTAAATATATTAAGCCCTGTGGGCGCCATATTTATTCTAATCCAATTTACACATTCCGTTATTGCTCGTACTTCTGCCTGGAAGCTTGTGTTATGATTAGGTAAACGGTGGTATATTTCTGTTTCTGGGTCTTCAATATAGAACCCCAGACCCACTTTGTCCCCTAATTTAGAGCCATCCGTGTAGCAACGGATTCCTACTGGTATTTGCTCTAATGTTCCGCTTGACCAAGACATTCTATCTGGGATTAGCGTTTCAAAGTTTCCGACATATTCAGTGTCTGGTATGCGATCAGGCACGTCCGATGAATGTGTATAACCTTCCAATGTGTCCAGTATACATTGATGACGTGTCCTATAACCGTTTTTGGCCAGTTCGCCTAAAGTAAAGAGCCGTTCGGCTGTAAGCGCCGCCTCATATCTTATATATGTTTCAATGGGTGGAATATCTAGCAACGTTTCCAGAGCCTTGGTTGAAGTAGTACACATGGCACCACTTATACCCAAGCAGCATGTACGCTGAACTCCCTGTAGTAGTTTGATATTACACTTTTTGTCCAAAGCAGTCCACCAGATTATTGAAGCATAAGCTAGAATTGGTCTAATTACACTTTTATAAAGCCAATTTGTCATAGTAGGACTAAGACCCCATTTCATGCCTATGGTTCTCCTACATATCGCCCAGCACCGATGTGCCTTGTTGATCCTATCCTCTATGTGGTGTCTCCATTTTAATTTCCGGTCAAGTATTACACCTAAGTACTTAACTTTGTCTGTCACCGGTATCTTCTTGCCCAAGAAGCAAGGTTCAGTATATGTAGAAATTTTTGTCTTTCTTGTGAAAAGACAGATTTCCGTCTTCGCCGGGTTAACATTGAGGCCTCTCGGTTGAGCCCAGCTCAAGGCCGTATTCAGAGCCTCCTCAGCTCTTCTACACAAGTAATTTGGATCCTTTCCCTTTAAAAGTATTACGACATCGTCTGCATAGCAGACAGGTCTAAGTCCTTTCTCGGTTAGGGTCCTTAGGAGGCTATTAATCGTGGTGACCCAGAGTAAAGGTGACAAAATGCCACCCTGTGGTATACCGCGAAATACCTTTTTCCTGATAGTTATATCGTACATCTCGCAGCTTATCCATCTGTTCCTCAGCATGTAGTTGATCCAGTTACGGAGCACCCGGTCAACATAAAACTGGTCTAGGGATTGGATAAGGGTATCAGTGTGCACGTTATTGAAAGCGCCTTCGATGTCAATGCATACTGCCAGTGTATACAGTTTGCTATCGAAAGATTCACTTATGTAGTGGACAACTTCATTTAAAGCGGTCTCCACCGATCGTCCCTTTACATAAGCATGCTGCTTATATTTAAGGTCATTGTATGGTATGCTGCTTTTAACCATGCTATCGACTATCCGTTCCAAGGTTTTAAGTAGGAAGGACGTAAGACTTATCGGTCGATAGGACTTAGGTGTCGCATAGCTAGGTTTCCCTGGTTTGGGTATAAATATTACCCTTGCATCCTGCCATTTAACTGGGGTATATGCCAATTTTAAGCATGCAGTGAATATCTGTGACAGATGTACGGAAACCAGTCCCGCCTCCATCTGCAAAAGTGCCGGGAAAATTCCATCCGGCCCTGCAGCTTTATAGGGAGCAAAGCTCTTGATTGCCCCTTTAACCATGTCAGTTGTAATAACTATTTCCGTGTTACCCTCCCCTTCCTCCAATATCGGTTCATCTATGTTATTCGATATACCGGGTGGGAAATGAGAATCCATTAGGAGTTTCATTGTCTCCTCCATATCCTCAAGCCTCCTGCCCGTGTCCTCGATCATAGATTCCGGTTGGACATGAGTTTTGGATAGGAATTTTTTTATCTTCGATACCTCATTTACGCTATCTACCTGTTCACAGAAAAGTTTCCAGGAGTCTCGTTTGGCTCTTCGAACGATTTTCTTATATTCACCAAGTTTATTACGATACTCATCCCAGTATACTGCGGTCTTTTTACGCCGTGCCCGGTTAAATAGTTTGCGAAGAGTCTTCCCAAGGTTCCGGATCTCCCCAGTTACCCAGGGTTTTTCCTGGGCAGATCTCCGCTCTCGCAGAGGGCAGCTGTCCTCGAACGATTCAACCAGGGCACTTGTGAACGTTTCCACTTTGGCATCTATATCCTCTTTATTTCGACATTGAAAAGTGTCCTGACCTAAACGGTTCTTTAGTAAGGCCCCGAACATTGTCCAATTAGTTTTAGACTTATTCCGAAACTTTATCGGCTTTGGTGGTGGCCTTAGTATTTTGAATCTTATGTACCGATGATCAGAAAAGGAGTGCTCGTCCGAAACTCTCCAATCCTGAATTTCGTTTATAAGCTCTTCTGAACATATAGTTATATCTAATACTTCTTCTCTGATTCTATTGACGAAGGTAGCTTTATTACCTAAGTTCAATGTTATCAAGTCTTTAGTATTAAAGAAATCCATGAGGGCTTGTCCCCTGCGATTGGTGTTTGTACTACCCCAAGCTACATGATGCGAGTTGGCATCACAACCTATTACAATTTTCTTATTTTTCCTTTGTGCCTCTTCAACCAGTTTCATCAGATCCGACGTTGGTGGTAGGGTCGGAGAATCGAAAGGCAGGTAAATAGATGCAAGGTATATGTTGCCTCGACCTTGCTTCAGCACCGTTGCATCCGATGTTGATAATCCTGTTGAGAGGAGAAAACATAAGTTCTTGTGACATAAGATACATGTTCTCGGGCGAGATCCTGTATCAGCGTAGAAAAGTTGGAAATTTACGTGATTTAATCCAGAAACCTTGTTGCGAATCGTCCAAGGTTCCTGGATTAAAGCTATATGTATTTTACCTGTGTTGATTTTAGCCATCAGAGCGTTGGTAGCTGTCTCGCTCCGATGGAGGTTTATTTGGATAACCTCAATCATGGTCATCCATTAAACTGTCTTCCAGCGAGTTGGTGGTCACCTCCTCGCTCTTTGGATTTGACTCCTCCGGATAGCCTGAAGTGGCTATTAATGCAGTGAGTACTGTTGATGGCACTGCGGTGTCCTTATCAGGCATAGGAATAGCAGTATTTTTAATAGACACATTCCCAATTCTGGAGAGCATTGCTGTTCTGTCTTCTGGCGGGTGAGTAATTTCCTCCTCGCTTTTAGGATTTGACTCCTCAACATTGCTAGTACTTGCTAATGATGCTTTGGGTACTGTCTTAGGTGTTTTAGTGTCCTTGTCGGGGCCGGTTTTGACAGCCCTTTCAATCGGCGCCTTCCCAATTTTGGAAAGGGAAACTACACTTTCTTCTGGCGAGTTAATGGTAAATTCCTCGATTTTAGGATTTGACTCCTCAACGTTATCAGTAGTGGATACTGTGGTCTTAGGTTTTTTAGTGTCCTTTTCGAGGCTTGTTGTAACAGCCCTTCCAATCGGCACCTTCCCAATTTTGAATATGACAGATTTAGAGGCGAAGTAAGCCCTACCTTTATTCTTGGCAAGACTAGCCATGGATTTCTGGTCGATACCTATTACAAATAAAGTTCCCTCAGGTTCTTCTTTCCTGTAAAAGACATCCCATTTTTCCACGGCCAGCTCACCATTTTGACCTCCAAGAATTTCCAGTATACGTTCATTAGCCAGTTTACTGCCCCATCCTTTTATGTAGACAGTGGACTTTAGGAGCACCGGAAGCTCGCTCTTCTTTGCCAGTCCCAGCCTAGCGCCGTCCCAGGGAGGAGGGATACTTTCCACCAAGTTCTTTAGGGTGCTAACACATTGGTGAGATGCCAACCTCATCAACATCACGCCCATGCTGAACTCGCAGCTCTCGCTCTCTATTGGTTGTTTGCCCTTTGAAGCTATTGCATGGTCCACTATCTTATTGTTGACCAGGTCTTCTATTTTACTCTGTTGGTCTATTGGAATTTTGCCTGTCGGATTACCGGCATCGTAAACTGCATAGCAGAGATCGTCCCGGTGCCTACTTCTGGCAACTTTGGCGTAAGATGGCGGCTCTTTACCTTTTCCTCCGTCTAGCTTCTCCTTCCTCGTTTTTCGGGGCTTCTTTTGAGATTCCCTTACCTTCGAGGTTGATTTCGCCGACGTGTTCGTCTTCGGAATATCTGGCTTGGCGTTGTCACCCTTACTCGCAGGATTCTCACTTGAGATTCCTTTGAGTGAAGTATGGCTTGGCTTCGACTGTGTATTAGAAGACGGGGAGCTCTTTTTCTTCTTAGGCTTATTCTCAGTTGTCAACTCCTCGGGTGACCTGATCCTTTTTGTCTCAGATCTTGTGAGAGAGTCCGATTCCTTTGGAGTGTCGTGGGATTGACTAACTATGATTTCCTGAAGCATCTTTTTCAACTTCCTCCTCTGTGCTCCAGAAAGTCTTTTCTTAGTAATAGGTAGTTTAGCTATGCTATCACTCACCTCTTTCACCATTTGCTCTACTTCATCCTTTTTGGGATTTGCTATAATGGTATTATTATTATTATCATCTGAGGATTCAGAGTCGGAACCCTCACCTATATTTAAAGGCTGAGGTAGCTTAGAGCTCTCTCCGAGTACATCCTTCTCTTTCACCCCTATATTTTTGCCAGCGGCATGCTGTACACTTGACGCATTGTCCGCCACGGAGGCCAAGGTACCCACCTCCGTAGTAGTATTCTGCTCACGATTGCAGGATGACGACGACACGTGACTCGCGAGTAGATCAACACTTGCCGCCGGTACTGGGTTATTTAGGCCCTGCACCGTAACTTTTATCTTTTTATTTTTATTTTCCATATTTGTTTTTTTTTTTTTTTTTTTTTTTTTTCCAGTTTTTTGGTCCGCGGGGAATATAATATTCCCAGGTGGTGGACAATCTGCCCTCCCTCAGCTTAAGTGAAATTAAAGCTGGGAGAGGACAGATGGTCCATCACCACCCCCTATCCGCCACCCGGGGACGCGCTCGGTAGGAAAAATCTGGAAAACTCCCCCGAGTTATTAAATATTATTTCCAAAAAAATATTTTTTACTAATTTTCAGCAGCTTAGTGATAGTGAAGCTTATATTTTTAGCACTAATATTTTTTAGTGATAATATTGTTTTTTTAAATATCACTGTCACTATTATTGAGTGAGGCTTATAGTTTTTAATTCATCGCTAAACTGAAATAAATGTAGTGAATAATTTTGAACTACCACTGATTTCACGGTGTGACAAAATTACAAAAAATTCAATACACTCATCGCGAGATCTAGTGAAGTTGGTAGGTCTAGTAGAGTAGATTACAGTACCATTTTTAGAATCTTCAATATACCCTAAAAATCGGAAGATATTGCAAAAAAACGCTTTTTGTTGACTAGACAGACCAAAAAAATTATATCTCAAAATTTTCTTAACCGATTTAATATTTTTCAACGGTTTTGAAAAGAGTTTCCCTTGTCCTTTTTAAAAAGTATAAAAACTGACAAATATAATTTTTTTCGTAAAATCAAAAATTTACCAAATCTCTCTTTCCTGAAGTAAAATATCAACTTAAGATATGCAACTATATTTGTGTTGCATATCTTAGCTATTGCTTAGCTTTATTATTCAAATTGATAATTTACTTTAGAAATGAGAGATTTGGTAAATTTTTGATTTTACGAAAAAAAATATATTTCTGTCAGTTTTTATCTGATTTCAACGTTTCATTATTTTATTCATAGAAATATGGGCTAATATAAAAAAAAAATATGTTTTCAAATAAAGTGTGGGTCAAAAATGATCTTGAATTGTAAAAAAATTAAAAAAATAATAAAAATTTGTATTCAAATCTAAATATTTTACACATTTCCGTAAAAAATATTAAAGTGTGTATACTTTTTAAAAAGGACAAAGGAAACTCTTTTCAAAACAGTTGATAAATATTAAATCGGTCAAGAAAATTTTGAGATATAATTTTTTTGGTCTGTCTAGTCAACAAAAAGCGTTTTTTTCCAATAGCTTCCGATTTACTCATCTAGGTCTATAAAAAGCATTATATCGCGTAACGAGTGTTTTTAGTGTCACACAGTGTTATTAGTGATAGTTAAAAATTAGTGCACTAGCCCATTTCTGGTTTTTATACAAAAATTATTTTACCCGGCAGAATATCTACTGGTTAAACGATAACCGGATGTTGGGATAACGGGCCTTAAACTGTTTTATTTTTAGTAAATAAATAAACTAGTTCCATATCATGTAAGAAATTTTTTAACGTCTGATAAATTCCTTTTGCGCAGTTTCTGTCAACACTACTAACAACTAAAAATGGCTTAAAGAAGTTAAACGAGTCATACCCCCAATGAAAAAAGCAGTTAGCTTTTATTTTCCTGTTTTACTCACCTTAGCAACAGCATCTCGATCCCAAGGAAGTATTGATACCAAATCAATTACTTCGCAGTCAATTTTTAATTCCTTTTTTGCCATTTCAGCAACCTAAAATATTTAAAAATTTTTTAAATTTTTAATTATAATTGTTAAGCTTTATATTAATTGTACCTCGAGAAGTACATGCACTTGCGTTCCCCAACCAATTAGAGTCACATCTTTGCCCTTTCGAAGAACATCGGCCTTTCCTATTTCAGATGTATAGTTATCTACAGGCACTTCTTCAACAGCTGCACGATATAAAGTTTTTGGTTCAAAAACAATACATGGATTAGGATCCTTAATACATGCTAACAGCAAACCCTTGGCTTTGATTGGTCCACGAGGCACTACCACTTTTAAGCCAGGAGTATGGGCAAAGTACGCTTCAGGACTTTGACTGTGGTATAATGCGCCATGTCCAACAGCACCACAGGGTACGCGGAAGGTCAAAGATCCGCAATCGAAAAGACCACCACTTCGATACCGATATTTAGCAGCCTCGTTTACGATCTGATCGAAAGCTGGAAATATGTAATCTGCAAATTGAATTTCTGCTATTGCAGTAGCTCCTACGTTGGCAACTCCAATTGCAAAACCAGCGATACCTTGTTCACAAAGTGGTGTATTAAATACTCGATCTTTTCCATATTTATCACGTAGTTTTATTGAACAACGAAAAACACCGCCAAATCCGACATCCTCGCCAAACAACAAAGCGCTCTTGTCCTGTTCCAAAGCAATATCCATTGCGTTGTTAATTGCTTGAAACATGTTCATTTTTTGAACGCCTTGTGATCCAGCTGGTGTTACATCTTTGTCTGGATAATATGTGAAATGTGATCGGGTAAAAGCTGGCTTGTTGGATTTAATTAGTCCCAACAACTGTTTTGAGTACCTATTCATTTTACACTATTTTTGTAATTTTACCAATTTTTTTGAAAGGGACTATCAGCAGATCACAGAAGACGATCGGACAGTCGTCTTATCGTTTTTCGAGGTTATATAATCAATTGGTGATGTCAAATTAACTATTATATTATTAATCAAATTTAGCGATTTCCAACCAATTAAGCGGCTAAAAATCGTTTTTTTTACCCAATAGAGGGAATTATAGCGATATTTTAAGCATACTTAAGTCCCATGGCCACACATCCCATATTATAAAATATTAATTAATATATTAATTAGTTAAACGCAGCCATACATCAAATTTATTCCATCAATCTAAATGCCTCTTTTTTGTCCAAAAATAAGGATTTGCTTCTGAAATTATGTTTTTTTTTTATTGATAACGATTGTTTTATTAATAAACTCATGGTTTTTGTGAGACTATTTTTCTAATTTTGATTTTTTTAAGCAAATCTTGAACTTTTCATATGTAATGATGTCGCAGCAAAAACAACCTAAAAATTAAATTTCTGGTTCTTCTGCTGCATTTCCTTCAAACCACACAGTGTGAGTTTTTTACTAACATAATCATAATAATTTTATTATTAAAATGCTATACTTTATAAAAACGAATAAAACAAGTAAGAAAGTATAGTCGGGCGTGACCGACCATATGATACTCTACACCAGTTATGAATATTAAATGTGATTTATTTTTCATAATAAAGCATTTATCTTCTATTGCAATGTTCCGATACGTTTAAGCAATTTATGGACGAAAAACTAATTTTCTGAAAGAGGCTTTATATGGGGGCTAGGGTCAAATTAGGACCAAGCCTGATAAAATTTTGTGAATATATTTATATTTACAAAATATTTTATTGTGCTTAATTTCATCGCTATATTTGTGTTTATAAGTTAATTTTGGACATTCAAGTAATTTTCTGAAGGGGACTTTGTATGGGAGCTAGGGTCAAATGAGGCCCGATCTCTATGAAATTTGGCAAGGTCATCAAGGTATAAAACTTAGTTGTGCCGCTTTTTATCAATATACAGGTATATTTAACATAATTATGAGCTCAGAAGCCCTTTTCGGGGGGTTCTGTTGTATGGGGGCTAGGTGAAATAATGGACCGATTTTAACCATTTTCAATAGGCTTCGTCCTTGGGCTGAAAAAGGAGTGTGTTCCAAATTTCATCCAATTATCTTGAAAATTGCGACCTGTACCTTGCGCACAAGGTTTACATGGACAACCAGCCAGCCAGACGGACGGACAGACGGACATAGCTTAATCGACTCAGAAAACGATTCTAAGCCGATTGGTATACTTTAAGGTGGGTATAGGACGAATATTTTTGTATGTTACAAACATCAGCACAAACCCAATATACCCTCCCCACTAAAGTGGTGTAGGGTATAATTAAATACAAATTTTGTAAATAAACACTAATTTCTAATGTTAAAAATCAATTTTAATTGCATACAATTGTTTCTGTAAAATATAGCATTATTTCAGTAAAATTATGTGTGAATTGTCGTGATAAAATCAGCATTTTTTACTCCTATGCATTAACATAAGCAAAAAACTGACAATTTTTCTGCCGACGATTTGTCAAGTGCTGTGATAAATATTTGTCTAATATAGACATGGGGTAAACAATTGTTCTGACATCTTTGTTAAAACGATGATATTATGTTAATTAATGCTGTCTCTACCTGCTTGTCTTTTTTATCATGATAACAATTTAAAGTTTAGCATAATAAAAATTTATCGAATCTAGATATGGGTAACACCTCCGTATGATTTGCAAAGCTACATTTCCATTCTGTACTCAATACGTAGCACTATATTTTTCATTCATTGTTGGGGAAATTTATTTTATTTTAATTTATTTATATTCAATATAAAATAAACTTAAGTTTTCGCGGCAGACGCGTTACAAACTACAGTGTATATGTGACTTGTTAAAGCTCCTTTTACATTATACCACAAGTAATATGATATGTGAAAATTTTGTGTAGAAGAGAACGCAACATGTCACAAAGCCATCACAAATTAGATAGAATATGAAGGAAAAATTGAACAAACATTTTAGGAGAAAAAACAAACTGTTTATATAGAGCAGAAAAATGCTTAATTGATAACACTGATATAAAGTGTAAAAACGTCAGTATGTGTAATGACGCCCCAAACTATTTCAATTTAAATATTTGAACCACAAATTATATCTGTGATTTGGACTATTTTGAAGAAGTCTATTTATTATATTCTTTACGTTCTTAAAAATATATATATTTATGTATTTTTATACTCAATATGGATTTTATGACAGACGACACGCTGCCTGATGATGCATGGATGGATTCCTTTGATAAATTATTAGACCAAAGACCGTAAGTTCAAAAATATACAATTGTAGAAAATTAATCCAAAAATCTTGCTTTTAGTGCCTTAAGGGAGTTAAATGTAATAAAAAAAGATATACGTGCTTCCTTTAATCTGAACTCAAGCTATGAAAATAGTAGTTATGAGAACTCTATGTCTAAAATGCCAGAACCACAACAAATGGATACCTCCGTTTCATGTTCATCACAGGCATCTTTACCGACAAACGTACAGTACCTTAATATACCCACAAATACGAAAGCAAATAAACAATGTATGCTATCTGGTGTAATTTCAACTCCCGTCAGAAATAAGAGTTTAGTGAATCCATTCAAATGCACTCTTTCTCCTATAGGACCATGGGATTTACGGCATTTCAATTATAGAAACCAAAATGGGTGTAAGAGCCAAGCAAGTAATGTGAAATTTAACGCTACACCAATCACAAATAACCCTATAGTAAATGTTGAATACGTAGAGGAATTAAACAGTCCTAAAGAATCAAATAATAGATATTCCCTTGGGATCTCTCCGCTTGTTTTAGTTAGAAAGAAATGGAAATCCAAACAAACTCAAAAACAAGTTTGTTTTGCCTCCAATGAATCGAATAACGATCATGAAGTTAGAAATAATACTAAGCACGAAGTAGTAGAGCTTGACCCTTCTCCATTACCCCCTAAGATAGATTTGCAGCCTGGCAAATGGCGTAAATCGTTAAACTGCTTACGTCGAACACAACATCCTACATTAGGTAAGTACTGTTTTGAATTTATTGGAACTATTAATAGCGGGACTGAGTTCAATTAAAGTAGGAAGAAATATTTTTCATAAACTACATATTGAACTCTTTTTTAATGATCACGCAAAACGAATTATTTTGGAATCATAAAATAATACACCCAAAGTTCAAAGTAAAGATATCTATGTAAGTACATATATAATTTGATATACATATGATTCTTATACATTAGAAAAAATGCGGTATTTGTATAACAATATATAAATAAAATTTGTTTCACTGCAAGATTTAATTAATTTCACTTTCAATTCTAGAAAAAGACCGTATATCATTAACGAAACAGAACCATAAAGGTAGAGGTACAGGTGTTATTGGAAGGCCTAAATCATCAACAACTACCACAAGTATCGCTGGAAATCGTAAATCAATTTATATACCGTCGAATTCAACTCAAACTAGATCAGGTTCAAGATCAACATACAGCTTAGGAAGTAATGATTTTAAGCGTCAGATATTGCAGCGTTGCGGGCAACGTCGCATTTTAACATTTGATAGTGCATACAACGAAGATTTCCTACGAAATTGTTACAAAATTGGAGAAGGAGCTTATGGGGAGGTTTTTGTTCATTCCAACACCAATAATCGAGATGTCGACAATGAGAGTGTTGAAAAGACAGTATTAAAAATAATACCTATAGAGGGAAAGGAAGTAGTTAATGGTGAAGTGCAAAAAACCTATGAACAAATTCTCCCTGAAGTTATTATTTCAATGGAACTATGCAATCTTAGCGACGACAACCGCAAATCGAATGTAACTTCTGGATTTGTAAATCTAAAAAAGGTATTAAATTAATTAAATTTGTGAACTTTAAATTATCTATGAGTTAAATTTAAATTTCAGGTAAGATGCATTAAAGGATCCTATCCATCATATCTCCAAAAACTTTGGGAGGAGTACGATTTGGAAAAAGAGTCGGAAAACGATCACCCGAATTGTTTTACAAACGATCAGCAATATATAGTCTTAGAATTAGCATATAGCGGTAGAGATCTAGAAGGATTTCAGTTCAAAAATGCTGAACAGTCATTTTATGCTTTACAACAGGTAAGAATACGTGCAATGTAAATATAATTATTTGGTATTGTTGTAAATTGTGTTTTATTTTTAGATAATATTAACATTGGCTGTGGGTGAAAATGAATTTCAATTTGAGCATCGTGACTTACATTGGGGTAATGTCTTAGTTCTTAATACCAACCGACAAAGTATATCTTATAAGCTTGGGGACGATAATGTGACTATACCCACCAAGGGCATTGAAATTACTATTATAGACTACACTTTATCGCGAATGACATTTAATGACTATTGTTTTTACAACGATTTATCCAGTGACGAAGAACTGTTTACCGCAACTGGTGATTATCAGTTTGAAATATATCGGATGATGCGAAAAGTTTTAAAGTATGAGTTGCTTTTAACAACATAATTGTAATAATTTTTAATTGTAATATATCTCTTTTTTATACTTATTAGCAATAAATGGGAGACGTTCGAACCAAAAACAAACATATATTGGATCTCATATATCATATCAAAAATGGTCGATGGTGTTACCTATAAAAATATACGATCTAAGAATCATTTACATTATTTGGAAAAGTTAAAACAGTTTCAAAAATCGATATTAACATACAAAAGTTGTGTGGATTGCGTTAGGGATGTGCTTTTACCGTAATGTCGTAATTTGTCTTCTACTACATATACTTTATTTTTTTATTTTCATCAAATGTTTATTTTTTTATAATATCGCTTATTTTATTCTAAAGGGTATATCCTCAATTTAATATCTTATATATGTAAGTATGTATATGTGCCTGCTTTTATTTTTCCTATCTAATGTTTTTTGTAAAGTAAAGTCACATTAATCTAGTAAAAATGTTTAACACGAAACAATGTTTTTTTTAATTGTGACCCTTTAGTTAAAAATAATCGAAATGTGTTAATATTTTTGAGCTCAATATACATACATATCTATTTATGAAACATTTTTAAATATTCATTAGATGTATTTTTTTAGATTAGGATTTACTGTGTTTCAATAATTTACGCGTCACTATTCGTAGTTTCAATGAAAATTTAACATGACATAAAATAGAGTATGTTGGCAAAAATAGCTAAATTTAACAATGTGCAAAATAATTTCAATTTGCATTTAAGTTTAAAGTCTGTTTATACAATTGCAAAACAATCAATTAAAAAAATTGTAATTTTGTGTCTAAAATGGGCAGAGGGGCAAACATTGCAGTCGAGGATGCGGGGAACGATATAAACAACGAGACAACGATAAATATACATAGTTGACAGCATAAAGAAAGTGCTGTAAAGTACAAATTTAAAGCAGAAAGTAGTGCAAAAAGTTCAAAAATAACACCATATTTAGAGCGAAAAATATTGGGTAATGCAAAATATTACATTTATGCGATCTATTCTTTAAAATGGAATACAACTTGGAATGGAATACGAAATGAAAGGATAAAAGTGGAAGAAATCAATATACTAAAAAGGTCCTTAAAAAAATAAAGCATTTGCCAAATTACATGTGAAGTGTCCTCCGAGTAAGAGGTCAACTATTTTGGTGTCAGATTGAACAAAATTTATTTAATAAAAATAGAAGTCTTGCTGTGCGTAGACTTCACAACACTGAATTTCGTCCCCAATATACCATAAGTATATTTTAAAAGTTATCTATTTTTCACAAAGAAAATTTTATGTTGAATTTTACCTTGATTCCGATGTATTTATGCAATTTATTGATGAAAAACAAAATTTCTAAAAGAGGCTTTATATGGGAGGGGGATGTATTTTTAGGTTAGGTATACTGAATTTCATCGCGATACAAATGGTTATAAGTCAATTTTTGGGCTTTTAAGATATTTTTAAAGGTGGGTTTGTATGGGAGTCAAACGACGGCCGATCATTATAAAAATCGACATGGTCATTTATGCTTATATAAAACCCAAATCGTAAGGTCAGGTTGTATGGTGGCTAGGTGAAATAATGGAACGATTTCAATCATTTTCAATCATCGTCCTTGTGCTGAACAACTCGTATGGTCCAAATTTTATCAAAATATTTTGAAAACGGGCGGACATGTCTTAATCGATTCAGAAAGTGATTCTGAGTTGATCGGTATACTTTAACCAATATTTTTGTGCGTTACAAGCATCAGCACAAACGCATAATACACTCCCCACTATAGTGGTGTAGGGTATAAAGATCTGAACTTGGTGACGGATACGTGACTATAAATTTCGGCATGTATGTATACTTGGGCTTGATCATGTCTTACAACCTTTTTAGTTCTATAATATCCATGACTTCTTTAATTGTTAATATTTTTTTAAAATCAATTTAAAGTTCACCTGGTTATGTACAGTGTCTGACAGAAAAAACGTCGTTCAAGTCCTATTATCCCGGTATTTTCGCGAAAAAGTTTTGAAGTATTGTGAGAGAATTGAGTTCTCACAAGTGTGTTGAATTTACACAGAACTCGTCTGTGAAGAGAAGGAAATGTTATTGTTGTAAAACAATGTCATAGTCCAACTTCTTATTATTCTTTGCCCAAAACTTAGAAACGAATGTTTTTTGCTTAAAATTATTTTAAGGGGTTTCTATCAACCGAAAGGATATATTTTTGGTCCATTTGGTCCACAATTTTGGGGCATTTGTACCATGTTTTCATGTAATATTATTAAAATGGCGATTTTTGACCATATTTGCAATTTTCTTCCTTCTTTTCCAGAGATAAAACCAAAATTTAATATTGGGATTTAATAGACCTCTTGAGGTATCTAAAAATAATAATTTTTGTTAAAGAATCTGTACTTAAGCGCTCGAAGATGTATTTTTGGGATCGTTCTTCTGTTTCTAATTGAATTATCTGGATCTTAAGTCCCTTTTCGTAGCATTAGGGTCGATATTTTCCGTCAAAGTTGGCTAGTATATATTTTTGTAGATATTAGCACTAATATATTTTCAATTTCCAAGACATTGTATCGGTATACAACTTCAAAATATGCCTTAACAAAACGTCATCCTATAGAGTGGATTTCAGGTTTTACTACTCATAACTTCCACGCTTTTGTTTCCCATTACAATAACACTGTAAGTCCAAAATTTTGGGTTTATTTTGATCATCGTAAATAATATTTAACCAGATATCAATATTTTTGAGTTGGGCCATAATGATATGGCGACATGCAGCCTGGTAGCCTTGGTTATAAAAATAATGATTATACTAAATTGAAAGGTGTTTCTTCAAGGCATGTTTTGGAGTTGTACTTGAAATGTTAAAAGCTGATATCTAAAAGAATATATATAAGACAACTTTCCCCGAAAAATTTTTGACCCTAGTATTATAAAAATGGACTTAAGTTCCAATAAATTGAACTAACGACAGAAAAATGATCCCAATAATATATCTTGGAACGTTTAAATAAAGATTCTTGTAACAAAAAATATTATTATTACAAGCGGTCTATTAAATACCAATATCAAATTTTGGTTTTATCTTTGGAAAAAAGGAGAAAAAATTACAAATATTGCCAAAAATCGACATTTTAATGATAACATGAAAATATGGTACAAATCCACCAAAATTGTGGACCAAATGGGCCGAAAATATATCTTTTCGGTTGATAGTAACCCCTTAAAATAATTTTAAGCATAAAAACCAATCGATTATAAAATCTGTGTTTCGTATAATATGATCAAATATGAAATACAGGAAAAATTCGTATACTTTTGGGAGGTATTTTTGTGGACTTTTTTAAAAAAAGCTAAATTAATTTAAGTAAATGTAAATTTTTTAAGTTTTAAAAAGCGTGATTTAAAACCGTCTAGACAATATAATAAGTTAATTTATTTATTTTGCACACAAAAAGTATTTTTAAATTGGGATTCTTTTCATGGAATACCCAAATTCGAATACTTATGAGAGACACTGTAAGTTCCATGCCGTATACTGATCCAGCAGGGGAAATGTTTAGATCGTGGTAAATGGAAGACATTAGACGCAACATAATTATTGGCAAAACATCTTACCAAGGAGGGTTTGATTGGCTACTTGTCCATTAGCCTGTGGGTGATAGGGACAAGTATGCGTCACATTAATACCTAATAGTTTGGAAAACTCATTAAACAATGAAGATTCAAATTGACGTCATTTGTCAGTGACAATTTGAGTAGGTACAGTACAGTACAGTTTCCGCTTAATTGTTCTCCGCATTATTGATTTACTCGCTTATTTGGTCCGGAATAAATGCAATAAATAAATCTCATATAAAATATACAATAAAACGAGTTCGTTTAATTCCGTGTTACGTGTCCCAAAAAGCATTGTAATGGTGATGCCAACTAGCTCAACGGCTCACCTAGGGAAAGGTTCCAACCCACCATTACAACCCAAAGGACAAGCACAACGAATTAAAAATAATTCAACTATAACAACAAAAAAAAAATTATCACGAACGAAAATTGCACCTCGAGATAGTAGGTAGAGCTGTTACATACCTCACGACTGCCCTCCCAACCTGGACTGCTATTCATTCCTAAACTTTCATATTTTTATTGCAGTCCCCATTATTGCACTTCAACCACACTTACCTCACATCGTTAACTTAAACCCCAGAAACAAAAATTACCACATGACAAACATTTCTAATTTCACATTACAAATAATTTATTAAATTTATTCTTAAATTGTAATCTAAAAAGAAAACTAAACTAGCCTTAACTATTCTTTTGTTTGGTCTTTTACAAATAGAAACTTTTTTTTAGAGTAAATTTAAATCGAACGGTTAATGAAAACCAATGGTAATATTATTTGTTTGTTAATTTGTCTTCAAACAGAAATAATAAAAAAATATAAAAAAAAATTGTCTTTTAACTAATGTCTAAATATAATAACGACTAACAAATTATTTTAATTTTAAGGGCAAGAATATACTCTAACCTAAATTTGTGGATATATAAGTATAAATTTTATTTCTCTAATTAACAAACAACAGACCTTCCACAACCTATAAAGTTTACCTCAGGCTTTCTATAAGAATTTTAATTACTATTTATCAATAAACCTAACCTAAAGGAGCTCGCTTAGGTTACCACAGTGTCTTTAATATAACACTAAATGTTCTTGTTTAAATTGACTTCAGCCTCACTTGTTTTATTAAACTTTATATGTTGCAAAAATACTCTATTGGAATCACAAAAAAAAATGTTTTTATCGCAATTAAAAAAAAACAATCTCACAAATGTAGGTACTATTACTCTATTATTCCCCTTATTACAACAATTCAAAACTTAAAGAACTATGACTATGTGAAAATAAAAAAAATTAAAACTAATTGTACAAAAAAAAAAACTAACACTAAAGCTTATTATTATTAACGTCTAAATCTCCTTTTTTTTTTTTATTAAGATCGCTAGTCACAACACTTAATATGTATATATAAAACTAATTTAAGATGGCGATTTAAATGGAGCTAATTTATCGGCTTATATAAAGCATCCATTTTTAAATATGTCGGACTATATATACATATATGAAATCGTTTGATTTAATTTTCAATGTCTGTATTATTTACTTTTCTTCTTTTAATAACCTTTTTTTTTGCTTCAAATATCTTCGCACTTAATTTTTCACTGGAGGCTGCTTTTGCCCAGGATTCTTGTTTTATTTATTGTCTACTTACAGGTTACAATTGCCTTGGCTTTTTACCCAAAATAAATTTCCACCTTGACTTCTATTTGGTGTTGGTAAAAGATGGCCTGTCGTAGCTTCTTCAAAAACAATTTTCCTTGCGGTAAATTTTCCTTTAGCCTCCAGCTAAATAAATTATTATTATTTTCCATAAGCCTTTATTTAATTTATAACCTGTTGTACCTACTTTTTTTTTCTTGTTTTAATACCAGCTTCAGCTTATGTATTTGTGTATAACAATGTAAAATTTTGTCCTCAATTTACTTGTTGTTATTATCAATTTATTTCAATATTTAATCTTTAAATTTATTTATTAAATTTTTAACACTTTTTCAGATTTGTGCTTCTATTGTGTTGTAACTTTGATCTAGTAATGGCGCTTGTGAACGTTTCGCCATATTATCATGCCCTATAACATTTCCAAAAAATTTTCCTTTCCAGACACTACAATAAAGCTACACTTATTTTCCTGACATTTCGAAACTAAAACAGGAATGTTCATCATACTATAACGATAATTTATGAATGAATTTTCCCGACGTATACATCTCTGTCATTATTATACTTTTTTAATCTGGCAATACCTATAAGTTTTCTTTCTTTAATCTATTACAAAAACTTTTACGCACATACAATCCACATGATCTACAACAGCTGATCAACACATTGCAATTTACCACTCATCACAATATTAAACAAAACACAAAAACTGCTCGAAATACACATAAAATAAAACATTACATGAAACAAACATTAAACCAAACAAATAAAACAATCACAACGCACAAGAAACAACCAACAAGGGACCACATGAAACTCAGGTCACAACATACAGGACATAACAAAACCGAACAAAACAACACGGGAAAGACAACACAACAACATCAACACACAACCGGAGCATACAGGATTGGTCGCGAAATGGAACCACATCATCCACAGCTAACATACTCAGGTAAGTTAAGATTATTGGTTGTTTGAATATTAATTTTCCTTTTGTTTCAGCAGTTCCATCTGTGAGCCACAAACCACATCAGTGACCATGGAGACTATTACTACACGCAACAAAACTCCGCTACTGTAAAGGACCACTGCAACAGAAACGGTGTGCGGTGTAATCAAATGGGCTTGTCCTTTCCTTTTGGGCCAATTGAAAAACACGTGGGGAACTCCCACCCCTGATTCCACCAGCCGGGCATTTTCAGGTGAGTGCAAAAATACAACTTTCCACTAAGAGTAAATCTATTAGTTAGCTATGTCATGTCAACGGGTCGTCAAGTTAGTTCATTAAAGCAATTTGCCAAGTTAAGAATCTACATTACGGTAAAGTTTAGGAAACATACAATGGACAGTTTTACTTTTGTATAAATATTTTAATAATTCGAATGTGCATACAATAAGTGACATAATAATCCTTTCAATAATCCATACAATAAAGAACAGAGACAAACATAGACTTAAACTAATATTGCACTCTATATCTATATTGCATTAAAATTTTTAGATTATCTCAGTTTTGTTCTATTGTATTGCACTGACAGAACTTAAACTATAATATTTAAAAAAAATCACCACATTATAGGACAGAAACAAACATAGACTTAAACTATATTGCACTCTATACCTATATTGCACTAAAATCTTCTAATATCACAGTTTCATTCTATCACAATTATATTTTTATGTCCTTTGCATGGAAAATTCCTATTGGTTTGCCGCTGAGATCCTCTAACTCGAACATATTATTCCCTATTGGTCTAACTATCCTACTTTTTAGAAATTTTCTACAGAATTTTGCATTTATATTGCTTTTAAAATCTGATTGTATAAAATTTCGTCTATAAACTTCCTGGCCAGGTCTAAATTTGGCAACGCGTGCTCTCTCATTGTATCTTTTTGCGCTTCGTTCGTATGCTTCATGCATGTTCTCTCTAATTTTTTCGTGAATTATTTTCTTACGATCATTTATATCGAGGTTAATTATTTGGTGATCAGTCATTGAGTTCAATTTCCTGACTAATTTATAATCTGCTCCGTTGGAAAACCAATGATATCCAAATAATGCAAAGAATGGAGTGGTTCCAATGGTGGAGTGTATTGATGTACGTAAAGCGCATTCGATTTCGGGCAAATATAAATCCCAATCTCGCTGGTCTTTTTCTAAATAGGATCTTATAGCAGTTATAATAGATTGGTTCACCCTTTCAGATGCATTTGACTGTGGAGAATAGAATGCTGTTTTTATATGACAGATTTTATAAGATTCAATCATTTCTTTGAATGCATTGGAGACAAATTGCTGACCATTGTCACTGTGAATAACTTCTGGGACTCCAAATTTGTTAAATACTTCAAGGATCAGGAAATCAATTACATTTTTAGCAGTTGCATCTTTCATTGCTTTGATAAATGAGAATTTCGAAAAATGGTCTACAACAATAAATATATAAGCGTTGCCATTTCTTGATCTTGGATATTTTCCTAAAAAATCTATATACAGCTTTTGGAAAGGCCTCTCTGTTTTAACTTCCTCTCCTATCGTTGGTCTTAAATTTTGGTTTGACGGTTTGGCTTCTTTACAGATTTGGCAATTGGAAATATAGTTTCTCACTTGTATGCTCATTTTGGGCCAATAATATAAACGTTTTAAAGAATTTATTGTTTTGTATATACCGCCGTGAGCCGACGTTGTTGAATTGTGAGCTTTTTCAATTAATATTTGAGTTAGCTGTTGAGGTATCCACAATCTCCAATTTGATTCACACATCTCTTCATTTTGCTCAAATGTTCTTTTATAGATTTTGCCATTTTCCACTTTTAGGTCTGGGAGTTGATGTTGATTTTTGTTTATGTTATTTGCCAGCTCAACATAGTCTTCGCTTTCGAATTCATTTGTCTCAAAATCAAAAAAAACATCATCGAGACTTTCTATAGTTTCTACTGACATCCTTGATAGCGTATCTGCTACGACATTTTCCGATCCTTTGCGGTGCTCAATGGTGAAATCAAACGCCTGAAGCTGTAGTGACCATCTGGCTAGTCGACCACTTAGGTCTTTCATTGACATTAGCCATTTCAGACTAGCGTGATCGGTGATTACAGTGAATTTCATCATTTCCACATATGGTCTGAAACGTTTTATAGCCAAAATGGCCGCCAGGCATTCTTTTTCCGTTACGGAATAATTTTTTTGACAGGAATTTAGTTTTTGTGAATAAAACGCTATTGGATTTTCGGATTCATCTTCATTTTTTTGAAATAATACTCCGCCAACTCCATATTCTGAGGCATCACATTGTATGTAAAAGCTCTTCGCAAAATCTGGATGTTTAAGTACAGGTGCGGTTGTTAGCGAGTATTTTAGGTATTTGAAGGCTTCGATAGCTTGCGGCGTCATCTCGAACTTCTTTCCTTTTTTTAATGTGTCCGTCAGTGGTGCAGATATCGAGGCGAAATCTTTAATGAACCTTCGATACCAACCAGCCGTTCCCAAAAAGCTACGAACTTCTCTTGGTGATTTCGGAAGTGAAATACGCTGAATTGCAGCAACCTTTTCGGGATCGGGTTTCAATACTCCGCCTCCTATAATAAAGCCAAGGTATCGAAGTTCTTTAAAACAGAACATGGACTTTTTTAAACCTATTGTTAGATTGGCTGCTTTCAGGCATTCGGCTACTTGTTCTAAAAGCTTCAGATGCATCGAAAAATTGTCGGAAATTATGAGTAGGTCATCAAGGTAGATAAAAACATTGGACTTCAGTTTGGCAGGGATGACTTTATCCATTAGACGGCAAAGACGTTGGGCCGCATTACATAATCCAAATGGCATTACGCGAAACTGATATAAGGGTCTACCGGGTATGGTAAAGGCGGTATATGGTCTGGATTCCTCTTCGAGTTCGATTTGCCAGAACGCATATTTTAAGTCGACACTACTTATATAGTTCGTTTGATCTATTCGGCTAAGTATTCCGTCGATATTTTGCAACGGATACGCATCCTTTATCGTTACCGCATTTAACTTTCTGGCATCTAGACATAGGCGATTTTTACCAGGTTTTCGAACTAATGTTGTTCTGTTGCTCCACGGGCTTTTACTCTCTTCAATGACTTTAAGCTCCAACATGTTATCTATTTCTTTATAGACTAATTCTTGTACTGCCGGAGAGATTGGATAATGCTTTTCTTTTACCGGCTCAGAACCATCTAGTATTTTTATCACATGCTTTTCAAAACTGGTACAACCTAAACCTTGATCCTCAAATGTCGCAAATTTGCCTATGACTTCCAGAAGTTTCTTATTTTGCTCAGAAGTCAATTGGTGTAATTCCATGTTTTCATTTTCTACCTTTCCCTGTACTTGTTCTACTAATTCTATACTAATTTCCTCACTTTTCAATATATCCGGAGCAATGTTAAATTCTTTCCAGAAATCTATACCGAGATATATTTCCTGCTCTAACTTTGGACATAAGTAGAAAGTTATATTTTTGCATTCACCTTTATATTGCACTTGTAAAACTACTCGGCCTAGCACCCTGAAAGGTTGCCCTGACGCTGTGTAGACACTTGCACAATAATTAGTTATTTCAGGTTTAATTCGATCAACAACTTCCCTACAATTTTTTCCAAGGATGCTTACTGTTGCCCCCGAATCTAATAAGGCAGTATAGATTTCATTTTCAATTGAAATTTGTACAAAAGGTCGCGGATCATTTTTAGCAGCTAGGATTATGGATTCAGATATTAATTTACGTTTTTGCTTTCGTTTTGTGTAATCGGACCTTAATTGCAAAATTTTCAAATATCTTTTCTCCATTTTATCTAATCTTTCTGTTAAGTTAGGTCGAAATTTATTCATATCATTAAAATTTTCTGTTGAATTTTCATTAAATATTCTTTGTCTGGTCTCTTTATAGTTTTGTTGGCGCACTTCTATTGGAAGAACGTGACGCATTTTGGCAAAGCATATTTCCCTATTAGGCTCTACTGTTGTTGGTTTGGGGTCCCGGTCAAAGGACGTGATTCCCCAGTATACTTCACGCCCCGCCTTTGGTTTTCCCGATTCTTACAATTTGGGCAATTAGGGGTTATGACGTCAGGCTTACCACACTTATAACAAAAAAGATGACGTTGTGTAGAGGGACAATCAATGAATATGTGTCCAGTTTGTCTGCAATTCCAACAAGTTACAAGACTACTTATTTCTTCAACATGGCTTATTTGATAATCGTCCTGAGAAATATCTAATTCTTGGACATATTTACGAGTTGGTGGTGTTGGGATTTTAAAGTCTCGTTTTGAAAACTGTCTTTCCGCCTCTACACACTCAATTCTCAATTGTTCAAGTGAAGAAATAGGTATTGGATAAACTATACGACCTATATTGTCTCTTAAATTCATTTTTGCTAATTTAATCAACTCAAATTCAGAAATCGGTTGTTGTAATTTTGAGCGTAATAGATTTAGTTGATAGAAGAAGCTATTAATACTCTCACCTACTTTTTGTTTTCTTTCCACTAATTCATGCATGATGTCTAGATTGGTCCTGTGTGTTCTGAAACGGCTCAATAAGGAATGGCGTAATGTTTCCCAGTTTGACACTGGATTGGTTTCCACATACAGCCAATACCAGTCCATTGCCTGGCCAGTTACCAAAAGGTGAAAATCATCCAATATCTCCTTCCAAGGAATTTGATACTGACGCTGACAATATTCCAATCGGAAAACAAAAGATTCTACTGAAAGGTGAGTTTCTTCTCCATCAAATTTCAAACCAAACCTATCTACACGTGCTCTATTTGCATAATAATTTACAGGATTAAAATTTGGGGCTAACTGTGGGGCTGATGATGGAGGAGGCCTGGAATACTCGGGCTGTGTCGCATTAGTACGATTGACATTTATATTGTTACTCTCAATGGTTGGAGGTGGGAAATCAAATTGACGCATGTTCGGATTTTGGTTATTTCCGACCGGAGCATTGGGAGTTTGTATATTATTTTGGCTTAACGATAAAGCCCTAACCGCATTATTTAATAGACTTAAACTGTTATGAATTTTTCCTATTTCTCTATTCACAGATTCGTTCACCATATCACGCATTGAGTGTTTTAACGATTTCCTCATATTATCAACACTATCTATCACCATCTCTTTAACAGAATGAGGCAATTCATCTGATAAATGTGCACTTTGAATGGATGCAGCGCCATCATCGGTGCGGTTCTTTGGTATTGCTCCCGTGTTGACGTTACGTGTATTTATTGTATTTGACATGTCAATAATGTTAGAATTAGTAGGTGGTGGTGGCATTCTTCTCGCTCTATTGTCTTTTGCGTATTTTTCTTTAATTTGTGGTGAAGACCTATTTAAATCAAATGAAATGTTTCTAGCCCTATGTCTTTTTAAATCGCTTTTGTCAGCTGTAGACATAACTGTTAAAGCCAAATAAAAATTAATTACCTAATTTGAAAATATGAATTAATTGTCTTATATTATCCGCAAGAGTTTTATATTTGTATTAAACTATAGCGACTATATTTTTATATTGTGTGGAGACTAAAAACATATAATTTAATCATACACAATTTTGAAACTATCTAAACACAAAAAAAACATTTATTTGACATTAATTTATTATACTACTTTTAAACAAACTAGATGTATACATAAAAAAAATACTGATAATATTACTATAGCAAGGTTAATTTTTGATTTGTTTTAAATTGTAAAAATTTTTTTTTTTTTTTTATACTGTTAAAAAAAAAATTGTAATATGAAAAACAATCACAACAAAACAAAAAAAAATCTTTTCAAAACAAGGACTATATATATGTATATGGGTTCAGTTAACAAAAATGGTTTATATGTGGTTGTGCATAATTTTATTATTCGTCTTCACTAGTTATCAATCTCGTGCCTTTTAAGGACTTCTCGAATGTGCATAAGTCAAATTTAAACATTAAACAAAAAGAAAATGATTGTGTTCTGTATACCTTATATTCACAATATTTTTATCTTCTATGGATCAAATACGCATATAAATAGTATATTTGTAATCTAGATAAATATTATAACAAGCCTTGACTTCGGGCTCAAGACCGATATTCTCTAACATTACATTTAACAGAAAACAAATTATATATAAGTAAAACTTTACTGAAACTAAATTTTGAAAATGAACAGCTAAATCCCCAAATGACAGTTTTCTATTATTATTAAAATCTTGCACGTTCCGGATTTTTACTGTTCCTGTATTATGGACTCGTACATTCAGTTGGTTATAGTTTTACAATCTATGAAACTGCTGCACAAATATATAAATTTTTAATAATTTGGAACCATTAGGTCTACAGACCATGATTATATTGTCTATAACCAACGTTGTACGACATTTAGTTTATGGTAGAATTCTATTGGTTTATTATTTTGTACATTTAGATGACATACATACATATTTACTTAGCAAGTTAGGGAGTTGTATGTTTATACATCCTAACGCTTCGTTATTTGATTGGGCGCCATATTGTTACGTGTCCCAAAAAGCATTGTAATGGTGATGCCAACTAGCTCAACGGCTCACCTAGGGAAAGGTTCCAACCCACCATTACAACCCAAAGGACAAGCACAACGAATTAAAAATAATTCAACTATAACAACAAAAAAAAAATTATCACGAACGAAAATTGCACCTCGAGATAGTAGGTAGAGCTGTTACATACCTCACGACTGCCCTCCCAACCTGGACTGCTATTCATTCCTAAACTTTCATATTTTTATTGCAGTCCCCATTATTGCACTTCAACCACACTTACCTCACATCGTTAACTTAAACCCCAGAAACAAAAATTACCACATGACAAACATTTCTAATTTCACATTACAAATAATTTATTAAATTTATTCTTAAATTGTAATCTAAAAAGAAAACTAAACTAGCCTTAACTATTCTTTTGTTTGGTCTTTTACAAATAGAAACTTTTTTTTAGAGTAAATTTAAATCGAACGGTTAATGAAAACCAATGGTAATATTATTTGTTTGTTAATTTGTCTTCAAACAGAAATAATAAAAAAATATAAAAAAAATTGTCTTTTAACTAATGTCTAAATATAATAACGACTAACAAATTATTTTAATTTTAAGGGCAAGAATATACTCTAACCTAAATTTGTGGATATATAAGTATAAATTTTATTTCTCTAATTAACAAACAACAGACCTTCCACAACCTATAAAGTTTACCTCAGGCTTTCTATAAGAATTTTAATTACTATTTATCAATAAACCTAACCTAAAGGAGCTCGCTTAGGTTACCACAGTGTCTTTAATATAACACTAAATGTTCTTGTTTAAATTGACTTCAGCCTCACTTGTTTTATTAAACTTTATATGTTGCAAAAATACTCTATTGGAATCACAAAAAAAAATGTTTTTATCGCAATTAAAAAAAAACAATCTCACAAATGTAGGTACTATTACTCTATTATTCCCCTTATTACAACAATTCAAAACTTAAAGAACTATGACTATGTGAAAATAAAAAAAATTAAAACTAATTGTACAAAAAAAAAACTAACACTAAAGCTTATTATTATTAACGTCTAAATCTCCTTTTTTTTTTTATTAAGATCGCTAGTCACAACACTTAATATGTATATATAAAACTAATTTAAGATGGCGATTTAAATGGAGCTAATTTATCGGCTTATATAAAGCATCCATTTTTAAATATGTCGGACTATATATACATATATGAAATCGTTTGATTTAATTTTCAATGTCTGTATTATTTACTTTTCTTCTTTTAATAACCTTTTTTTTTGCTTCAAATATCTTCGCACTTAATTTTTCACTGGAGGCTGCTTTTGCCCAGGATTCTTGTTTTATTTATTGTCTACTTACAGGTTACAATTGCCTTGGCTTTTTACCCAAAATAAATTTCCACCTTGACTTCTATTTGGTGTTGGTAAAAGATGGCCTGTCGTAGCTTCTTCAAAAACAATTTTCCTTGCGGTAAATTTTCCTTTAGCCTCCAGCTAAATAAATTATTATTATTTTCCATAAGCCTTTATTTAATTTATAACCTGTTGTACCTACTTTTTTTTCTTGTTTTAATACCAGCTTCAGCTTATGTATTTGTGTATAACAATGTAAAATTTTGTCCTCAATTTACTTGTTGTTATTATCAATTTATTTCAATATTTAATCTTTAAATTTATTTATTAAATTTTTAACACTTTTTCAGATTTGTGCTTCTATTGTGTTGTAACTTTGATCTAGTAATGGCGCTTGTGAACGTTTCGCCATATTATCATGCCCTATAACATTTCCAAAAAATTTTCCTTTCCAGACACTACAATAAAGCTACACTTATTTTCCTGACATTTCGAAACTAAAACAGGAATGTTCATCATACTATAACGATAATTTATGAATGAATTTTCCCGACGTATACATCTCTGTCATTATTATACTTTTTTAATCTGGCAATACCTATAAGTTTTCTTTCTTTAATCTATTACAAAAACTTTTACGCACATACAATCCACATGATCTACAACAGCTGATCAACACATTGCAATTTACCACTCATCACAATATTAAACAAAACACAAAAACTGCTCGAAATACACATAAAATAAAACATTACATGAAACAAACATTAAACCAAACAAATAAAACAATCACAACGCACAAGAAACAACCAACAAGGGACCACATGAAACTCAGGTCACAACATACAGGACATAACAAAACCGAACAAAACAACACGGGAAAGACAACACAACAACATCAACACACAACCGGAGCATACAGGATTGGTCGCGAAATGGAACCACATCATCCACAGCTAACATACTCAGGTAAGTTAAGATTATTGGTTGTTTGAATATTAATTTTCCTTTTGTTTCAGCAGTTCCATCTGTGAGCCACAAACCACATCAGTGACCATGGAGACTATTACTACACGCAACATCCGCTACCCTTTTAATTGACATATAAATGAAGAACACATTTTCAAAAACAAGGCAAAATATTTTGCTTAATTGTCAAACAAAAATGACAATTGCAAAACCGTAAAAAATATCGAAATGTTGACTTTTGCAATTTAAATCTTAAATAAATGAGGAGCTTTGTGTAAAATATAAATAGTCCAGTGTCACTTTGCCTCTTAAATATACGCAAAACTAGATTTGGATGATTCAAAGCTGATGACGGGATATATTTCCCTGTATGTCGAAATAGAAAAAAGGCGCAAAGGAATATTATTTATTCAGAATCCCGCTTGTCAAAATATATCAAATACTTTCTAAAACATTGAGATGCAGTTTTCTGGTCTAGGCATAATTCAATTCTTTAAGGGTTATTTCTACAAAATTTTGCACGTAAAAAAACTTTTGCAGTAGAACACTAAAGAAAAACAAGTTTCTTTTTTCAACTGAGCTGGTAAATTATTGAGTTAATTTGTATACGCTCCACCATTATTATATACATAATTCCCAGCAAAAAAGAACTTCCAAAGAAGCGAAAAAGAAGTAGAATTTACTCCGTGGAAGTACTGAAAAAGACCTGAAGAAGTGATAATTTTAACACAGGCTTGTCCTATTTATTTGATTCAAATTCACTACTTTTGAAGTTATTCGTAAGAAGTAATTTTAATGCTCTTTTTTTTAAGTTATTCGGAAGTGATATTCTAGTATTATAGAATACAACTAATTTGACTTAAATAGTATGTATTAACATTAATTAGGGTAACCCAATAAACCGAACGATATCGAAATGATATCACTTAGGTGATAAAAAATATCATAAATGATAGTTTATCAGAATTTTCATTAATAATTTTTTGTTTGAATTTTTTTCGTTTGAAAACACAAATTTAATTTTTATGTTAGAATAAAAATAAATGAATTATTTTTGACATAACTCAAGCACTTTTTAAATAAACAAATAACAAGTAAGAGTGCTATATTCGGCTATGCCGAATCTAATATACCCACCATCAAACCGTATGCCGTAAAAGGAATGCTCTCCTATAAACATCAGGGCGATATTACTTATCAAATTTACTGATAGAACCTTATATGAGAGGTAGGGTAAATTATTGACCGTTTTTATAAAATGTTTCATAATTTTTTAGACCGATTTTGGTTCATATAAAACATGTTTTCATCGAATATCAGTTCCCGACACTTTCCGTTAGGAAGATTTACGTTCCTATATAAGTTTCTTAGCTTTTGGCTCGTAAAAATTTTCATCTCTACACTCGTACTTGTAAGCCAGTAATGAGGGTTAAAGTATTTATCTGGAGGGGCCCTTATAAGGGGGTTGAGTCTATTATGGACCGATCCACATAAAATTTGCTAGAGAGAATTTTGCTCGTAAGAGACTTATGTCAAATTTCATTGCTTTACTCGTATTTTTAAGAAATTAATGAGCGTTAAGGTCGTTTTTTGAAGGGGACCTTATATATATTGTCAATTATAGATAGATCCACATAAAATTTGATAGATAGATTTTGGCTCGCATGGATCTTATGTGTGTCGACTTTCATCGCTATACTTGTATTTTAAAGCCAGTTAAAGTCAGTTTTTGAAGGGGACCTTATATGGGTAGGGTTAATTATAGACCGATCCAAATAAAATGTAGTAGAGAGGTTTTGGCTCGTCAGGCATTTAATTATGTCAAATTTCAAATTTATAAGACAGTAATGAGCGTTAAAGTCATTTTTTGAAGGGGACCTTATATCGGGGTAGGGTCAATTATAAACCTATCCGTATAAAATTTGGTAGAGAGATTTTGATTTGCATGAAACTTAATTGTTTCGAATTTTATTGCTATATTCTTATTTTTAATCAAGGACCGTATTTTAATACTTTTAAAACAATCTTTTCGTATTTTTTGTTATTAAAAACAAACATTTCTGTTAAAAAAATTTATTTATCCATCAAGATATTTTTGTATTGAAAATTAATTTTTTATTTTACATTTAAATCAAAAACAAATTCATCGTTTGTGATATTTATCAGTAAAGTTTGAAATTATTTTCAATTTTTTTCATTAGATGAAAAAAAATATTAAACAAGAAATATTTGAATTTTTTTGCAAAAATTAATGGAGTACATGATTCGTTAAGTAGTTTAATGTAATGCGGGAATGGATCATGCTTATTTTTTTGAAAACAACAGGGTCCGTTGCTTACAGTACATAGGAACATGTTGTGGATCATTGTTAGTGTGAACACTTGAAGTTTATATTATTTGTTATACTAATTAAGTATTCAATGTTTTATAGTTGAAATGTATTTCAAATATTTTTCTTTACTCTTTCAATAAACCTTAATACATTAGGTTATGGGCCCAGGAGCTCGTTGATTGAATTGTCGAATAAATAAAATTTTTAAATTTTGAGAAAAATATTTTAAACATTGAAAAAATGTCGTTATCTGGCTTACCGCAAATTGAACGGTTGAAAGGTCGTGATAACTGGGAGCAATGGAAGTTTGCTGTGAAAGCTTATCTAGAAATGGAAGGCTTGTGGAATTCCGTATTAGGAACAGAAGAGGATGTTAAGAAAATCGTTATGGCAGGATAAAACTAATTTTACTGGTGGATCCTTTATTGTTTGTCCATATTCAAGACGCTTCAACAGCAAAGGAAATTTGGGACAATTTCATTAAAGCCTTTGATGATTCGGGACTTACACGCCGAGTAAGTTTGTTAAGGAAACTAATTACAACAAAGATGGAAGATTGCAGTTCAATGGAAGATTTTGTGAACGTCATAATGTCAACATCTAATAAGCTCCGCAGCAACATCTAGCGAGAAAGCTAGATGTTTATTAAATCAGGCGAATTTAAACAAAAAATATTGGGCAGAAGCAGTAAATACATCTGTATATCTTATAAATCGTTTACCTTGTAAAGGTCATGAAAATTATACACCTGAAGAAGTTTGGTCAGGACGTAAGCCAACTTTGAAACATTTAAAAGTTTTTGGTTGTATGTCTATTGTACAGGTTCCGAAAGAAAAACGAAAGAAGCTTGATCCTAAAGGTAAAGAATTGTTATTTGTTGGATATTGTGCTACATCTAAAGCATACAGATTTCTTGATCTCAAAACGAAGAAAATAACAATTAGTAGAAATGCAATATTTTTGGAAGACAAATTTCTCAAAGATGCGTGTGAAGACAACAACAATCTTTTTTATATTCCATTCGATGAAAACCCGAACAATTTTATTAGCTCAACCGAAGAAAATGATAATTTTGATAATGAAGAAAATGATTCTGATTCAGAATGTTACTATTCAGAGGATGAAGTTATAACAGTTGGTAGTTCAAGAAATACTCCTGCAGTTTCATCAAGTGAATGTATTGTTAGTGATGATGTACAATCGGAAGAAGCCATAATAATTAACAATACGGATACACCTACAGTAAGTAATGATGAAATCTTGGAAGAAAATGTAAATGTTGTAAATTCTGATGTGCCAAATGAAAACTTAAGAAGATCTACTAGAATTCGTAAAGTTCCAGCTCGTTATGCAAATACTGCATCAAATCTTGCTCTAGTAGAACCCACTACAGTAAAAGAAGCGCTGAATGGTCCTCAAGCTGAATTATGGAAACGCGCAATGGAGGAAGAATACAGAGCTTTGATTGATACATGGTGATTGGTACATGGATTGAATGTGATTTACCAAAAGATAAGAAACCGATATCGAACAAGTGGTGTTTCAAAATTAAACGTGATTCTACGGGAAAAATATTAAGATATAAGGCCCATTTAGTGATTAAAGGTTATTCGCAAAAGAAGGGGATTGATTATGAAGAGACGTTCTCACCTGTTGTGAGATATTCATCAATTCGCTTATTACTCGCTTTAGCTGTTAAACATGACTTAGACATTGACCAAATGGATGTTGTCACAGCATTTTTGCAGAGTAACTTAGATGAAGACATCTATATGCAATTCCCTGAATGTTTTCAAAATGAAAATGGTAAAGTTTGCAAATTGAAAAAATCGTTGTATGGATTGAAGCAGGCTAGCAGATGTTGGAATCAGAAATTAAGCAAAACTTTAATTGGCTTTGGAATGATTCAATCGAAAACTGATCCATGTATATATTACTATGTAGAAGGGGAAATAAGGCTGTACATAGCAATATATGTTAATGATATTTTGATTTTTTCAAATGACTCTTCTCTAAAGGACAAGATCAAAACCTATTTAATGTCGAATTTTAAGATGAAGGATATTGGTAATGCAAATTTTATACTTGGTATGAAGATAACACGTGATAGGCGAAACGGAAAACTATGGATTGATCAAGAACTTTACCTAAAAGATATTATTAAAAAGTTTAATATGGAAGAGAGTAAAGGGGTTAGTACACCTCTAGATTTTAATCAGAAACTGACGTTCGAATTGTGTCCAAATACTGAAGATAAAATAAATGAAATGAAGAAGGTTCCATATCAAGAAGCTGTTGGAAGTCTTTTGTACGCATCACAAATAAGCAGACCAGACATTTCGTATACAGTAGGAACCCTCTCTAAGTTTAACGCCAATCCTGGAAAAGCACATTGGGTTGCTGTCAAACGTGTCTTTAGATATTTAAAGAACACAATAAATTTAAAACTTGAATTTTCAAAAGAAGCAAATGGTGAAATCACTGGATTCGCAGACGCAGACTGGGCAAATGATCAAGATAACCGTCGATCGACAACAGGCTTCGTCTTTCTATTTCAAGGATCCGCAATATCTTGGAATTCAAAAAGGCAAGCTACTGTGTCACTCTCTACTACCGAGGCTGAATACATGGCATTATCTGCAGCATGTCAAGAAGTAAAGTGGCTAAAATCATTGTACTATGAAATATATAAGGAAAGCCCAAAACCTTGGAAGCTACGTTCAGACAACAATGGAGCTATAACTTTAGCTCATAACAATGTATACCACGCTCGTTCCAAACACATTAACATTCGTCATCACTTTGTTCGTGACTTGGTTCATAACAATATTATACAAATAAACAATGTTGGTACTGAAGATATGGTTGCAGACATCTTTACAAATGCATTACCTGCTGGAAAGTTTAATGAATCTTGGATTAAGAAACTTCAATTCTAGTGGGGGTGTTAGTGTGAAGACTTGAAGTTTATATTATTTGTTATACTAATCAAGTATTCAATGTTTTATAGTTGAAATGTATTTCAAATATTTTTCTTTACTTTTTCAATAAACCTTAATACATTAATCATGTATTCCTATAGGGAGTATTTTGGGATTATTCTGATGTAATGTATATGTAGATGGATTACGTGGTCCTCACATAGGACATCATAATATTAAATCGAGTATGTTTTTTCCATATATTTGTATTAGTTTTGGGACAGTCCTTGTCTTTTGAGGAGTAATCTCAATTTTTGCAAAACTTTTATTCAAATTACATACACAACATATAAAATCTGTGAAAATTTTCTAAGTGAAAACAAATACATATTCATGTTCATATAAAACTATTGAAAATTTTTCATTTAAAACAAATGATTGAAAAAGAAAATGATTGAAAATAAAAATTGTTTTTGATATTTATTTTAATAGAAAATTTTCGGGATATTTATATTTGAAAATAAAAATTATTTTGATCTTTTTTTCAACGAATGAAAATTTATTTTCAACAAAAAGATATTTATATGATAAAAATATTTAAAATAAAAAGTTTTCAGGTCCTTGTTTTTAAGCCAGTAATGAGCCTTATATGGGGGGTAGGATCAATTATTGATCGATCCTCATACAATTTGCTAGGAAGATATTGAATCATATGAAACTTATTTATGTCGAATTGCATCGCTATAGTCGTACTTTTAAAACAGATATGCCCGTTAAAGCTGATTTTCGGTGGTCCACTTGTATGGGGGCTGTCCGAAAACGTGGACTGATATTGCCCATTTTCAAAACCAAACATACCTTATCTATAGAGAACATTTGTGGAAAATTTCAATCCTCTAGCTCATCCCGTTCGGACTCTATCGTGCATTCAACAGACAGACGGACGGACTTAGCTAGATCGTCTTAGAATTTAATAAGGAACCAGAATATATATACTTTTATGGGTCTATGACCAATATTTCGATGTGCTACAAACGGAATGACAAAATCAATATATCCACCATCTTTGTTGATGGTGGGTATAAAAATCAGCTGGAAAATAAAATAAAAATCACCTTGACGATTTCACCTTACTTAGGACATCATCCATTCAGTATACAAACCGCCTAGATCCTGGTACCCCTCAACGGAAAGGACAATTTGTCTGGTAAGAGGAAGATGGAGGAAGACGCCGGGGGATGATTCCCTGCGGCGCGAAGCAGGGAGACGTCGTTAGAGAGAAAGAAGAAGAAGAAAAAGAACATTCCACCCGTTGGGATAGATCGATTCAGGTAAGTATATTCCTTCTTTGTCTGATAATGCGAGTACATGCAATTCGGGAACGATTGACTCAAACATGGGCAGTGACCAGTGGACTTCTACTATGCGTAAACGCCATCGTTACGAAAATGGTCATAAGGGCCCCTACATGGTTTATGTGGACAGTTATGACTCTCTTAGCAATTGTCTGACTGATCTCGGCATAAATTGGTGCGAACGCTTTTGCTAAAAACTCAAAGCTGGTTGAACGTGGTCTAACGGCGAAAATCTTTGAGCACTTCGTATCGAAGATTGCAATTGTTTTTGAAATTCTAACGGATATCTCTGAAGAGGATTTTAGCAGGAACATTGTATCGGATATTGATGTCATTCGCTGCATCAGAATAATGCGTAAACAAAAGGGTGCAGATGGTAACATTTCGAGTATTCCCTCCAGAAACGTTAAGATAATTTTTAAGGGCAATGATATACCCAAGCGGATAACTTACGGCTATTTTAAGATCCCTGTGAGACATTACATCTCCTTTTCCCAATATTACCGGTGTTACAGGTATACTATAATCACTTTGCTAAGCATTGCAAGCAGACTTTTTTATTGTGTCGATCATGTTTCAGTCAACATGGAGGAGAGGAGTTCTGTGCGGTAATTTCATGCAGAAACTGCAAGGGAGGTTATACTCCTACTGACAGAAAATGACCTGCTCGCGAGAAGGCTTTTGTCATTAAGAAAATTATGACATTGGAGAATTTGTCGATGAAGGAAGCTCGCATGAGATTCAGTTCATCCTTTTCGAATCGTTTTGCGGATTTGGAGAATGATGTGTCTGATTTTCCCCCTCTCAGGGTGAATAGACCAGTTAGGAACGTTCAGAATACGCATCAGGAGGCAGCTAGGATGATGTACAGTGTAATACCATTCGCAAAACTAGTTAAGAACAATACTAATAGGATAAGAGAGGAGAAGAATGCAAGGAAAACCTTGAGGAAACACAAGGAGATCCTTGATGAGAATAAGGTAGAGTTTACTCATGAGAAACTGGCTTTCCCTACCAAATCTGGTGAATGTCAGGAACGGAATGTTGGGGAGAATCAACGCGTTAAGGATCACGAGAATCATTCACGAGCTATTGATTTTTTGGAAGAATCGGCAAAGATTTCAACGGAATTCTTATTAAAGATAAATGAGATGAACTTGGATAAGAAATCTGTAAGTAAATTCATTAGTTCTCTAAAGGTGGTATTAGACGACATGTATTTTACATATGTACTGTCACTTTTTTTATCCATATGTAATTCCGTATGTATGTCAAAATTGTTATTTTACATACGATTCATAATTTTTGCTATCACACCTGCCTGTGTTTTCCCGTATGACATAACCTATAATGTAATCAAAGCTGTCTTTTTAATGTGTAAAAATTGTTAAAATTATAAATTAGGTTATTAAAAATGAAAAAATACTTACTTTTTCATGTTCTTTATTCATTTTCTTTAATTTACTTTTTTGAAAAAATTTTATTTCAAAGCAAAACAGCTGTTTGGTTTATGTTTGTCATACGAAAATAGAGCACATGTATTTTACATTACAGATGAAAATTTTGACAGTACATATGTAAAATACATGTCGTGTAATACCACCTTAAGGGAGAATATAAATCGGAGTATTAATTTTCTGGATGCGGACACTATCGGCCGCTCCATGGAGTCTCAATTGAAACATCCAAGGACAATAAATATATTCCGAAACGCTGGTGGAACGAATAATCAGCAATGCTCTTTAGATTACGTAACGTTGCCAGAAGACATTATTTCCTCCGTAAGACAACGGAGGCTTACGGGAAATTGAGGAAAGCAGAGGACGAGCTGAAAGTCCACATTTTGATTGATGATTTATCTAATCCTACGTCAATGAGTGATTTTTGGAGGAAGTTATCCTATCTGAAAAGATATGGACAAACTAAAAAGCTGGGAAATTCCTGGGATAGACAACAATCTTTTTTCATTTCTGCGGAAGATCACCTCGGATCGTTTTCATCCTCAGGATGACATTTCCATACCACCGCCTTTGTACTCGAATTCTCATTTGAGGACTTTGAAACCGTTGATTGACAAAATTAGCTAATTGTTGCAGGGAATGCAATATTCCTGAAATATGGAGGACGATCAGAATTTGTCCAATCCCGAAGAAGGGGATTGATATCGATAAGTCGTATGATAATACGGATTGCAATCGACTACATAAATTGATGTTGGATCTGAATTTTCACCCTCACATTATCAAATGGTTATGATCGTTTCTAGGACACAGGAAATTGGTTCCGAATGGGCAGGAGATGATAACGTCCAATGGCCTTGCTCGGGGCAGTACACTTTCTCCGATATTATTTAACATATTTACGACGGATTTGCATGATATAGGATCTGAAGGGACAGTACTGTTTCAATTTGCTGACGATTTTTCCCTGATTTGTATGGACAAAGATTTTGAGGTGGCGAGAAATCATTTGGAGACCAAACTTGGTAAACTGAATGTATTATGAGGACAAAAAGGCCTGTACTTTAATCCGGCGAAGTCTAATGTGATTCATTTTAACAGGAGACCTAGGAATAGGTGTGAACATAGCTGTGAATTCTATTCAGATCCCGCAGACGAATGCTGTGAAATACCTCGGTAGGGTTATTTCGACGGATAATACCACTGGTCCCCATATTGAGGAGGCTATTAGTAGAACAAGAAAGTCATGTGGTTTTATAAGGATAATTAACAATTGTTATGAAGACGTCGACCCTGGAAAAGCCTTTCTGATTTTTAGGACATATGCCAGACCTAAAATTGAGTATGCGTTATCTTCGTTTGCTATTATGCCTAAGTCCGTAATGGGTAAAATTCTGGCTGTGATAAATGATAAGCTTAGAATCAGCTTGGGTCTTATTAGGTCTACCGCTAATATTGTTTTATACCACATGTCGGCGGAACTTCCGGTAAAATACAGGGCAATTCTGGCAAGGGAACGGGCTAAGGCTATTGTACACGATCTGCCATTAGCAAGGGAATTAGCTCTATCTCCGAACATCGCTAATACTAGTTGTTCTCAAATTTACCATCGCATCAAAGACATCTTCAGGGAGATGAGCAAAATTGGCCCTAATGTAAACGGCAGAACGATACTGCATTGGGATTCTGAATTCTTTAAGGGCATAGTGAGCGGCAAAAATGGGTGAATCTGGAGATCATAAATGCTCTGGCGATGGAGAAACTCGATGGTCTGGGAAACGATGGTTACGAGATTCTTGACATATCATATTATTTTACTTCATTTCATCTCATCTGATTCATCAATCCATGGTTAAAGTTTATCTATTTCTGTTAATGGAGTTTTTTTCATTATATTGATGTGCGGGGACCAATCGGTCCAGAATTTGTGATGGCCGTTTGAAGACTTCAAGGCCAAGTAAATCTTTTCCAGTGACGGTGTCTAGATGCAATTGTTGTTGGAGGAGTAACTTAAATACCAAACAAATTAACAAACAAACAAATAAAAAATAAACAAATTTTATTTTGGCATCTTTTTGAAAATTTAATTTTATTTTCATAAATAAATTACCGATTTCATTTATTAACAGGAATTTTTAAAGATTTTTCTTGAGCTATTTAAAAAGTGAAATATTGTCCGGCAGATTTGTGTTAAATCAGAAAGTATAATTATTTCGTGGAAAAATGAAGTGAATTTTTATGATGTAGCAATAGAACATTTCAAAAATATTGATGTGTGTTACACAAGAATAAGTAATTGGTGGAAAAGTCAAGAGATTATTAACGAAGTCAATTCTTTAATCAGTATAATTCATATATACAGTGTTATGCAAAATAATAGACTGTTAAAAAGGAAATATACCTATTTGTTTTGATATATCTCTCGTAAAAAATATAATTTTAAAAATATTTTGGTGACATCGTTTTTGGTATTGTCAGTATTAAAAATAGTGGTTATTATAAAAAAAATTATTTCCCTGTTTTAGTGGTATTCTTTATCTTTTTAGAAAAAGATGAACTGTGCAATATAATAGACTTATTTTAAAGTTACATCCTGGATAGAAATAAATTTCAATGGAAGGCAATTTTGATTAAAAAATTATAATAATTAATGGAAACAATCCAAGAAAATTCGATTCTTTAACTATTTTCAAAAATCGGGTTTCGAGATATTCGATTTTTTTACTTTTGGAAAAAATAGTTTTACCAGTTTTAAAGCAAGGGGAAATGCATTAAATCTATCAAATAAATAAATGTATTAATTATTTTTCACTTTTACACGAATATAGAAAGATTATTATTTATCGTCAACTGGAAAATCAGGAATTATATTGAATTTTATGCCCTATGCCATTGCAATTTATATTACGTGAGTCAGGTAATGTAAGTAAAAATCAAAAATAATAGTACTTAACTAAGCTTAAAGAACTCCAATAGACTTAAAACCACTTCCAGAATTGATTAAGATTAAATTACAGATCTGAAGCTTAAAGATATCTGGGAAAAATTTGGTATATAGCACTATCATGGTCCAAGAAAGATGGCGATTAGTTGTTTTTAGCCACATAGCCCCGCTTAAATACTCGTAAGTGCCTCGATTATGCAGCAATCGTTATACAATTAGTCAGGTTTATGTTTTAAGGATCTACAAATAATTCCGTACAGTTTTTTTTAAATCAGACCATTTTACCCAATGCCCATATAAGGCCCATTTCAGAAAATTGTTTTTATGTTTATATTAGTCTTATAAATAAATAATAATCATAAATAAGCAATAAATGATATTAAGTCGTAAACTAAATTTTATGAGGATCAATATAAACCTAAATTCCTATAGACTTCCTTCAGAAAATCGGTGGCTGTCTATAAATTTTATAAATATTTATGAATTAATTAACGATAAATTAAGTTCATAATTATTTTTCACGCGACTAATAAAAAATTATTTTATATTTATTTTTAAAAACTAACATGATTTTTTGCAATTTTTTACGTTCACTAAAGTTTTAGTAAAAACATGAACTATTGTATTTTCAGTGTAGTTTTTGAGTAAATAGTTAAAACTTCCAAATAACATTTATTATGAAATATTTTAAACAAATAAAAAAAGTCTATTATTTTGCACAGCACTATATCTACATAAATATTTACTTGCAAATCATTATGTGTTTTACGGAATATGCATCAAGTACAATATGTTCAAATATATTTTGATCTAGTAATGATCATTAGATAGCAAAATACCAGAAATACAAAAATAGGAAACGATTCATTAAGTCATCACTAGAACCGTAATATTTTGTAAGATAGCACAACATTTTTTTTTTGATGAAGCATTTATTTTATTTCGTAAATAAAAAGAATAATATGGGATTAATAATTTGCTTTTAATATGTGTAAAATACAAAGGCATATATACACTGAAAAAAATCCATGCCTAATATATACGAAAAATGCCGTACATTGTACGAATCGTTCGTTGTTTCGCACCACGAAATTCTTTCGTAATATATACGAAATTGTACGAAATATTTTAGTATAATGCAAAATAATCTTGAAAAAATTAATTTACATAAATTGAAAAAAGAGAATTTTGAATAAATATGGCAAAATTTACGAAATATTAATTTATGCAAACATTATTCTCCACACGAATTTTTAATTTTTTTTTATGAAAATAATTCGTGAATAATATTATACTTTTTCTTAAATTTTATAAAAATGTTGTAGTTTTATTTAATGATAATATAATTAATGTGATTATGTTTAATTTCGCTAAAATTTAAGAAAAAATTATTACGAAAGGTTTTCGTACTTTCGTAAAAATAGAAAATATTAAAATATTACGAAAATAGAAGTTACGTACAGTAGTTTTCCGATTTAACGACCATTCAATTCTACGAACATCGCATTTAACGAACAAGCTAATTTTTCCTATTGACTACCTTAAATAACGAACAAAACTTGTTTTTGTACTCTGTTTAACGAACTAATAAAAATATTATTATTTAAATGAAGATAAAATGACATTTATCAAAAATAACAAATAACCTAAGTTGTAGCAAAAAACTATACCGTTGTTTTAAGCGGTGCTTTTATACCCAAAACTGTAACACATTCTGGGTTCTTATTAAATTTTAGTTTTAGGGACGGACATAGCTACTATGTCCGTCCTTCAGATAATGACTTTAACGCTCATTACTCGCTTAACAATACGAGTACGCCGATGAAATTCGATACAAACATGTTCTATACTAACCGTAATCTCTAACAAATTTTATGGGAATCGGTCCATAATTGACCTTACCCTCCATATCAGGCCCCCTTTAGAAAATTACTTCAACGCTCATTACTCGCTTAAAAATACGAGTATAGCGATGAACTTCGAGAAATACTTACTTAACTCATTCGGTTCATATTTTATGATCCTCTAAAGTAGGGAATCTCGGGTATTTTTGCTCAAAATTGGAAATGTTGATGACTGAATAACTTTGGATCTACTTATCCGATTTTAAAAAATTATATTTCGTTCGACAGGTCTTCGATTACTCGTTTTTGACATTTCATTAAAATTACATGAAGTCCTGGCGCAAGGACCATATAGTGGAAAATGTCCTTTATCCTTGAATATCTTAAAAAAGGATATTTTGTTTTTCTTAATTTTTTTATGACAAATAGACAAAATCATTTTTATTGCTATGTAAAAATGGGATCTCAAAGGGTTTGGATGTTATAGGACTTTTTATTTAGCTACATTTACAATTTCCATAGTAAATAAGAGCTTTTTATACATTTTAACACATTTATAGTCTAGTAAATAGAGGTTTTAATGCCGAAAATAAAAATTACCACAGACCATCAAATGTTATAAATATGATGGTGAATAATATCTGAAATCATGTCATATATAATTGAAATATTGGAGGTCATAGGTCAAAATAATAAATTTTTCTGAAATATCTCCTTTTTCATACATCCTACGGATTTAAGATTCATTACATTTGTAGAGAATCAATTTTACGACATTTTGATTTCACACAATTTTTTCCTATTATCAGCAGTTTTGGAGTTAGAGTCATTTTTCGTTCATTTAAGATATGGTTTTCTAACCTCAATATATTTTGAACTACAAACGTAATTGTGATAACTTTATGTACAGCCAATAGTAATAACAACATATCATTATTTAATTATACTTTTCGCGCTAGTGTTGCTCTCTGACCCATAGTGCGATCTCTTGTAATGTAAATTTTTAAATTAAATTAGAAGCTGTAATGATGAATTGAAATTAATGAAACTTGGTACGCATAACTCGTTAGGTTAAAGAATCAGCATCGCCGATTTTAACAAATATCGGTTCATATATACATACAACATGAACGTTTTTTTCACAGTATTATATATTGCATTTCTTTATGCAGTTTATATTGCATTTCACTATGCTGTTTATTCCGTATGTATTTTACTATATGAAAACTTGCTCCGATATCAATAAATTTTGGTGGGTTTAAAGCTTTGATCAGTTATAATTTATCTACTAAGTTTCATTATTATCGATTTATTATTATAGCCTCTAATTTAATTTAAAAATTTACATTACAAGATATCGCACTATGGGTCAGAAAGCAACTCTGGCGCGAGAAGTATAATTAAATAATTATATGTGTTCTTTATTAAAGGCTAAACGAACAATTATCACAATGACGTTTGTAGTACAAAATATATTGAGGTTAGAAAAACATATCTCAAATGAACGAAAAATGACTATAACTCCAAAACTGCTGATAATACGAAAAAATTGTCTGAAACCAAAATGCCGTAAAAATTTTTGTAATGACTCCTAAATTCGTAGGATGTATGAAAAGGGAGATATTCAAAAAAAATTATTATTTTGACCTATGACCTCCAATATTTCAATTATATAAGACATGATTTCAGATATTATTCACCATGATATTTATAACATTAATTTGATGGTCTGTCGTAATTTTTACTTTATTCGGCATTAACACCTTCATTTGCTAGACTATTAATGTGTTAATATGTATAAAAAGCACTAATTTTCTATGGAAATTTTAAAAGTAGCTATATAAAAACTCCTGTAACTTCCAAACCCATTGCGCTCCCATTCTAAAATTTTTGCATAGCATTAATAATAAGTTTGTCTATTTGTCATAACAAAATTAAGAGAAACAAAATATCCTTTTTTAAGATATTCGAGGACAAAGGACATTTTCCACTATATGGTCCTTGCGCCAGGACTTCATGTAATTTTAATGAAATGTCAAAAACGAGTAATCGAAGACCTGTCGAACGAAACATCATTTGTTAAATTCGGATACTAGTTCCAAAGTTATTCAGTCATCAACATTTCTAAATTTGAACAAAAATACCCGATATGCCCTATTTTAGAGACCTATAAAATATGAACCGAATGAGTTATGGATCTAATTTATACGACATAAAATCCGCATTAAGGAGTAAAATATATGCTCTTAATTTCAAAAAAATCGAAGGGGATACAAATTTAAAACAGCGTTTTTTGGTCGATTTATTTTGGAATTACCCATTTGGCTTAAGACGACCCACTTTGGGTCTTGTGAAATAGAATGTTGTGAGTTTATCTTTTTCACTGATTTTTTATTTGTTGCCGGCTTAAATTTGCAAAATATTTTAGAGTTTTTTTCTTCCTCATTTAAGAGCTGTTCATATAAAGCAATTGACTTTGCGACCGCCACCAGTATAATGAATAAAATTTCATATACATATGTGGTCATGAATTATTATTATAACCAGTTCAAAAGAAATTAACTGTGTTACATGATTGAAAAGTAACAAATATTTTGTTGGGCTTGTTTGCACATATTTATTTTAAATATTGAAATAGAAATATGAGCTTTTCAACTATGTTTTTATTGAAATATATACCTATTTAGGGTAAAGATTTAAGATAATTACATATATATTTTGGTAAATTATTGTAATTTGCGACTTAAGTTGTAAGAAAAAACATTTAAAAAGTTTATAATTCCAAAAACTACTTAATATGTACTGTAGATTCTAAAAAAATACAACAATAATTACAATTATACATCCCTGCATTAATATATTTTCCAAAGAATAAACAAGAAGTGAAACGCTGTCATTTTTTTACTTACGCTCTTCTCACAGACGAGTGCTGTGTAAATCCAACACATATGTAAAAATTTTATTCTCTCTCCAAACTTCAAAACTTTTTCGCGAAAATTTGAGGATAATAGCACTTTGAAATATTTTTTATCACTTAACATTATATTTTATAATTTTTTTGCACAATTTAAACACATTTAATAGCCCGAAAATAATATATTTTTTACAAACGAAAAAAAAAATATTTTTTATTTTTTGACATTGAATTTTTGTTGGTTGAAATTAAAACTAAAAAAAACAATGTTGTAAATTTTCGTATGGTAAACGAAAAAGATATTTCAAATAAATAATTTATTTTTTCAATATTATAGATTAAAAAAACATATAGACGTGCTTATAAAATGTTTGTAGATAAAATATGTGGAAAATATCATAAGAAACCTTTCAAAGTATAAATTGAAATGTAATATTTTTTTTCAATACGATTTTTTGCAACTATGTTGACTTGAGAATTCTACTAATACATTCTTAGAGTTAGGTACCGGAAGACAGTAGACTTAGGTACTTTTGACAACAGTTTCATTTCTTATTTATTCTTTGATATTTTCGTTCATTGTCATTGCAAAAGCAAGAAACGAACGACAACACAACCTTCTTCAATGATAGCTCATATGAGACTGAATTGTGTTTTCTATGCGTTTGAGTAGGCTGTGTAAATTGTGTAACGGTATACACTCTGTATAGGAGTTGCCGATCGTGGATGTATATGTATATATGTACATTAGGGATATAACTAATTTAGCGAAATTTTTGGCATACCACTACGAGATGGCCAATGTTGTATAATTATTGAAAATAATTTTTTTATGTCATTTGAAATCAAAAACATCAACCACAATTTCTAATATAAACCAAATTTTTTTTAAATTTTTTATTTTTTTAATTTTAAGATTAAAATATTTATATATGGGTATTTCTACCTAGAAGTATATTTTTGTCACATCGCGATTCATCATTGTCTATATCTCCGAGCTTTTAGATTTTTCGCAAATATACGTACTATTTTACATCCCTAAATCAAAAAGTCCATAAAAAGTTATTTGTTGATAATATTTGTTTTGACCATATCTCCGATTCTTATGGACCGATTTTACTGGTTTTCAACAACTAAATACTTAAAAGCATATTTAAATTAATTATTTAAGATTTGGTTTCCGAAGACATATGGAGCCTTCAAAAAACTGATTTTAAAAAACAGATGGACAGACATTTGGTGCGTGAATTTTTTAACCAACCGCGAAAAAATAATTACTCTATTCGACTATGATATGCCAACTTGCATATTTGTAAAATGTCAATAGTTACATATATCCCTAATGTACATACATATGTACGTACGTTTACAAGTTAATTTCAAGCAGTTGTTTACTGCCAATTAAATTTTGCTTTTGTTTTTGAAGCCCTAGCGTTTATTTAAATGTTTTATACGGAAAAAGAAAACTTTTATATTATTGGGCAGATCAATCGACTGGCTTTCCCCGACCAGGAGCTTATGGAGATTCCGACAGTGCGTTATTTTTGAATTATTTATTTTATGGAATACATACTCCAATTTTTTTATGTTTTCCACAAACTGGTAAGCTGGTTTTTTTAGGGAACCCCTTGAACCTGGTCGACCCATGTGAAAGCATTTTCATTGCATTCATACCCTTCAAGATTAAGCTTTCTAATAATATAGCCAGATATATATTCTAAAGCATCCTCTTGAAGGGCACCAATGTCATGAAAAGTCTTCACATCTATGTAGGTCATGCAAATCGTTTTCTTCTAATTCTGGGATCAAGAACGCTTTCTTCGCGCACAGTATTAAATTAATACTATTAATTGTTGCATTTTCAAAAGTAAGCCTTTCCGTACCGTTATTTTGCACGTTCCCCGTATTATTTAGGCATTCTGTGTTTCTAGCTGAATTAAAATTAATATTTTTACAAATATTACATAGAAAATTATTTTACATATCTTGGGTGTATTGAATTTTTTTTTGGGAAGGATGGTCATAAAGGCCACCTTTACTTCTTATGGCTCCAAAAAAGTTTTTTAAAACATCTTGGTTAAGGAGACTTGTTAATAGATATGCCATGTGAAACTTATTTACACAATATTGATAACGCATATCTAGGGCTTTATTTGATATTAAAATAACCTTCTGGAAAACCTCCAATGATTTCCAGGGTATCCAAAAGTATTTAATGACGAATTCATCATGTCGAACCTATCGTTTACTAAATGAATGAAATTAGCACTTTCTATGGCATTATATAGGTCATTACCTATCGTATAGCAACGTCTAATGGCGTGGGTTGTAGTATTTGAAAATAACTCTGCTGATAATTTAAGCTTTTGTCTTCCTGTAAATTATTATTTTTTTTAAATAGTATTGCAATTGTTCAATCTATATACATATATATAAAAGGCTTGCGTGACTGATTCATCATCGCCCAGCCCAAACCATTAAAGCTAGTATCATGAAATTTTGGTTAAAGGTTCCTTTGGCATTGTATAGATCCACTAAGAAGGGATTTTTGGAAATTCGAACGTTTAGGGGAAGAAATGGGTAAAAAAGGGTAAAATTAGTATCCTTTATATCTCCTAAAGAAGCAAAGATATAAATAAAATTCCAAATGTATCCTCTATTATACAAAAAAAATAATTGATAGGTGTTTGGTACTTTTTTAAAAATCTAGACTTTATAGAGCTAAAAGGGTAAAAACTGTCCCCATAGAACCTTCTCTTAACCTATTTATCTTCGAAACAAATGACCATACAAATAAAACTTTAAATTTATCCTATTCTAATTGAAGTCTATTAGAAATCCTTTCGGTTCTTTTTAGAAATTCGGGTAATGAAGGGATGAAATCGGTGTCTAAAATTGGTCACATTCGTAACTTATCAAAAAATTACAAATACAAAATTTAGTACTTTTTAGAAATTCGAACATTTAAGGGGTAAAATCGTACCCATTTTTGGTACAATTTTAATAAAACATTGTTTCCTATTTACCAACATACATATATGTATATTTATATAATTACGGGCTCTCACTACAATTTTTGGAATACAATTTCTTTTACTTAAACATTTATTTTACTTAAATATGTACCAAGAAGATGGAAAAATCAGAAAACTTATTTTTATTCATACTTATTGAGCCAGTTGTGATAAATTTTGTAAAATTAATTAATTTAGTCACTCGAAATAAGATGACATTTTATAACAAGGCCTATATAAGACCAAATTCTAAAAATAGTTTAATACTTTTTGAAACATATTTTTTTTGAGAAAATAAAAGCAGATTTTAGACATTTTTCGTTTCTAACTATGATCTAAAAATTTAAGCACTGTATATTTAAAAAGTTTTAATATTAGACCTAGAAACATAAAATTAAACATGCAGCCCTGAGTGAATGAGAATTTATAATATGAGACTTTTGGTTACTTTTTCGATCTTCTACTGGTATTAATTAAACGTTTAATGAGAATAAGTATACAACATGGAACGATAAAGTGTTCTTCAAAAGGTACTTTTTGAATTTTCTATAATATTGAACCTAGAAACATGAAATTGAACATGAAGGGTCAACAGTGTGTGAGTATCTAAATGCGACCTTTTAGTACTTTTTCGTTCTTCAACGAATACCTTTTATGTTTTCTATAATATAAGAGGACTTTTTGGGTACTTTGTAGTTTTTCAAAAGGTGTTTTTTTAGCTTTTCAATAATATTGGTCAGAAACATAAAATTGAACACGCGGGGTTCTGTTCATGGAAATCTGTATGAATGTTCTTCAGCTGGTACTTTTTGAGTTTTCTATAATATTGAAATATAAATTAAAAAATAAGTGTTTTTGGTTCTTTTTTGTTTCGTTTTCGTAGAAATATAAAATATGGAGTGAATGGAAATCTATAGGAAGGGACTTTTGGTACTTTTTCGCTCTACTTTCTGATTTTTCTATATAATTGGACTTAGAGGCATAAAATTAAACACGCAGGGTTCCAGATGAATGAAAATCTGCACAAAGGGAATATTTTGTACCTTTTCGTTCCTCAGCCGGTAATTTTGTAGATTTCTAATGTAATTATTCCCAAAGATATTAAATATTGGATTATCAATAATATTGGTCTTAGAAACATCAAATTTAGTACGCAGGGTTTTCAATGAAAGGAAATGTGTATGAAGGTACTTTGGCACTTTTTATTCTTTACTTTTTGAATTTTCTATAATATCTCTTTTTGAGATTTCTACAATATAATAAACGTTCCTACGTGAATTAAAACTTATATGAAAGTACTTTTTTCTCAATGGTACTCTTTAAATTTTCTTTTACATTAAATCTAGAAACAAAAAACGAAAGATCTATAAGTAAAAATACATAAAAAAACAAATTTTTTAGACCAAAAATTTATTCAAAAATTTACCTTTTTTAGTCAATATTATCCATGAGAGCGAAATTTTGTAGGTGTCAAAATACGTCCACAATTTAATTACAAAAGTTTTTAATAAAATTTTCCAAAAACGGTTCTCGAGGCTAGGTATATTTATTTGGCTCCGTACTCAAAAAAAGTGGTCTCAGTAATAAAAAACTAGCAAATATTTTTACACAAAAAATTTCAATTTCAATATACATATTTTGTTCAATAATACAGTCAAATATAGAAATCTTTCTCTATACAAAAATAACAATTTAGTTAGTTATATGATAGAAACAATATAATTTGTTTTTATACATATGTATATCGTCACATAAAACGCAAAAATCCCTATTTGCATTAATTGATCTGCATTGTTATTTTAGTAAATGGAAAATACAGCTAAATTCGGATAAAACACAAGCAATCTATTTCACAAGAAAACAAAAAGCTTGTTTTTTACCTCAGAACAACATTATATTTAACAACTACTCTATACAGTGGGAAAGAACAGTTAAATGCCTTGGAGTCATTTTAGATCCTAAGATGAAATTCAACGATCATATATCATACATTATAAATAAGGTGAATGTACTGACACGAATACTATACTCCTTTATAAATAGAAATTCATCACTTAGCATAAATAACAAAAAATTGATACTAAAGTCTATTTTTCATGCTGTAATTTTCTATGCAGCTCCTGTTTGGTCGACGAGTGCGAACTGTCATATTAAAAAAATACAAATATCTCACAACAAATTGCTGAAGTTAATTTTTAATCTTCCGTGGTATTATTCCACTGAGCGGCTCCATCGTCTGGCGGATATAGAATTAGTTAAGGACAGACTTACAAAGCTTAACGAAAACTTTAATATCAATGTCAATGTATACGTAAAACTTTATAAATTAATGTACATAATTAAGTAGAAAAAGAAATCATTCTTGAACTCTTTATCATTAATAATAGAAATAAGAGAAATGTAAAATATTATATATCATGAATAAATTGAATTGAATTGAAAAAAATCCTATTTAACATTTTTTAAATTCTACAGAAGAAGCAATTTAAAAGCTATTTAAAATGGAAAGTTTAGTTTCAATCAGCGCGATTTGTTTTTCTTCAAAAGAGCTTTTTTAACTGTAAATCTCTCAGTTATTTTGACAATTTACAATTTGTTTTTATAAATGATTAGTTAAGTCTTTTAGCCTTTATATAAAACTGCTTTTGAATATAGGGCCCTTTGTTTTTCGTTAATAAAATCGCTAATTTTTACCAGCAGAGTCTAATTTTTATACCCACCATCAAAAAAGATGGGGGGTATATTGATTTTGTCATTCCGTTTGTAACACATAGAAATATTGGTCATAGACCCACAAAAGTATATATATTCTGGGTCCTCATTAAATTCTAAGACGATCTAGCCATGTCTGTCCGTCTGTCCGTCCGTCCGTCTGTCTGTCTGTCTGTCTGTTGAAAGCACGATAGAGTCCGAATGGAAAGAGCTAGAGGGTTGAAATTTCACATAAATATTTCTTATAGGTAAGGTTTGTTTGGTATTGAAAATGGGCAATATGGGTCCACGTTTTCGGATAGCCCCCATACAAGTGGCCCCTCGAGAAGCAGCTTTAACAGCCATAACTTGTTTAAAAATACGAATATAGCGATGAAATTCGATATAAGTAAGTTTCTTATGATCCAAAATCAATATGCGAAATTTTATGAGGATCGGTCCATAATTGACCCTACCCCCCATATAAGGTCCCCTTCAGAAAATGACTTTAACGCTCATTACTGGCTTAAAAGTACTAGTATATAGATGAAATTCGACATAAGTAAGTTTCATACGAGTCAAAATCTATCTAAAAAATTTTATGAGGATCGGTCCATGATTGACCCTACCCCCCATATAAGGTCCCCTTCAGAAAATGACTGCAACGCTCATTAAAGGTTTAAAAATACGAGTGTAGCGATGAAATTCGACACAAATAAATTTAATACGAACCAAATTCTATCTACCAAATTTTATGAGGATCGACCCATAATTGACCCGACCCCCTTATATATGGTCCCCTTCAGAAAATTATAAGCGTTAATAACTGGCCTAAATATACTAGTATATAGATGAAATTCGACATAAGTAAGTTTCATTCGAGTCAAACGAGGTTTGATGGTGGGTATATAAGATTCGGCATAGCCGAATATAACACTCTTACTTGTTTTTTTTTTTTTTTTGAACATTTGGTTTGATGCAATACATCAGAAAATAAAACTGTCGATTTTGAATTTTTTTAGTTAGGGCCGTTTTAGTTTTAGGTATGTATTTTTTATGGAGGCAAAGTAGGCTTACCAGATTTGAAATCAACAAAAAACGTACATCGTACTTAAAAAAGCAGTGCAATTGAATAAAAAAAAGTACAATTGTTTATTTTCAAAAAATTAAATTGTTCTAAGAACGCTAGATTGATATTGGTTGTTATGATTTTTAACAAAAAACTTATATAAAACTAATTTATGACAAATAAAATTAATCCAATTAAAAATCATTTTTTAATATTTGTGTGCTATTAATTTATATATTTTTCTTAAAAAATGTAAAATTCCCCAAATTTTTGTTTCGTTCGGTTTGTTTGCATTTTCAAATATCAACCATTTGTTGTGAACATATGTTTGATATCTTTTTATGGAGAAAAAATATCCAGTAAAATAAAAAAATTCTCTATCTCTAACTGTTACAAAAACGTTAGAACTTTCACTCTGTTATTCAAATTTGTCATTCTACCAACATCCTACGAAAAATAAGAATTAAAATAGTTTTTTAAAATGGTTCCACAGGGGGACTGGATAAAGCTATCGAATAGGTACCTACATGACGGAGCATTACGGACCATTCAAACATGTCCTTCATATTTGCAGTCTTTTTTTATTAAAAAATTTCATTGTAGCGATATCTTAATCAAAATTTATTAACTTTAAAGGATTTTGAATATACGCACTATTTTATGCATGACAAATGCATCGAAACCTCTTATAGTCAAATTTGCCTTTTAGAGCTTAGTAAATCCACTTTCAAACTATCTTTGAAGTCCTTAAATAACGATTCTATAGAATATTTATTTACGGTTATGATTACACCTATAAAATTATGGTACAAAAAAGTGCAAAAAGAAGTACAAATACTAAAAATAAGTACATTTGCGTACTTCTTTAGGTGTTATGCAGTTAAAAGTACAATTACTAAAAAAAGTGCATCGAAACCTCTTATAGTCGAATTTGCCTTTTAGAGCTTAGTAAATCCACTTTCAAACTATCTTTGAAGTTCTTAAATAACGATTCTATAGAATATTTATTTACGGTTATGATTACACCTATAAAATTATTGTACAAAAAAGTACAAAAAGAAGTACAAATACTAAAAATAAGTACATTTGCGTACTTCTTTAGGTGTTATGCAATTAAAAGTACAATTACTAAAAAAAAAGTACGCATACTGCTGAAAACAGTACGTCTGGCAAGCCTAAGGCAAAGCCACAAAGTTGCACGTAGCTCTGTCCTGTTAATCCAAAATCTCGGATGTTGATGAAAATGAATTTATTTAAATTAGAGTAAAAAGGTGATATGAAGTGATAAAAATAAGTTTAATCAATTGTATGATATTTTGAGAATAAAATTTTTTTTGTCAATATTTTCATCGGTCAATTTAAATGTAATAGATGTATCCGATTGATTAGTATACCTTAACAATTTTAATATTGTCCGTTTTGTTATATATTGTCCCTTGTAAATTAGTCCGGTTCCTAATTAGTTTTAAAAGATGTGGTGCATCATAAAAAGAAAATATTTTCTCATCGGATTTAACTGGACTAGGAAACCATGGTTTTTCTTAAGTGAAGATTTGAAATTAAAGAAATTAAGTGAAGATTGAAAATTAAATTAGTATCAAAAACTAACAATAAGTTGTGTAAGTTACATATCGTCACCTGAAATGCAAAAATGCGTAACAACCAAAGAATTGAAAATCGACTTTTTGATTGAAAACGTTCCACTGCATCAAAATACATGTTATTGCAAATTTTAAGCACCCTATTATCAAAAATAGCGACTTTATTGAAATGAAATTCCAAAGGGCGTAACAACAAATTAGTCAGTTCCACGAATAAGAAAATCCTAAAAAGCGACATAATAGACAATGTCTGGCGGTACAGTTATATTCAAACGTATTTATCGATGTCGGTATACAATACTTGCAAGAAAATGTCGTTTTATTAACAAAACTAGCATTCATTTTATTTAGTTTTTTTTTGCCTCTCCTATAAAATTTTTAAAAGTGTTGTTACTCTTTTTTCCATTTCAGGTGACGATATGTAGAATATAAGTTATGCTTACCTTTGGATACACCTATGTAAATAATTTAACAGTTTTCTATTATACAAGAAAACCAGCGTTACTTAGGACACAAATAATGCTATTAAGGATTTCGACAGTCATTTTGCAATCGTAGTTGTAGATAACTGGTTGCTTTTTTAAGCCATGAACTATAACCCCCTGAACATAATTTGCAGGTTTTCGGATAATGAGTCATACTCGAAGGTTCCTGCTACCTTCATTTCATCGCACTCTATTACACAAATCCTATCTTCAAGGGACATATCGGTAGCTTGGCGCATGAAATTTATTGATGTGGATAAAATGCCTTCAGTTAGGTTTATTTTTCGACACCACCGTTATATAGAAACATTAGGAAGAAGATATCCTCTCTTATAAAGCTGAATGTAGGCTCGTGGCCCAGATTAATGCAAACATATTGCACTAGAAATATCAGCCCACTGGACTCCTCCAGGTTGTTTCAATTTTCTGTAAAAATTTGTCTCATAGCTTCAATAGCTAAATTAGTTTGATTAGTTTTAATTTCAATTCTTTGTTTTCATTTTCTAACTCGCGAATTCTTTAAAATATTTTGTCTTACTGTCTGCAAAATGTACTGGGCTATATGCATGAAAGTAGTTGGAATTTAAAAAATAATGTTCAACACTTTACAAAGTGTGTATTCCCTTACTCTGTTTGTGTTTCCCATTCATTTAAGTATTCCACAATTATAGAAGTTTCTTTCATAGCGGAAGATTTGGGTACAGATAGGTCAATCATTGAGGTATCAATATTGATAATAGAGAGTTGGAGTTCTTTACAAAAAGGGGAGTCAACCTCTGAAACTTGGGGATGTTCTACATCATCAATCACATTTGGAAAGAGTTGATTGGAAATGATGTTCGAAACTTGAGAACATCTTTCATGTTCGAGTGATGCTGTTCTATAGGTAAATAATATCACAAATAACTCTTTAAAAAACATTTCAAATTTAGCGTGTGTGAAGTTAAATTCGAATTTAAAAAGCAGAGACACAAACCACACTTTTTAACATTGCTCATTTTGCAGCTAACGGTGCACTGTTAAGTATTGTCCATATTTGTATAAATTCTACAGAATTTTAAACTTTGCCGGTCCACACTAGGAAACTTTTTTTGGGAAACTTTTGATTTTGCGTGAGAGAGAAAAAGAAAGAATATCATTCATCAAAAGTTGCCTAGTGTGGACCAGGTCAAAGACAGTGGGTTTTGGTCAGCGTTGCCACTAAACAAATTTTAATCCAACAAAATTTTTGTCAAAAAACTACCAAAATCGCTTAAAACCTACCAGCTTTTTAAATAATGAAAATATATATTTTTAGAGAAAAATATGACTTTTTATTAAAAAAGGTATTGGATATAATTGTACATGTATTAATAAGCAACGAAACACAACAATATATAGTATTTAAAATTCAATTCTAATAATATTTTTAAACTAAAAAATATACTAAGTGCCATTTTCTATTTTCAGTAGAACAAAGACAACAAATCATATAATCAATATAACAAAAAAAGTATATAATTCATTTCTATTAACAATTTGAAACTAAATATTTATATTTTCTGTAAAAATTTAACATACAATGTTGCTAATTTCTAATTTGTTTCTTAATTTTGTTTTTATTAAAGGAAGAAACGAAAACTTACGTTCAGCAGCTGCAGAACTACATACAGTGTCTCTCATAAGTATACGAATTTAATGTATTGTGAAAACAGACGTCATTTTATAATAGATTTTGTGAAAAAAAATAAATAAATAAATTTATTTTGTAGTCCAGACAGTCCTTAAATTTTATATCACATTTTAAAAAATGTAAAAAAAATAATTTACTTAAACTAATTTAGCTTTTTTTAAAAAAAGTGCAAAAAATAGCTTCACAAAAGTATTCGAATTTGTTGTATACATCATATTTAGATTAGCATTATGAAGTAAAAATAAATGATTAAAATGAAATTAATATTTTGTATAGTAGCCTTTGTTTTTAAAAACAACTTCCAAGCGACGTGTGACCGTTTCTACCAATTTATGGAATAGTTCTGGCGTTATTATGTCCCATTCTTCATGCAAAGCAACCGTATGGTGGTTTTGGAGGATAATGAGTGATTTTAAAGTTGTTCTTGTAAATATAACCACAAATTTTCAATGGAGTTTAAGTCCAGACATTAACTTCATTGAAAATTTGATGAAAGAAGATACTTAGTGTTGTAAATGATCAACATTTTCACGTACCAGGTCGTGTATTTTGGAACGTTTTTCTGTTGATAATAAATTGAATGGGTTGTAGCCCCATTTTGGTGGTACTAGCATGCAAATTCTGCTCTAAAATTGACAAGTGGGCCTTCTAGTCTATAATTACAATAATAAATTTTAGCAGTCCAACACCGTGGACGGACACAGAACCCCAAAATATGACAGAGCAACTTGGGTCCTTTACAGTTGGATAATTCCAAGGCATCTCAAAGCTTTCGTCATATCATTTGACGACCATCTGAGCCAAAAATATTATATTTGTTCTCATCGTCGAAGATAACCTCCTTCCAGAATCCAATATTCTTACTTATGAGTCTATTTGCGGAGTCAAGACACTTAACATCGATTAACTTCGATATGAGCGGTTTCCACCTTAGTACTTGACCATGCACATTGTTGCCCCCTAGTACTTTGCGCACAATTTCGACACTAATTTTTATTCACAGGACTGTCCTGAGTTCGTTGTTAATTTTTGGAGCTGATAGATGAAGGTTCCTTCGGTATTTCCTCAGTATTTCTATGTCGTCCTGTATTGACAGCAGTTTTGGACGACTTGATAATGGTAAATACTTGATGGAATTCTTTGTTCCATGCGTGGAATGACAAAATATATTGTCGATGGGAATCTATCAAACATTTCCTATATGTATTTAATTGATCGGCCTTGATTATACATATATAAATTTATTTTTTAATTTGAATTGATCAACTATTTTTCTTTTAACATTTTAAGCGCTTACACATGAAAGATTTACAACATAATTATGCAATTTTCCAAAAAATATAATGTTAAATATTCCATATAACCACTACCTGAATAATGGGTTAATTAATGGGCAATAAAACACGTGTTCAAGGATTCTAAAAGAGTTCTTAGAAAAAATTCGAATATTTTTGCGCAGTACCTGAAATGACCCTTTTTGGGTTTTTTCCATTTTTTTGGAAACCATTAATGAGTTTTTATTACTTTTTTCTTGTATTTCGTAAAAATAATAAAATTTAATAAAATTTCATTAACAAATTTTAAGTACTATTATTATTTTTAAAGTAGCATCATAAAATAACACAGTAATTCATAAAAAATAATAAATTCGAATATTTATGTGAGACACTGTATGTGGCAATGAAAGCAAATTAAAAACAAAGTTAGCCAAATTAACATAAGTGCTCTCATTTAAACCATTTTAATTGAATTTATTTGATCCCAAAATAAATCAATATTTAAATCAGTTGAAAGATTGATGTCCGATAATCTTATCAAATTCCACTGAGAAATAATAATATCAGGATCACAATCTATGAGATTCGAAAATTTTAGAACAAGGGACAATATTGGTAAATCTTCTTTAGAGAGTACTTTTGATGAGGTAATTATTTGTAAAAGTTTGATATCTTCACGTTTAAAATCAAATCTGGAATTAATTTGGTTTAATAATTCAATTTAAGTTTTGACTTTATTAGACATACTTTCTGCCAGTTCTGCTGCTCTTATACCATTTACCTCATAAAAACGTGATATAAAATACAATTTTAAACTGTCCCATTGTTCAATAATTCTTGAAATAACACATTCTAAAGATAACCATCTCGTTTGGCAAACACCTAATATTTTATGAGATTTCACAAAACAATATTCTTGAAATTCTTTTAGTTCGTTAATTCTTTTGGGACTATGAGAGAAAAAAGTGTATATATTACGACAAAGAAGCTCAATATTTTTTTGGCAACATTTTACATGCGTAACTAGAGCAGAGGTGGAGTGAGTGACATGTACATTTAATCTAAAACAAGTCAGTTTCATTAGTAAGTAATCTTTTAAGTCCACCAACATCACCAGTTATAACGTTAGCTCCGTCTGTTGCCAACCCGATCAATTTTTTAAAGGAACGTTATGTGCAGAAAAAAAAATCTGTTATAATTTGAAAAATTGAAGTTGCATCTGCCTTAGTGATCTCTAATAAAGCGATAAACCTATCTTGTACAGAACCAACACCGTCGAAGTAACGAGCAACTAAAACAATACATTTCCTCATATATACGTCTGTAGTTTCATCCACAATTAATTAAAACCTTTTACTTTTTAAAATTGACATTTTTTTTCACTTGCCTGTTTAGCAATGTAGTCAGCTAATTGAACAGATTTTGTCCTACCACATTTAATTAGCTTAGATATTGCCGAATCCGGACAACACTCTGTCAATAACAATGGCAAGTAATCCATCAACAAAAATGGTAAGTTATGTGTTAAGGGTAAGTTCAGCATTTCTGACTTGTCGGCTTAGACTTTGTTGATCGTTGTTGTAAAATTTGTATATTGATTTTTCTGGCTTTCATAGTTTTGAAGATGGAAAGTGATTTCTCGTGCGCCTTAAGGTGGCTACAATTGCTCACTATCTGTCTTGAACATGCAATACAATATGCATTACCATTCTTTTCCCGAAGCCAATCGAAAGAATGTAATCATTCTGCCCGAAATTTTCTTTTTATTGATTGATTTTTAGTTTTTTCATTGCTGCAAATAACAAAAACATTTAATAATGTTTTAAATTAATTTATAAACATTTTATTACCTAGTAGAAGCGTCTTCAGTATCATCTGCTTCACTGGGTTTTTGTTTTTTGTTTAAAAATCTGAAAATATTTATTTTTCAATATGAATTTATGTATAAAATATCTTACCTATCCATTTTATATTATTTGAAATATTATTAAGTTATTGTCAGTAAAAATCACACTTATTTAACTTTTACACACGTTTGGCTTTCTTCATTTACTTTTTGTTGCACAAAAGAATTATCAAAAACCGTTATAATTGGTTTGCACATTTTCTTTAATTTGTTGTTTCGTTACCCCGTGTCTATATTAGACAAATATTTATCACGGCACTTGACAAAACGTCGGCAGAAAATTGTCAGTTTTTTGTTTATGTTAATGCATAGGGGTAACAAAATGATGATTTTATCACGACAACTCACAGATAATTTTATTGAAATAATGCTAAATTTTATAAAAACAATTAAAATGAAATGCAAATTTTGTAAATAAAAACTAATTTCACTAAATCTTATGTTAAAAATCTATTTTAATTGCACAAAAACAAAATTCTAAACAAATTTTACAATAAAATGACGTTTGTTATCAAGACAACGTTGTCTAAACAATTGTTTAGAAAACACTGTCATAACGACTTTATAACGCTAATAAATGCCGTCCGTACCTGCTAATTTTTTATCATGATAACAATTTGACGTTTAGCATAATAAATATTTGTCTAATATAGACACGGGGTTAGCGCAGCTTTGACACTGTCAAATTGACAGTTGAATTCACTAAGACCTGGTTCACACTGGTATACTTTTGTTGAGAAACTTTTGATTTTGTGTGTGAGAGAAAGTGATCGTTGATATTTCTTTCTCTCACACACAAAAATCAAAAGTTTCCCAAAAAAAGTTTTCCAGTGTGAACCAGGTCTAAGCAAAAACTCAATTCATGTGGTTTTAGTTGCTGTTGTAAATTTTGTACAACTACACCACCAATTTGAAAAAAAACATTAACAGTGAATCAATTAAGTAATTTGCCTATGTAAAATTTTATAAATTTTAAGAAAAAACTTTATCTGATCAATTATTTTAAGCAAAATTGTTTGTTGTATTTTTTAAAGAATATCTTATATTTGAATTTTCTGCCATAAAAAGTAAAATCGTGATAATAATTAACGAGATTTTTGATAAAATGTGAACGTATTGTTAATTTTTTAGCTCAATAAAGTATTTTGCTATTTTAGGTTTTTTGTTTATTTTTTTAATATTGCTGTATTATTTTATAAAATTTAACATTTTTATTACCCATATATATTAAAATAACAATTTTTAGATATTTTAGTAGTGGTACGACTAAATTTGGACATTTCTTAACTGATTTATTATCCAGTATACCTATAAGAATTTATCAATATTTGACTTAACAGGAAATCTATCGTTTCTTTGATTTTATTTCGAAAATAATAAGTAATTTTGAATTGGATACATGATATACTAGAAAATTAATAGATTTAGACCTAGAAAAAATGTTTAGTGGGGTGTAAAACTATATATTATAACAAACTAATCTGAGTTTTTGGACTTTTTGTATTGATAAACAAAAACTACATTACGGAAACCCCATCTACTTGGGGAGTACTGTGTGAATTTTATTTAGAATTGCATAATATTGATTCTTATTCAATAAAGCTAACAGTACTATCCTAGCCACTCTAAGTATGGGGACATTGCCGTATACCACTATGCAACTATTACATTCTAAAATCTTGATTTTCTACCTCATATTTTGAATGCTTTATTTTATGAATAAAATACAGTAGGCTTATTTGGATCTGGAGTGTTATTCTTGATTTGGGTTCTAAATATATATAAGTGTATGTATTAGCTGAAAAATATTGCTTTTGTGGACCTTAGGTGATGATAGCCACCTCTATTGGTAAATATCTAAATTAGGTATTTTTCTTGTATCACACGACAGTTCACTTTATATTGGTTCCAAGCAACCTAAGATCTATTTGGAGGTCTAAATTTAAACATAGAGTTCTTCATAGTTCGTATATGGACTTTGGAGAAGATAAATGAAGAGTTCAATGGTTTTCCTTGGCTCCCCTTTGGTAGTTAAAAATTTTGAAAGACCACTCAGTGCTTCTTTTCTAATAATTCTTTTGGTCATTTCATCAATTATTCTATTTTACATTTTTTTAATGATATTGATTAAACATCTCATATTTGTATTTCATTGATTTACACTTGTTGTAAAAGCCTAAACAAATTTTTTATATTGGAATTTCCTCATTATTTTCCTTTAAACATTTTTAACGCAAATAATTTCTCAGTTTCACACAATAAGGATATGATTTTTGCAAATTACATTTGAAAAATACTTAACACGTGTCCTTGTAACAATAAAACAATAAATTCCAAAAAGTAATTAAAAAATAATTTGAAAAACCCAACAAAATTACTTGGAATTCTAAAAATGCAAAATACTTAATTGACGTGCAAATTCTGATGAAAAATAACAAAATGCAACAACAAATGCACCAACATTTGTTGTTTAATATTTTTTCACGGTTTTTCCATTTTACACAATCTCTACTTTTAATTGGAAAACAGAAATTTGCTTTTTACTTGTTTTTTCGATTTTTATTTATGAACAAAAAATAAAATTGTCTTAAAAAAGGTATGCAAAAAACTTAGTTGATTCACTGTATGTATTTTTGACTCATTGAACATACCCTTTGTTGACACTTGCTTTGCTTGTTTTTCCTTCGTCTATATGCAAAAAGGTTACAAAGTACTAAAAATTTGTGTTTTGATTTCAGTGGTTTCATTTAATTTGCGTCTTTTATTTAACTTGATAAATGTTTGCAAATACATAATTTTTGATCCAACCTACCAAAAATCAATTTAACCTACTGTACCGTGTGACCATCCTTGGTCAACGAAAAGTTAATTAAATACAACTCTTCAGATCGTTTTGAGGCTGGAAAATACAACACTGGCACAGATGTTAGTGTAAAGTTGCCACATCAGTGATTTACTGAATGTAGTGGTGTATTTTCATGTGTCAGTACTATTTGCATCAACCGATAAAATGAAGTTGGCTGCAGTTGCCCGCGAACATAAAAGGAGCCATTTTCAAAAATGTCGAACTTCCTCCTTTTTCGTTTGGGCGTCGACCGGAGTGGACAGGTGGAGAAATCTCAGCCGAGATAATCCCAAATTATAGAAAACTTAGCGAGGTGTGATCGAAGGATATTGCTTAGTGGAAGAAAAATAAGAAGTTTGTGTACGATTAGTGTCATGTTGGAACTAACATTAAGACACTATCGCACAAAACTCTAAATAGAGACTCCATCGTCCACCGAAGTTCAACTCCGCGGCTTTGGCATAACACCAGCCAACGACAGCTTTGGCATAACACCAGCCAACAACAGCTTGGGCATAACACCAGCCACCCCAAAAGTTTTCCATTTTTTATCTGATATTTTTAATCATCCAATTCGTCCACATCAATAATCAATTCGTCCACATCAATAACCAACTCATCCACATCAATAATCAATTCGTCCACATCAATAACCAATTCGTCCGCATCTATAACAAGTACCCAAGTCATCCACATCTAGAACAATCATCCAAGGCATCCACATCTATAACAGTAATCTGATTCATCCACAACTATAATATCATCCACAACTATAACCATTCAGAAACATATTTTCACATCATCCATAACATCATCCAATAATATGTAACTCATCCATACACCAGCTAGTGACATCTACACACTCAAAAATCAGTAACATCATCACCATACTCATCAATAGATGGCACCATGTAAACACCAACATCAAAAATGTCAGATAAGTAAAAAGTGTAGTAGATATTTGTGCGTCTTATTTAAGATTTTTTTTAATAGTTTTTATCTTGGAAAAAAACTCAATTGTATTTTTTTGTATAACCTATAGTTTTTTTGTCAGTTTTTCTCTTAAAAAAAAAAAAAACCTTTTTTACCACGCATGTTTTGGGCATGCAAAGCCAAACGTGAGTCTGTAGTGGATTTATTGCGACTCTTGGACGAGGGAGGACCTCTTCCTAGGGACGTTTTAATGAAACTACAAGGTAGCTGAGGCATCTAGCAGCTTTTAATTAAGCTAAGCTCGATTTGGAGCTTTTTCGGCCCTTTAAACCCTTCCAAATTTTATTAAATTCCTGACCTACAGATTTTTGAGAACATTTACGAAAAGTTTTTACATCTAACACGTAAATTTTCTCTAAAAATCCATAAAATCTTACAAACATAATTAAAATTTTCCTGATTTACCTTAAAATTTACCGGATTTAACTTAAAATTTACCTGATTTGTCATTACCTGATTTGTCGTAACCTGATTTGTCGTAACCTGATTTTCCACATATATAAATATTTAAGAAATTAATTATTAATAATTAAGAAAATTCCATTATACTAATATTTATCTAAATTTAAACTTGAAAGAACAGAATTTGTTGTCGATTTTTTTTTACACAAATAGTAAAGACAGAATTAAATAGTAAAGACACAAACCAAGATTACTTTCAAGCCTAAAATTAGATAACAATTGTAGTATATTATATTAAAATCCTGAAATATGTCCATTTTGCAAAAATTAAACACTATTAATACTATAATATTATTAACTAACTACTTTTAAGAATATTTAACTATTATAAGCGATCTCATACCACATAAAATGACAGTTTTATCCAATTTTGTAATAGTTCGAACTTAGGGACTAGTTTTTTTGCCAAATGGCTTAAGTCACCAGAATTGTATAATTGTAGAATACATGAAAATAATTGAATATATTGTTGAACTTAATTTGAACCTAAATATGTCTTGCTAAAATCAGGCTAGAAAGGTAGGTATCGAGTGGTGATGCATAAAAGGGGTAGCCTATAGAATTTCAATAGCTACCATGGATTAGGGGAGGGTAAACTAATGGTAGGCAATAACACCTTGTTCTACAGGAAGGAAATGGCAAGTTAATATTTTTGATACACTGGTACAAAAATTTTATATCTAATTGTTTTCACTATTACTCCAACGTACCACCGCCCAAGCCCGACGAGCCTTAGCCGTGCACTAGTGCTTAAGTTGCCAGTGTGGAAGTAATAGGGAAATAACAAAACACGATTTCAAACGGTCTGGCAATCTCCTTTGGTTGCTTGGGGAAATATTAAATTATATTGAACAAATTCTGAAATCTCGGTATGAAACTCGAAATAGATATAGAAATATTACACTACCATCCTACCAAATTAAAAAAATCCCACCAAATTTGGTAAGAAAAGCCCAAAACGGCAACGCTGGTTTTGATATACACGTTTTTAATACATTTTCCTAATATTAGGGTATTTATATAAAATTCGACATAAGACCCGAAAATCATTCTAAAGTTTATATTGACATTGATATATAATCACACAATTACATAAATCTAGTAAATAATTTAACCGTTTGTAATAAATGATGATCCTATCCACTAAGAAATTAACTTCAATATAACTTACACTGGTTTGCGATGAAATGCATAATCAACGACAGGTTCAGCAATTGGCATTAGCATTTTATTTTTACCCGCTTTTATAATATGCTCCGCTTTAAAATGGTCCTCATATATTTTGTCATATTGATTTAATTCTCTTTGGCAAATATTGCTCCACTTCTTTCTCTCTTCTCCTTTTTTGGTATAGCGAAAAAACTACCTTTTCCTCGTTCTAACTTCTTTTTACAAATGCAACAGCTACGCATTTTTCCTATAATGCCGGCCGGATTTTAGATTTTTTAGTGGGATGTTTATTTTTTACGTTAAATTTTATTAATACTCCTGATTATTTTTTTATCTTTTATTTATTATTTTTATTAACTTTGTTTTTAGCAAAATTTTGCTTCAAAAATTTGCTTTACAGAATTAAAAATATTTTAATTTTTGTTAGAATTATAAAATTTTTTATTTTTTTATGACAACACATAATAAATTAACTTTGACAAAACCGTTACCAATGTAAACACAAAGTTTTAGTAATTTTTGCATATTTAGTAAAAAACGGTTTGAAAAATAACAATGGTTTATGCAAAGTTTGTAATGCAAACTTAATTATATAAAATCTTTTTATTTAAAATTATAAATTTTAGATTTTATTTTAAAAGAAATTATAATTAGTTTTCGCTATCAACTTAAAATTGACGAAAAAGCTGAGATCTGAGAAAAAAATGTTAAAAATCAACTTATTGTTGGCTTAAAGTTGGGTTGAGCCTACATTAAAAATCTTATATTTGTCAATGGTTTAATGATGGTATTTTAAGCTATTTCACTTTTATGAATTAATAACATTTTTTAATTTACAAAAATAAATATTGATCAAGGTTTTAAAAATTAAATGACAAAGGATGACATATGTATTATGGACCGGGTGCTCCGTAACTGTTGTTCCAGTTACATGCTAAGGAACAGATGGATAAGCTGCGGGATGTACGATATAACTATCAGGGAAAAGGTATTTCGCGGTATACTACAGGGTGGCATTTTGTCACCTTTATACTGGGTTAACACGATTAATAGCCTCCTAAGGACCCTAACCGAGGAAGGACTTAGACCTGTCTGCTATGCAGACCACTTTACTTACTTGTGTAGAAGAGCTGAGGAGGCTCTGAATACGGCTTTGTGCTGGGCTCAACCGAGACGCCTCAATGTCAACCCGGCGAAGACGAAAATCTGTCTTTTTACAAGAAAGACAAACGTTTCTACGTATACTGAACCATGCTTCCTGGGCAAGAAGTTACCGGTGACAAAGTTAAGTACTTAGTGTAATCTTTTACCGGAAATTAAAATGGAGACACCACATAGAGGATAGGATCAACAAGGCACATCGGTACTGGGCGATATGTAGGAGAACTAGAGGCATGAAATCGGGTCTTAGTCCTACTATGAAAAATTTACTTCAACAAAAAATTTACTGGAAACGCTGCTAGATATTCCACCCATTGAAACATATTTAAGATATGAGGCGGCGCTTATAGCCGAACGGCTCTTTACTTTAGGCGAACTGGCCAAAAGCGGTTATCGGACACGACATCAATGTATACTGGACACATTGGAAGGTTATACACAATCATCGGACGTACCTGATCGCATACCATACACAGAATATGTCGGAAACTTTGAAACGCTGATCCCAGATAGAATATCTTGGTCAAGCGGAACATTAGAGCAAATACCAGTAGGAATCCGTTTTTACATGGATGGCTTTAAATTGGGGGACATAGTGGACCTGGGGTTCTATATTGAAGATCAGAAATATAAGTATACCACTGTTTACCTAAACATAACAAAAGCTTCCAGGCAGAAGTCCGAGCAATAACGGAATATGTTAATTGGATTGGAATAAATATGGCGCCCACAGTGCTTAATATATTTATCGACAGCCAGAAGGCGATATCAGGTGAATTAAATCTAAGACCGTATTGGATTGTAAGAAAGCTTTAACTGATTATTCTCCCAGAGGCAAGGTTTATATCTTATGGGTACCAGGCCACTCGGGAGTAGTCGGCAACGAAAGGGCGAATGTAATAGCTATAAAAGGAAGGGAGCTCGAGGTAGTTAACCTGACGAACGCAAAACCTTTCGACACAACAAAAGTTAAATTAAAATTATGGGTGAGAGAATCCCATAAGGCCCTTTGGAATAATGAAACGGTGGGTAGTGGTAGAACAAAGATCCCATGGAGTGACCCTGACGAGAACAAGACGAGAAATCTCCTCCAAAATTAATTGTTTACATCATTAATTAAAATGGCTAGAGTTAAGATTTAAAACCCAAAATAATTAATGATTTTAATACTTTACCCAATATTTGTTGATCTGTGAAAATATTTAATGAATAAATCAACACTTTCAAAATTATAAAAATATTTCATAAGAAAGATACAGCGAAATCTCAACATAAGGGTTAAAGTCCTAATAAAACAGCTCTAATATAGGATAATTTGATGAAAATGGAATTCGAAAAATTCCAATAAATTACTACTCTAGGGTAGTTATTAATATAATAAACAGTCGTATGGCACTCTTCATTTTTTTAAATGATTCAAAAAACAAGCAAGTCGCATTAGATCAGGGATGTATTTTTATGTAAACGTATACAAAAAGGTAAAACGCTGTTCCCATCTTACTTTGTTATTGTTTAATACAAAACACAAAAAATATAAATCATACTACTCAAAGTAAATTAATAAAGTAGCATCACTTGAACAGCTGACTATTTTTTTTAAACTAGATAAATGAAGCAAATTGTCAAAGTTTGTTTTGAAAATTGTTAACATTGTTTACGTCGCCATTTTTAAATTGTGTTTTGCTATTTGTTAAAATTTGTGAAAAGTTGAAAAAGTGAATTAAAAGTGGTTTTAAAGTAGTTTAAAAGTGTAATAAATTGTATAATATATAATAATATAATTAAATCGTTAATATTTTTAACTTAAAAGTAATATTTTTTATTTATGTTTTGTTCACATTGTTGTTCAAGGAAATTTTATTTTGACACAATCTTAAATTATTCCAAAAACAAAATACATGTGGTTGTTGTAGATGTTGTTGTACAACAAGAGATGTCGCTACTTTATTAATATACTTTGATACTACTTTTATTCTCTTTTTTGTCATACGGATGCAATTTCATTCCACTTTTTCATTAGACTTTACGTACTTTTGAGTTGTAGTCGAGTGGTTAGACTCGAAAGTGATACGTGTATTGAAGTAAAATGTATGTACTGCAACATTTTTAATACAAAACTGGAAATTGTTGATGTATAGCTTTGTCATTGTTTTACCACGGAGAAAACTCAAGGATAGGGGCGGCGGTTACACCCTTTCAAAATTAGCTTCCAAAAATTTATTTTTACTATTAAAAATTCATGAAAATTTGTTTGTGAATGGTTTTATACCCCATTTACACATACACGAAATCTAGTAGAATTCATTTAAAATCTTTTTACAAATCTAGACCGTTTACACTTACTTTTCTTGACATCATTTTTTCTATTATTTCTCGAAAAAGTGTGTGATATGAAAAACTAGAAGGAAAAATGGGATATTTATTAAAATTTTATTTATAATAAAAAAATATTTAAATATAACATTACTTTTTATTTTAGATAAACTTTTCATTCATGTTTTTCAATTTATAAAAATTTTGTCGACATTTAAATTTTTTGTTTGTTTTCTTTTTCTCTTTTTTCTCGTGTAGCGTCGTATTTTTAGTATAAAATAGGGAAAAACAGTTGCATCACTAAAAACTATTAGATTTTGAATAGATTTTAATGAAATCTAGTTACGAAGTAGATTTGGCTCGAAATCTCATTTCTAGGTGAAACATGCGTGTCAATGGCGACCATGGGTTCATATTTAGAAAAATAGTTCGTCATTAAATGAGTGCTTATTAACCAATGAACATTCGATGCTATATTTATTTTAAAATGCATTATTGAACTTACTATAAATTTATTTTTTAGCGTGATATTATTAAAAATTATATATGAAATCAAAATAAAACATAACTTATTTTGAATTAAATTAATATGGAAACAAATTTGTATGGACTCTTATAGATTTTAATAATTTGAGATTGAATGTGTTTAAAATCAGTCCCCATGGCCCTTATACATAATCAGAGTCTTTCAAAAATCTTTAGAGTCCATTTAAATATCATAAGCATTGTACCACAGATTTTGTAAATGATGCATATTAGTTAGTTCTGATTCATATTGACCAGGTTCTTTTTAATAATTTTAGGCTTAATATCTATCTTAAAGCAAAACTAACTCTCTATAGATTCGGTAACAGCACCTAGGAACGAAATCGGTAGTTCGAAATACGAATCCATAAAATAAGCAATGGTGCTTAAACACATTATTGTAAATTAGGATAATACATTATAGTCTTAAGTGTTCATATGTTATTTGTTTAAAATACTTTCATTGTATCAAAAAAGAGTCAATAAATAGAAATAAAGCAACTAGCAAAATCGCGAACTTGAAGCAAAAGCAATGTCGAAAAAAACCCCTCAAATTACGATTCTTGCGTGTCTTGCTACTTCCCTTTCAAACAAAACAAAATTAATTTTTTTTTCATGAGCGTGAGTATTCACTTATCACTCACGCGAATATTTGGAACCGTGATCTTAATGACATCTAAAAATGCGATTACATATTTTTCACTTTTATAAACCAAATATTTCCTTACAAATGGAAACCCAGGCAAAAGTGAGGAAAGAGATGTAGAGAAGTCATTACAAATAATATATTTGAAGTACATCAAAGTTTGGTGAAAAAGCAGTGAAAATTACATAAGCGTATCATTAAGAGAATGTGTTTACTTTTTGACACCCAAATATCGAATTTTTACTGTTTTTAAAAATATTATTAGATGTAGTTCAAAGTTGCCAAAAATGTACAACACCCTCCAATGACACGCTAATGTAAAATTCATAGGTTTTTCACCCGAACTTGAAGCACTTCGGGTTACTAGTTATGATGAAAATACACAGTATGTATGTATGTATGTATGTATGTATGTATGTATGTATGTATGTATGTATGTATGTATGTATGTATGTATGTATGTATGTATGTATGTATGTATGTATGTATGTATGTATGTATGTATGTATGTATGTATGTATGTATGTATGTATGTATGTATGTATGTATGTATGTATGTATGTATGCATGTATGTACGTAGTATGCATTAATATAATTTCTAATCTTAGTTTCAACTAAATTTTTACTCATCTAATATAAGAAAAATCCTGACACCATAAATAATATTCTTTCTTCAAAATATATAAAACCATATGAAATACATTCTTTAAAACGGATCATATTTTTAATACATAGAGCGTGTAGCAAAGTTTTGTAGTGGGAAATTGGTAAGAAAATGTTTCAAATTTGTTGTGCCAAAAGAAATCTTTTAGAACACGATACATTTTGACAACTGTCACCAATAAAACTTTAGAATTCCAATCAAAAATACATATTCTATTTATTTTTTAATTTTTTCACTTTATTTATAAATTTTAAGATTTAAAATCAGTTTTAAATTTATATTATAACATGTTTAATACCCCATTTACACATACACGAAATCTAGTACTTATGAGATTTCGAGCCAAATCTAGTTGATTTTAACTAGATTTCTCTACTCAAAATCTAATAGTTTTAGTGATGCAACTCCTAAATAATACTAAACAAGTAAGAGTGTTATATTCGGCTATGCCGAATCTTATATACCCACCATCAAACCTCGTTTGACTCGAATGAAACTTACTTATGTCGAATTTCATCTATATACTAGTATATTTAGGCCAGTTATTAACGCTTATAATTTTCTGAAGGGGACCATATATAAGGGGGTCGGGTCAATTATGGGTCGATCCTCATAAAATTTGGTAGATAGAATTTGGTTCGTATTAAATTTATTTGTGTCGAATTTCATCGCTACACTCGTATTTTTAAACCTTTAATGAGCGTTGCAGTCATTTTCTGAAGGGGACCTTATATGGGGGGTAGGGTCAATCATGGACCGATCCTCATAAAATTTTTTAGATAGATTTTGACTCGTATGAAACTTACTTATGTCGAATTTCATCTATATACTAGTACTTTTAAGCCAGTAATGAGCGTTAAAGTCATTTTCTGAAGGGGACCTTATATGGGGGGTAGGGTCAATTATGGACCGATCCTCATAAAATTTCGCATATTGATTTTGGGTCATAAGACACTTACTTATATCGAATTTCATCGCTATATTCGTATTTTTAAACAAGTTATGGCTGTTAAAGCTGCTTCTCGAGGGGCCACTTGTATGGGGGCTATCCGAAAACGTGGACCCATATTGCCCATTTTCAATACCAAACAAACCTTACCTATAAGAAATATTTATGTGAAATTTCAACCCTCTAGCTCTTTCCATTCGGACTCTATCGTGCTTTCAACAGACAGACAGACAGACAGACGGACGGACGGACAGACGGACAGACATGGCTAGATCGTCTTAGAATTTAATGAGGACCCAGAATATATATACTTTTGTGGGTCTATGACCAATATTTCTATGTGTTACAAACGGAATGACAAAATCAATATACCCCCCATCTTTTTTGATGGAGGGTATAAAAATACGATGCTACACAAGAAAAACAAAACAAACAAAAAAATTTAAATGTCAACAAAATTTTAATAAATTGAAAACATGAAATAAAAGTTTATTTAAAATATAAGGTAATGTTATATTTAAATATCTAATTTCAAGAAATATTAAAAAAATGAAATCTTCCTAAATGCCAAAAATGGCAAGTGTAAACGGTCTGGATTTTTGAAAAGATTTTAAATGAAATCTACTAGATTTCGTGTATGTGTAAATGGGGTATAATTTTCTTTTAAGGATTTAATTTTATTCGAACTGTATGAATTTATTTTTGATGGATAAATTATTGTTCCCGGCTCGAGTTCAACTACTATCTCCTATTTTCTGTATTTTTCTTTGTTTATTTTATGTTTCTCAAATTTTTAAATTAGTTTATCAAAAATTTGTGTAGTCCTAGGAGTTAGTAAAATTTTATTTACTTTATTTTTGTAAAAAATTTACTTTCCTACGTATTTTTATACACTAAGAGAAAATTCGTGAATTTAACTAATGAATCGCGTTCATCAGATGTTCTTCATCGAATAAATGAAGTATTTTATTTGTATAATGAGCACTTTCTTAAGCGGAATGAAATCTTTCATTATAAATTTTTTTCGAAATCTTCATAATTCACAGTTCATATGAAATTGATATCATTAAAATTACCAAGTTCAAATTATTGCAAATGTTGAGAAAAATAAGTATCACAAATAAATTTGTTTATAAATAATAGCAATTACCTTTCATTACGCGTATAATTAAATATATTTTTATTAATATAATTATTATTTAGTGATCTTTTGAAATTTCCAAAAAATTGATGAAACCGCATTCCAGAATACAATGAATTTTCTTCATTTATATTTTTTAATTTTTCCTCTTTGCCCTTTATTCTTATACACCCCTTGTTCTCATTTTTTATATTTTTACAAATTTTAAATGTGCATGAACATTATTCACACATGCAATGAACATTTTTCATAGATGCAGTGAAACAATCTTCGTTATAGAAATTTGAACACTATATTTGTTTTTGTAGACGCACGCCTTTATATTAATAGTTGTTATACCACTTCTTTTAATTTTTGCTGACCACAAAAAACTGTAAATTTAAAGTGCAAAGAGAGACTAGAAAAATCAATCACCAATTTTATTTAACTTCATTAATTTAAAGTGCATGTGTTTCTAGTTAAAACATATATGCATATTTTAAAAATAAAAAAAAAACAATTTGTATACATATTAATAAAACGTTGTGTATTAATAATTAAAAAAAATTATAGTGAATATAATAGTTGAATATTGTTTTCCAAAGGCGTATCATAATAATAATGGCAAATTGAAAGTGTTCCAAACTGATCAACCATCTTCTAGTAAAGTTCTGGATGCCAACCAAAAATTCGGTAATACTACTTAAGTTACAAACTGATAACTTATAATATATGCATGTATATTTTTCCCTACAGCTCCTGAAGACAACGGTGGAATTTGTTTACAAAGTTTAAAATACGATAACCTCTGTGTCGAAAATTTTAAGGCAACATAGTCTGATTGTGTAAAATTTCATATAAACCAAATACATTATGAATGCAAAAATATTAAGGAAGCTGCTACACAATGGCCACAGTACAGAGGATCGATTGATTCATAATTGGTAAGTATCTACAGTCCAAAAATATACTTACATACATATATGAGAACTTAAATATATATACATTAGACCGAGTCACAAAAAATGGTGCTTGAGTTACCCCCCTCAAAATATTCGCTGTTATGTAATCTGATGTTACCCATAATATTTTTGGTTAAGTGTTGTCCATTCGTGAGCTAGACGGTTTTCAAGAAAATATCGAATGGGGGACACGATTTTTCATGTTAAATTCAATATTTTACCCAGCTTCAAATAATCTTTGTTATGTTTTATAATGGTTCCCAAAATTTTTCTGGTCTATCGAAACCGTTTAAAAAAGTCTCTTTTTAGTTACTTTTTTTAATTTTACAGTATTTCTTAAACAAAATATACTTTTATATATTTATTTATTTGTAAGTATGTAATTGTCTATTTTATTATTAAATTTAATTTTTTTATGTACAGAAATACGTAAAATAAAATCAAAATATATTATTAAAATTAAAAAAAATATGTTTTTATTTAATAGTTTTGAATAGGAAACAATTTCATAACAACAATGAAATATATATCATAATATTATGATATAGTTTGATAAAATGTGAGAAAATTAGTCATTCATAATCATTTTACTAATGCAACTAAGTTGTCAGGTTGGCGCAACAATTACATGATTTTAATGGAATAAGATAATTTTTGCAACGAAATTACTTCATGACGTTTATGAAATATATTCATTAAATTAAATTAAAATATAATTTCATTTTGTCAATGAAATAGTTTCACTATTGAAATGAAAATGCTTCATGGCGTTTATGAAACATATTCATGGAACAAATATCAAATTTAATTTTATCAATGAAATCGTTTCACAGTGAAGTAAAAAATGAACATGCATAATTTTTTTCCATTAATCCAGTGAAGGGCTACGTTAGATCGTAAATAATGAATAATTTCATTGATCAAGTGTTGAAATTCATGTCTGGAGTGAAGCTTTTTCTCTTAGTGTATCGATTGGCACACATCAACAGTTCAATAAGTCCAAGTTATTCCAGTTTTTAGTAAATGGGCGATATTATATACATACCCAGCAGTTAGGTCGGACAGTCCCGAACTCCCTCTTTAAACTACCACATAGGGTTACACCTAGCCACCAACTGTCCAGGTGACCAGCTATTTTAATATGTGCTTGTCCTACGAGGGTGTCAATCGTCACCCCATAGGTTACGAAGAGGTAGACAAGTGCTTTTTAAGTGTCCCCTCTCTCGCTTACAAAGGGGACACTAAAGTGACGATTATCTTCACCCTCGTTTACAAAGAGTATATCCGTGACGAAACACAAATTAAAGCCAACCAGGTGGTTAGACATTACTTCAAATCACACTTTTTCGGATGCATTGACTCTTTGTCGAACTGCAGGGTATATGTATGTATGTATATATACATACATATGAACATAGAATTTCGTGGTAGTTGAATCGAAACCTTAATGGTAGCTTACCCTAATATTTTGTTATTGTGAATTATGCTTGTAGTATGTATTTATGAAAATTGTAACGTATCGATGTAAAATTGTTTACATATGTATGTGACTAAAAGTTTTAGAAGGTTTTTGACCTGACTAAACGAAACTATTTTTATGTACACTGACATGACAAAAAGCTTTTAAACATTATACTTCCAATTGTGACAGCGAACAAGGATAACGAAGGATTTGTGCACCAGCAAAACAAGTCATCATTTACATACAAACACACACATTTTTTTGTCGCAAAAATAAAAATATACTTGCATTTAGTGTTGTGCTAAATATTAAAAAAAAAAACAAATATATATTAACAAATCAATATAAATTTAAATACAATAATAATTAAAAAAAAAAACTATATAAACTCGGTAATAAATAAATCAAAATGAAATTATTATTGCTAAAAAATTAATAAAAACTACTTCGTTTTTACATCTCACAAATTGCCCAGTGTACAAAATCGATACACAGAGTTAATTCTACGCAACTACTCCCTTGTAAACTCATTTCATTTTCGTTGTTGCCGACTGTTGATGCAAAACTATGTGAACATTTACTTATTTATAAATGAAAAACTGGACTCAATTTGACAAATCCTTAAAATTTCAATAAAAATCTTTAAATTACATACACACGCGTACCATATACACATATATGTTCGAGTACATCTGTATGTATAATGAAGTAGTTAAAACAAAAAAACTAGTGAAGAAACAGTAGGTCAGGGCAAAACGTATTATTAATATTTTTTTTTTCGTTTATTATTAGAAGAACTTAATAGGTAAGTAGCACTTCTCTGCATTATATACAATGTATATATTTAATTATTCAGACACACAATATTACTTACTACATATGAATGAATTTATAATAAATAAAAATTATTTAATATAAACATTTATTAGTTTTTATTAGATACATTGTATATGTATGTCATATTCATACATACAGATACGCATGTACATATCTAAATATTGTTGGGACTTATTAGTCATTTCCATACTCTGATTATTAAAAATAAACCTGTTGAGGAAGACATAGAGAAGAAACTCTTAAAAATACAAATTGTTTTTTTTTTTTGTTTTCAGGATATTATTTTTAAATACATTCTATATTTTGTTAATACGAGTTAATAATAGTGTAATAGGGTGTATTCCTTCTTCATTATTAGGTTAATGATGAAGAGGCGTAACAAAATCTGTCATGATGCCATATTCCATTATTTCCCCAACATCAAAAATGGGGTTATATAGATTTTGTCATTCCATTTCTAATTCATCGAAATATTAGTCATAGAACTACAGTATATTTTCTGCATTCTTATTATATTTTAAGATATAAGAAGTATACATCCCGCTAACCTACAATGTAAGAACATAGGTACCCAGCAAAAATAAAACGAAGTACTTCCAAAAGAATAACATTTATCACCACTTCAAAAGTAGCACTAAGTGATTTTTTTTTACTTTCTGAGGAGACTTCCAAAGAAGCGAAAATAATTTTATTTTTTCAATGCTGAAGATATATTTTTAGGTCTTACATTTTTATAAGATAAAAAATGTTTTTTTTGGGCTTTTGTATTTAATATGTCTACTGCCTTATTAATGTTAATATTATTTAAGTAAAATTAGAATAGAATACAGCTCTATATACTACAATTTCACTTCCGAATAACTTCAAAAAAAAAGAGCAGAAAAATTACTTCTTGAGAATGACTTCAGAAGTAGTGAATTTTTAATAAAATAGAAAGAACATCCCTCCTTTGACAACTCTATGTTAAAACCATCATTTCTTCACGTCTTTTTCAGTACTTTCATGGAGTAAATTATACTTATTTTTCGCTTCTTTGGAAGTTCTTTTTTGGTGAGTATATACTCAGCAGTTCGACGGGACAGTCCCGAACTAACCACTTGACATACCACATAGCCACCCGACTACCTAAGGTAGTCAATGGATGGTAATCTTCAAATGGGTCCTTGGGAGTTAGACACATTACTACCTCTTTTACTAGTTACTTTACTAGCTACTGACGTGTCCTAGGGGAAAATCAAGCGTCCTCAAGTATCTTGTCCTATGGACAGGTATTGCAGTAGGGTTAAATAACCAGTCCGTCGAAGTATAACTCTAAAAAGTTATGAAAAATAAAAAAACACTTCGTCCCTGTTATGAATATTAGTAATATGTGGGTTTTAACAAAGTTTTCAGAAAAGCAAACAACAGGTTAAATTAGCTGTATTTTTGTTGTATCGCGTTGCTTTAGAAATGAATTTTGAAAAATAACCGAATTTTTAACGCGTTTTAGTGCAATTCAAAAAAACTCCACATAGGACTTTTTGGAAAACAATTTTTATATTGAAATATTCTTCCCATTTTATGTACAGATTTTAAGAATTCGTTCGAAATTTGGGTTTAGAGACTTTAAGGGGTATATTTGATCAAATGTAATACCATGCAGCAGATGTTAGCATTACATCCATAACATCTGCGATATTTACCTTTGCAAACGTATTCTATCTAAATTAGCGGACAAATTGACCAAATTGTAGAATTTAAGACGTTAATATAAAAACAGGTATACAGCGTCATCTAAACAATCTAAATTAAGACCTAAAAGTCTCGGTCCTAATGAGATAGTGGAAGTCAAAGTCTATGATTGTTCGTCGTACTACTTTTGATGTTATTACAACTTTTGTAAAGAATACAGTTTCCGATATTATGCTTAAAATTATTTTCGCATTTTCTTCAGCAGTGCTATTTAAAAATATCAATTAGATCAACACTAATACAGATATTGTAATTACTATTCTTGCATAAATTATCAGAAAATGCTTATTTAATTCTTAATTAATCATTTATCTTAGAATTTCGACTTATTTGCACAGCATCAGTCTATGCAAAATTGGAAATATGTTTAGAAGTTGCAATTAAACTTTCAATTTGAAATTTTATTCGGTGGACTTAATCTACCAAATACATAGACTAGTCCCACAAAATTTCATAAAAATGGGTATGCGAAATACCGCCTACTTCGTTTTTTCATATAAGTACCACAAATACTTTAAATAAAAAGTTTCATAAAAATATTAACGGAAGGACGGAACAGATTGAATCGACCCATAAAGTGATTTTAAGTTGATGAGTGCACTAAAAGGCAGGTGATGATCGATTATTTACGGTATTATATTAACTAGTTTAAATAAAATATTATTTTGGCGGATTTATGATTTAAATCGATATAATTTGAAACACATAGGACTTTTTGTTGGAGCATTTAATATATGGAAATCATGTATATATGGTACGTGAAAATGTTGATCATTTACAACACTAAGTGTCTTCTTTCATCAAATTTCAATAGAGTTAATGTCTGGACTTAAACTCCATTGAAAATTTGTGGTTATATTTACAAGAACACCTTTTAAATCACTCATTATCCTCCAAAACCACCATGCGGTTGCTTTGCGTGAAGAATGGGACATAATAACACCAGAACTATTTCATAAATTAGTAGAAACGGTCCCACGTCGCTTGGAAGTTGTTTTTAAAAACAAAGGCTACTATACAAAATATTAATTTCATTTTAATAATTTATTTTTACTTCATAATGCTAATCTAAATATGATGTATACAAAAAATTCAAATACTTTTGTGGAGCTATTTTTTGCACTTTTTAAAAAAAAAATATTTTAAAATGTGATATAAAATTTAAGGACTGTCTGGACTACATAATAAATTTATTTATTTACTTTTTCCACAAAATCTATTATAAAATGATGTCTGTTTTCATAATACATTAAATTCGTATACTTATGAGGTGCTTTTGCTAAATCCTAAGATATCGATAAATGCTTTTGTACCATAAGTATAACCAGTAGAGCTACAAACACAGAAAAAAATATTCAATAATTTTTTTCAATAAAGATTTTAATCAGTATTAAATTTTAAATTAATATGATTAATTTTTTTAATTAAATACATTATTTTACAAAAATCTATATATTTTAATCAATAAACCCTTTAATTATTATTAAAATTTAATTATTATACCCACCATCAAAAAAGATGGGGGGTATATTGATTTTGTCATTCCGTTTGTAACACATAGAAATATTGGTCATAGACCCACAAAAGTATATATATTCTGGGTCCTCATTAAATTCTAAGACGATCTAGCCATGTCTGTCCGTCTGTCCGTCTGTCCGTCCGTCCGTCTGTCTGTCTGTCTGTCTGTTGAAAGCACGATAGAGTCCGAATGGAAAGAGCTAGAGGGTTGAAATTTCACATAAATATTTCTTATAGGTAAGGTTTGTTTGGTATTGAAAATGGGCAATATGGGTCCACGTTTTCGGATAGCCCCCATACAAGTGGCCCCTCGAGAAGCAGCTTTAACAGCCATAACTTGTTTAAAAATACGAATATAGCGATGAAATTCGATATAAGTAAGTTTCTTATGATCCAAAATCAATATGCGAAATTTTATGAGGATCGGTCCATAATTGACCCTACCCCCCATATAAGGTCCCCTTCAGAAAATGACTTTAACGCTCATTACTGGCTTAAAAGTACTAGTATATAGATGAAATTCGACATAAGTAAGTTTCATACGAGTCAAAATCTATCTAAAAAATTTTATGAGGATCGGTCCATGATTGACCCTACCCCCCATATAAGGTCCCCTTCAGAAAATGACTGCAACGCTCATTAAAGGTTTAAAAATACGAGTGTAGCGATGAAATTCGACACAAATAAATTTAATACGAACCAAATTCTATCTACCAAATTTTATGAGGATCGACCCATAATTGACCCGACCCCCTTATATATGGTCCCCTTCAGAAAATTATAAGCGTTAATAACTGGCCTAAATATACTAGTATATAGATGAAATTCGACATAAGTAAGTTTCATTCGAGTCAAACGAGGTTTGATGGTGGGTATATAAGATTCGGCATAGCCGAATATAACACTCTTACTTGTTATAATTAGTTTTTGTAATTGAATATTAAACTTTTTGAAATTTGGAAAATTCTGACATTTGTAAAAAATTAAGTAAGAAAGAAGAAAATGTTTTTAAACTAACGAAATTTTTTAATTATTTTATCTAAGAACCTCTCACTTCAGAGAGAGAACTTCCCTGAAGTGAGAGGTCTACTAAATCAGGACTAGTCTCCTGTCGGGCATAGGAGTTTTTCCATATCGTTCAACAACTTACATCAGTTCCATTCTCAGGTCATAAAGAACAATCTACGGAATGACAGGTTGACCAAGTGTCAACCTGGTACGGGCGCCCTACTACGCGAAGAGTAAGAAATACTCAAAGGCTTCAGAAATACAGCATAAGTTGCTCTGTCCCATCACCCTGTTGAGATGGCGACAGCACCCGAGAGAGGGTTTAAACCACAGACAATACGTGGATCCCGAAAGAACCTCAACCAACTGACCAGCCAGAACAAGTCCTGCGGGCAACTGGCCACCCGTAGTGCCAGATTATATGGTGCTCTAGTTCGACCCCATGTCAAATATTTCCAAGGAAATGCCGATGATAAATTTCATCATCACCAGTTTCTAGTCCCGGCAGACTATTGGTAGCACCTCTTATCCCCGGAATATTTTGTTGTTTCTTTCAGGTTATTATTTCTTGGTACATGTCCCTAAATTCTCCGGTAAATTCTAGGAGTTTTCATCATCAGTGTATCTGAAAATATTGTGGAGTTTTATTTATATTACTTATAATTTGAAAGTTATATTCAATAAAAACATTATAATTAGGGAAATTTAGTTAAATCATGTATTGGGATAATTAATTTTTTAGTGGATATTTGAAATTAAAATAATTACAAAATTAATCAAATACATTAAAAATTTTTTTGAAATATGCTACCGAATCCAATTACATTAATTACAATAATACTGCTTAAATTGAATTTTTTGCCACTTATTTTCCAATTAACATTTTTAATTTTCAGTTAATCAATAGTATCATTTTGATATTTTCCACAAAAATATCGTATAGGTTAGGTTTGTTTGGTATCGCAAATGTGAAATATCGATCCACGTTTTCGGATAGACCCCCGAAGTATAAATAAAACCGTCATAAAAATATTAGTTAGGTAACAAATGACAAAAATTAGTTTTATGTACTCAGAAATTATTCTGTAAAGTATTGCGGATATTATTCGATGATTGATCCTACCCCCAATGAAGATCCCCTTTAGAAAATAACTAGCTTATAAAAACCTGTATAGCAATTAAGAAAGTTTCATTTGAACATTAATCAACTTACCTAATTTAGCTGAGTTTTATGTACATAAATATATATGTATGTATCTCAATATTTAATTTTATGAGGATAGGACCATATTGGATCCAAATCAACATATAAGGTCCACTTCAGAAACGCTCATAACTTGCTTATAAATACAAGTATGTCAATGAATTTCGAAATAAACAAGTCTTACAAGAACAAACATCTTCCTACTTAAGGATCGGTTCATAATTGACTTTTTCCCCTATATAAGATCCCCTGTAGAAAATTACTTTAAAGCTTATAACTAATTTAAAAATAGCATTACAGCAATGAAATTCGACACAAACAAGTTGTATAGGATCTTTAAACTTTCTAATCAATTTTATTATGATCGGCCCATAATTCACCCTATACCCCCTATAAGATCCTCTTCGGAAAATGGCTTTAAACCAGTAGTGGGAAGACAAATACTATCAAGTATTTATTGTGTGTATTAAGCAGCAGAGAACCGTATTCAAGTCAACATTTAGTATTAGTACACTGTAAAAAGTTGTTCATAAACAAAATAAAATATTTTGCGTGCAAATACACCTTTAATGTACATAAACATACATAAATAAATTATTTCAATAATTTTTTTCAATAAAGCGTGGAAAATACTTTTATAAATAATGAATATTATCTATAAAAATTTATAATTCTTTCATTACAATTACAATTATTTTTGACCATCCATATTTTTTATAAAAAAACAATTTTCCCAATTAACATCAAACATTTTGCTATGTGTATTAAAAGAGAACATAACATGCATTAAAAATAACCCAGCAGTTCGACGGGACAGTTCCGAACTAACCACTTGACATACCACTTATGGTGGCCCCTAGCCACCCGACTACCCAGGTGACCAACCATTTTAACTTGGGCTTGTCTTACGAGGAAGTCAATCGTCACTCTACAATCTACAATGAGACTGTCAAGGGGTAGTCAAAAGTAGTCAATGGATGGTAATCTCCAAATAGGTTCCTGGGAGTCAGTCACATTACTGGCTCTTTTACTATTTACTTTACTATCTATTGACGTGTCCTAGGAGAAAGTAAAGTGTCCCCAAGTAGCTTGTCCAATACGGTAGGGTTAAATAAATCGGCAGAGAGTAAAAAATAAGTTCTCTTACAGGTTTTTATCGTTTTTTATACATGTCTAAGCATACAAGCATGTGAAATTAAGAGTGCAAGAAGGCTCTTAACAAAGCTCTTTTCGATTAGGACTCTAAAAACTTATGACTTTTAAACTTTGGAATTCATTAATACACATAAATGACTCTGAAAGAATAGAATTTGTTATATCAAGAAAAGATTAATTTTTTCCGTAATCTCTGTTAAAAATGTTTCTTTTAATTCACCTTTAATAAATTTACTTTTCCAAATTGTAAATATTTCTTATTTAAATTTCATTACTTTTACTATTTTTTAATTTACTTAAAAACATTTCCTTATTTTAAAATTCAAAATTTTTCGCGAAAACTACCTTAAACAACTTCTTAAAGTCAACTAACATAAAAATCAAATAACTTAAAAAGTGATGAAATAGTATAATTGTTCATTGTCTTTGCACTATGACAAAACTGATAATGATTTTTCTTTTTCTCTTCACATTCAATTCTTAAGTTTTTTTCAAGTGTCCTCTCTCTCGTTTATTCGGGGGACAGTTAAGTGACGACTGCCACTCTCTTGCTTACTTGGTGTACAGTAAAGTGGGGACTGTCTTCGCTCTCGATTACGAAGAGTACATTCGTGATGAATGACCAAAAACATTCAAATAGGGTACAACCAGCAGGTTAGACTTTAGTGGAAAATAACAATTGTGTCTCCAATAGATGTGTAAAATATTTACATTCTGAAGTAGTGTGAATTACTGTCTTTTACATATGCATTGACACTTTGTCAAACTGCTAGGCGCTTACAACTGGCTTAATAATACAAGTATAGCAATAAAGTTCGACCTAAACAAGTTATATAAAAACCTAAATCTCTCTTGCAAATTTTATAAGACTGAGTCCATATTGGATCTAAGACCCATAGATGGGATCGTCTAACGCAATATGTAATGAAACCATCACACATTGAGAGAAAATACGGAAAAAAAGAAGTGAAATAGTTGTTTCCATCTTACTATGTTATTGTTTTATACCAATCATGTAAACACAAAAATAAATAAATTATACGAATTTTATTTTCTTTTTTTTTCATACGGATGGAATATCATTTTACTTTTTCATTAGACTTTACGTACGTAAAGTGTCATTTTTAAAGAGATTTTTCCATTTTTATAAGCTCCGAAGATCGCAAAATGTATTGTTAATTTCCCGCTTTTCCCCTTGTTGATACTTTTTCTCCCCCATTTATTTCATATTCTTTAAAAAAAAACTACCATTTATTTTATTGGTTCATATAGTCATATGAAATCCAAAAAGCCCTAAGTTACATTGAACAAATTTTTCAGGAGAAGCAAGCAAACAACCTTTTAAAATGATAAATCAAACAATTTTCAATATTTTCTCAAGTTAAACTTATTTTTTATTGACAAATTAGTATTTGAAGAAAATTTTGCGGTTTTGTTTTAATTGCGGATATACTTATGAAACTTACGCCCTTGAGAATTTGTTTCTTCTGAAACCCATAAGGGGGTAAGTTACATTAAACAAGTAAGAGTGCTATATTCGGCTGTGTCGAATCTTATATACCCTTCACCATACTATTGTGTATTTAAAAAATATCAATTTTATAAAATTTTAATTTATTTCATTTTCCTGACTATATCATAATTATATCAATAGCAACACATAATGAACAACGCTAAACGAAATAAACATACAAGAAACAAAATACACAAGGCAACAGACATCCAAACATACGAAACTGAATATACCATGAAACAAAAACAATACACACGAGGCAATGAAAAACTAATAAAAGTACTAAAAACAAGTAAGAGTGCTATATTCGGCTGTGCCGAATCTTATATACCCTTCACCATAGAGTATTTAAAAATTCATTTTCCCGACTATATCATTATTATAGCAATAGCAAAACATAATAAACAACAACAACGCTAAACGAAATAAACACGCAAAAAACAAAATACACAAGGCAGCAAAACCAACAGACATCCAAACATACGAAACGAAATACTGAAAAAAACAAAATACAAAGGCAATGAATAAGCAGTGTTGTTGTTGTTTATTTTTTATGAAATTTTCAGAGGTTGTCTCGGATTTTGGCTTATATCTCCGTTGTTTATGAACGGATTTTGCTGATTTTAAATAGGAAACTTCTCGAAAGCATGTCTGATAGAATTATTGAAAATTTGGATCCCGAAGATATCTGGGGTCTTCAGAAAACTGATTTCAACAGACAGACAGACAGACTGACGGACATGGCTTAATCGACTTAATCGACGCTATCTATAAGGATTCAGAATATATATACTTTATGGGGTCGGAAAATTATATTTTGGAAATTACAAACGGAATGACAAACTTATATATACCCTTCTCACGAAGGTGAAGGGTAGAAAAGTATGTTTAAAAAACAAGTAAGAGTGCTATATTCGGCTGTGCCGAATCTTATATACCCTTCACCATAGTGTATTTAAAAAATATCAATTTTATAAAATTTTAATTTACATATGTATTTCATTTTCCCGACTATATCATTATTATAGCAAAAGCAAAACATAATGAACAACAGCAATGCTAAACGAAATAAACACACAACAAGTTAGATTGCTATATTCGGCTGAGCCGAATCTTAAATACCCTCCATCAGCTACTTTTATATTAATACTTTTCTAATTGATCAAAGATTTGTAGAAATAAGTCTTCTCATCTATTACAATTCCAAGATTTATTGAACATTATAAACGCCATTTTCATTTATATTTTTATAGTGCTTAGCAATATTTAATAATTTGCATGTATGCATGTGTGTGAAAGATTTAAGGATTTTGAAAATACATACATATATATAATTTTGTTCTACACAAATTGATAATGCAAATAGTTAAATAATGTTAAAGCGCTTTTAGGGGCTGTTCCTAGTATGGGAGATAAGATCAATTATAGACCGATCGTAAAAAATTCTTTAAGCAAAATTTCTGTACATAAAAGCTATATTTCATTCAAATTTTGTATCTATATCGTAATTTAGTATAGCTTTATTTGGTAATGAGTAATATGCGTTTAAGAGATTTTCGTAAAAGGACCTTGTATGGGAGCTATGACCAATTATGTATACATATAAAGACAAAATTTCAAAATTCTGTATCTATATCATTATTTGGTAATGAATATTGTTCATCTAAGTGATTTTCTGGAGGGGACCTAGTATGAGAGCTATGACCAAATATGGAGCGATCGGGAAAAAATTTCATAGTAATATTTCTGTGCATATCAGTAATACTTATACCAAATTTTATATGGATATCTTAATTTAGTAATGAGTTATGCGCGTTTAAGTGATTTTCGGGAGGGGACTTTGTATGGGAGCTATGACAAATTATGGACCGATCGGAAAAAACTTTCAGAGTAATATTTCTATGCATATGGGCAATACTTATACCAAATTTTATATGGATATCTTAATTTAGTAATGAGTTATGCGCGTTTAAGTGATTTTCGGGAGGGGACCTTGTATGGGAGCTATGACCAATTATGGACCGATCGGGAAAAAATTTCACAGTAACATTTCTGTGCATATAAACAATACTTGTATAAAATTTTATATGGATATCTTAATTTAGTAATGAGTTATGCGCGTTTAAGTGATTTTCGGGAGGGGACCTTGTATGGGAGCTATGACCAGTTATGGACCGATCGGAAAAAACTTTCAGAGTAATATTTCTATGCATATGGGCAATACTTATACCAAATTTTATATGGATATCTTAATTTAGTAATGGGTTATGCGCGTTTAAGTGATTTTCGGGAGGGGACCTTGTATGGGAGCTATGTCCAATTATGGACCGATCCAGAAAATTTTTTCTCTGGATGAATTCTATTGACATAAGATTTTAATTTGTAACATTTTGTGAAGATATCAACATTCTGACGGAAGTTATTAACAAAAAACCCATTTTCCGGGAATATGTACTTTTGTATGGGAGGTATATGAAATTGTGGACCGATTCTGGCAATTTTCAGCAGGGATCAAGCTCTTGTGTAGAAACGAATGTATGGTGATTTTCATGGAATTACCTTGCATAGTTTTCGAGAAAATTACATCAGATTGTGTAAAAAATGCTTATTTTTTTCGAGGTTGTTTTAAATTTTGATTCATAACTTTTCCCGGCGTGAACCGATTTTGCCCATTTCCAATACCAAACAACTTAGGAAAATGAAGAACATTTTGGGTGAATTTGGTTAAACTCTATTGCTTCGTTTTATCGTGAGCGTGTTTTACACAGACAGACGGACATAGCTAAATCGACTCAGAATTTGATAAGGACAAAGAATATATATACTTTGTTGGGTCTCAGATGAATATTTCTTGGTGTTACACACGGAAGGACAAAGTTATATATACCCTCTATCACCACTTATGGTGGTGGAGGGTATAAAAACCAAAATACACAAGGCAGGCAAACCAACAGCCATCCAAACAAACGAAACGAAATACACAAAAAACAAAAACAAAATACACAACGCAATGAAACCAACAGACATCCAAACATACCGAACTGAATTCACCTAGAAACAAAAACAATATACACAAGGCAATGAAACACACAGCCATCCAAACATACGAAACTGAATACACTAAGAAACAAAAACAACATACACAAGGCAATGAAACACACACTGTGTGTCACACAGCCATCCAAACATATGAAACGAAATACTCAAAAAAAAAAAAAACAAAATACACAACGCAATGAATAAGCAGTGTTGTTGTTGCTTATTTTTTATGAAAATTTCAGAGGTTGTCTCGGATTTTTGCTTATATCTCCGTTGTTTATGGACGGATTTGGCTGATTTTAATAGGAAACTTCTCGAAAGCATGTCTGATAGAATTATTGAAGACTTGGATCCCCAAGATATCTGGGGTCGTCAGAAAACTGATTTCAACAGACAGACAGACGAACAGACATACAGACAGACGGACATGGCTTAATCGACTCCGCTATCTATAAGGATTCAGAATATATATACTTTATAGGGTCGGAAAATTATATTTTGGAAATTATAAACGGAATGACAAACTTATATATACCCTTCTCACGAAGGTGAAGGGTATAAAAACAAAAACGAAATACACAACGCAATGAATAAGAGGTTGTCTCGGACTTTGGCTTATATCTCCGTTATTTATGGACGAATTATACCCATGCTCGAAAGCATGTCTGATAGAATTATTTTAGGTTTGGATCCCGAAGATATCTGGGGTCTTCAGAAAACTGATTTCAACAGACAGACGGACATGGCTTAATCGACTCCGCTATCTATAAGGATTCAGAATATATATACTTTATAGGGTCGGAAAATTATATTTTGGAAATTACAAACGGGATGACAAACTTATATATACCCTTCCCACGAAGATGAAGGGTATAAAAATAGTAAGTTTCAACATTTTTAACTAAATTAAAATCGGGTTTTGTTGGTCAAATAGGCCCTAAACATGGAAAGCACAAGGCTTCATAAAGATTTTCGGAAATTGAAATTTCTTTTTTGAAAAGAAATTTTTGTTTTATTTGATGCCAACTTATAACATTTTACAATTTCGAAGTTAAAAACTAAAAAGAATTTTAAAATTTTTATGAATTTTAAGGTATTTTTAAAACATAATCTTTTAAAATTTCGAAGATAGCGTCGTTGATTTTGATTGTAGGAGTGTAATATTTAACAGGAACATGTGTTTTAATACGGTGCATTATAATCAATCAAAAAGTCGATTTTGATTTTTTTGTAACTTAGGGGCTTTTGGATTTCATATGACGATATGTTTCTTAACAAATTAAAACTTTTTTCAAACAAAGCTGAATATTTTCTTATGATTTAAATTTTTGAAGTTCGTTATAAAAAGGAACATTTTATAAAATAGTACTCGTTATAACCGAGTTATTTGTAAGAAATGTTTTTATATGAAAATAGTTACCACTATGTCCGTTCGTCGTCGTCTCCATTTGTCGTGTTTGGAAAATCTCGATTTTTGTCAGTTTGGCGACTTCGGCGAACCATATCTCTAGAATTCTAAAGCTATTTGCCCGTGTCATACATAAAATTAAAGACCATACTGTTTATAATATGTATTTTATGTTCTACACAGAGGAAAAAAATATACACGCCTGTTACCAAATTGACACCAAATTTTTAATGCCAAGTATATACATACATACATACAACAACAACATGTAATGTAGACCACGCAACTTTGTCAACATTGCAGCAATTCCTTATCGCAATCTAAACTTGGTAAGCTCACTATTTACAACGCATTTTGAGCTTACCACGTTTGTTACGTCCCTAAAACGTCGCAAGGTCAAGAGCTTGCCGAGAGGGGTTTTTGCCTGCCGTATTTAAGAACAAGAACAGAACACAACTTTTTAACTTTTATTTTTACAAATTTGGCTTAGCAAAGTTTTACGAAAATAAAAATCATACAGTAGTTTTCCGATTTAACGAACCCATATGTTGCACAGTGGTATAGGAAAAAAAAAAGAGGGAAATAATTCGGTAACTTCTAAACGGTTAATCCGATTTTAATGAAATTTGGTATGCACAAAGAGGAGGTGTTGTCGAGTTTAGGTTTTGAATTTGGACCTTATAGGCCAACCAGGGGCCCGCGGGGGGTCCTCAAATTAGGACACCTCGGCAATGTTAAATTTTTAAAACGATCCTATTTCTTCATTTGAGTTCCGATTTAAAAAATTTCGTATATAGAATCTCCTCATCGAGCACTATAAAAAATGTAGCAGTAAATTATCTCTTATAGTTTAGGAGATATTCGCATTTGAAAATTAAAATTTTAAAATTTTTACCGTCCTTACTTTAGTTTTTTGATAATAGCGGGTCCAAATATTCCCGATTTTCGCCATTTTTTTTTATTCGCTGAACAACAAGTTTATATATCAAGCAGTGAAAGAATTATGTAAAAATCATGACTGAGTCCAAAGTTATAAGCATTTTAATTTAAAAAATAAAAAAAAAGGCGATTTTTTGTCATTTTTTTTGGGAAAAAAGTATCTTTTTCTTTTTAAGTTATCTAAAAAGTTTCTAAGAAGATGTATATAGAATTTATACTTTTTAGAAAGCTGACTTTACATAAAATTCGATAAATGAAACAAAACCTAAAAATTTTTGATACCGAGGGGACCAGGTCCATCCAAAAAAACCCTATTTTTTATGGAAAATTCAATTTTGAGCAAAAATTCTCAAATCGCATAGTCGATATCGAATTATAGTGACCTGTTTTATATGACCCAATATGTTCTTAATCATTTTGTAACGGGTTTCGATAACCCCGCCCCTGGTATGGATATAATAGGCAAAAAACCAAAAAATCCCATTTTTGGGATTTTTTTAAACTTTTTTGGGAATTCTAATAATTTGGGAATTCTAAGAATTTCTAATAAGAAAATTCGAAATTTTTATTTAATTTTGGATTTTGAGTAAAAATCTAAAAAATCTAATCTACCTAACTGTAAAGTTTCATCAAAAAATATTCATAAATAAAATTTTTATTGCAATTTGAAAAATTTGTATCTTCGCAAAAACTGAATAAAAAACATTTTTTAATTTTTTTTAAAAAAAGTATTCCGCGAATTTTTTAATTTTCAAAAATTATATACAGTTTTGAAAAATAGACAAAATTACCTTTCCATTGATATATAACATGCCTACCTAATGTTTTTTAAGTGACAAATTAATTAGGGAAAACTCAACATCTTTTAGAGAATTTACCTAGTACTATTATTTTCATCCATAAGGTTAACTCTTAAGTTTGTTACATATATTAAAAAAATATATTGAAAATCGGGAATATTTGGACCCGCTATTATCAAAAAACTAAAGTAAGGACGGTAAAAATTTTGATTTTCAAATGCGAATATCTCCTAAACTATAAGAGATAATTTACTCGGAACTCAAATGAAGAAATAGGATCGTTTTAAAAATTTAACATAGCCGAGGTGTCCTAATATGAGGACCCCCCGCTGGGCCCCTGGTTGGCCTATAAGGTCCAAATTCAAAACCTAAACTCGACAACACCTCCTCTTTGTGCATACCAAATTTCATTAAAATCGGATTAACCGTTTAGAAGTTACCGAATTATTTCCCTCTTTTTTTTCCGATACCACTGTGTGTTGTCAGGCCTGTTCGTAAAACTGAAAAGTTCGTTATATGCAGTACTAACTAAAACGTGGGTTTTTGGTAGGAAAGTAATTAAAAATAGGTACATAAAATAATTTTTAAATGTATTTTATAAAAATTAATTCTTTTTTTTTATAAAAATAGCACAAAACACAAAATTCCGAATCTTATATACCAACCCACAGTGGTATAGGAAAAAAAAAAGAGGGAAATAATTCGGTAACTTCTAAACGGTTAATCCGATTTTAATGAAATTTGGTATGCACAAAGAGGAGGTGTTGTCGAGTTTAGGTTTTGAATTTGGACCTTATAGGCCAACCAGGGGCCCGGCTGGGGGTCCTCAAATTAGGACACCTCGGCTATGTTAAATTTTTAAAACGATCCTATTTCTTCATTTGAGTTCCGATTTAAAAAAAATTTCGTATATAGAATCTCCTCATCGAGCACTATAAAAAATGTCGTCGTAGCAGTAAATTATCTCTTATAGTTTAGGAGATATTCGCATTTGAATATTAAAATTTTAAAATTTTTACCGTCCTTACTTTAGTTTTTTTGATAATAGCAGGTCCAAATATTTCCGATTTTCGCCATTTTTTTTTATTTGCTTAACAACAAGTTTATATACCAAGCAGTGAAAGAATTATGTAAAAATCATGACTGAGTCCAAAGTTATAGGCATTTAAATTTAAAAAATTAAAAAAAGGCGATTTTTTGTCATTTTTTTGGGAAAAAAGTATCTTTTTCTTTTTAAGTTATCTAAAAAGTTTCTAAGAAGATGTATATAGAATTTATACTTTTTGGAAAGCTGACTTTACATAAAATACGATAAATGAAACAAAACCTAAAAATTGTTGATACCGAGGGGACCAGGTCCATCCAAAAAAACCCTATTTTTTATGGAAAATTAAATTTTGAGCAAAAATTCTCAAATCGCATAGTCGATATCAAATTATAGTGACCTGTTTTATATGACCCAATAAGTTCTTAATCATTTTGTAACGGGTTTCGATAACCCCGCCCCTGGTATGGATATAATAGGCAAAAAACCAAAAAATCCCATTTTTGGGATTTTTTAAAACTTTTTTGGGAATTCCGGGATTTCTAATAAGAAAATTCGAAATTTTTATTTAATTTTGGATTTTGAGTAAAAAAATCTACCTAACTGTAAAATTTCATCAAAAAATATTCATAAATAAAATTTTTATTGCAATTTGAAAAATTTGTATCTTCGCAAAAACTGAATAAAAAACATTTTTTAATTTTTTTTAAAAAAAGTATTCCGCGAATTTTTTAATTTTCAAAAATTATATACAGTTTTGAAAAATAGACAAAATTACCTTTCCATTGATATATAACATGCCTACCTAATGTTTTTTAAGTGACAAATTAATTAGGGAAAACTCAACATCTTTTAGAAAATTTACCTAGCACTATTATTTTCATCCATATATGTAACAAATTTAAGAGTTAACCTTATGGATGAAAATAATAGTGCTAGGCAAATTTTCTAAAAGATGTTGAGTTTTCCCTAATTAATTTGTCACTTAAAAAACATTAGGTAGGCATGTTATATATCAATGGAAAGGTAATTTTGTCTATTTTTCAAAACTGTATATAATTTTTGAAAATTAAAAAATTCGCGGAATACTTTTTTTAAAAAAAATTAAAAAATGTTTTTTATTCAGTTTTTGCGAAGATACAAATTTTTCAAATTGCAATAAAAATTTTATTTATGAATATTTTTTGATGAAATTTTACAGTTAGGTAGATTTTTTTACTCAAAATCCAAAATTAAAAAAATTTCGAATTTTCTTATTAGAAATCCCGGAATTCCCAAAAAAGTTTTAAAAAATCCCAAAAATGGGATTTTTTGGTTTTTTGCCTATTATATCCATACCAGGGGCGGGGTTATCGAAACCCGTTACAAAATGATTAAGAACTTATTGGGTCATATAAAACAGGTCACTATAATTTGATATCGACTATGCGATTTGAGAATTTTTGCTCAAAATTTAATTTTCCATAAAAAATAGGGTTTTTTTGGATGGACCTGGTCCCCTCGGTATCAAAAATTTTTAGGTTTTGTTTCATTTATCGTATTTTATGTAAAGTCAGCTTTCCAAAAAGTATAAATTCTATATACATCTTCTTAGAAACTTTTTAGATAACTTAAAAAGAAAAAGATACTTTTTTCCCAAAAAAAATGACAAAAAATCGCCTTTTTTTAATTTTTTAAATTAAAATGCCTATAACTTTGGACTCAGTCATGATTTTTACATAATTCTTTCACTGCTTGATATATAAACTTGTTGTTAAGCGAATAAAACAAAATGGCGAAAATCGGGAATATTTGGACCTGCTATTATCAAAAAAAACTAAAGTAAGGACGGTAAAAATTTTAAAATTTTAATTTTCAAATGCGAATATCTCCTAAACTATAAGAGATAATTTACAACATTTTTTATAGTGCTCGATGAGGAGATTCTATATACGAAATTTTTTTTAAATCGGAACTCAAATGAAGAAATAGGATCGTTTTAAAAATTTAACATAGCCGAGGTGTCCTAATTTGATGACCCCCCGCCGGGCCCCTGGTTGGCCTATAAGGTCCAAATTCAAAACCTAAACTCGACAACACCTCCTCTTTGTGCACACCAAATTTCATTAAAATCGGATTAACCGTTTAGAAGTTACCGAATTATTTCCCTCTTTTTTTTTTCCTATACCACTGTGCAACCTTCAAACCATATTTGTGTCGAATTTAATCGCTGTATTTTTAATTCAGTCATGAGCGTTAAAGTTATTTCTCGAAGTTCATCGCTATACTCGTATTTTTAAGCGAGTAATGAGTGTTGAAGTAATTTTCTTAAGGGGGCCTGATATGGAGGGTAAGGTCAATTATGGACCGATTCCCATAAAATTTGTTAGAGATTTCGGTTAGTATAGAACATGTTTGTATCGAATTTCATCGGCGTACTCGTATTGTTAAGCGAGTATTGAGCGTTAAAGTCATTATCTGAAGGACGGACGGACATAGCTACATCGAACTAAAATTTAATAAGAACCCAGAATGTGTTACAGTTTTGGGTATAAAAGCACCGCTTAAAACAACGGTATAGTTTTTTGCTACAACTTAGGTTATTTGTTATTTTTGATAAATGTCATTTTATCTTCATTTAAATAATAATATTTTTATTAGTTCGTTAAACAGAGTACAAAAAACAAGTTTTGTTCGTTATTTAAGGTAGTCAATAGGAAAAATTAGCTTGTTCGTTAAATGCGATGTTCGTAGAATTGAATGGTCGTTAAATCGGAAAACTACTGTACTGCCTATTTTGGAATACTAAATATTAATGTCCCTGTGAAATTATGCATAAACCAGTTTTATATTAACATATGTAAGTCCATTGGTAAAATTTTATGCGTATATGTATGTCAATATTTGAAAACATCAAAGTCCCTTTTAGATAGTAAGTTTGAGTGTGTGCCAATCGATAGCAATTTACTGGTAAAAGTAAATTTTTGATAGCTATGAGGTGAATAAAATTTGACTGCTCATTGGCCTACATAAATTTCTGACAAATGAAGATAAAAAATTGACAAAACAAAAAATAAATAAATGAAAAACAAAAACTTAAAAATTTAATTTCAAAATCCATTTCATATTAAAAAGATTTATTTATAAAATTCATAAAGCATATAAAAACTGATTATTTTTATTGAAAGTGTCAAATTTCTGAGATTAATCAGTGACAATTTTCAAAATTTATCACAGCCAGAAAAGATATCGTTTGACACAGCAAAATGTAAACATTTTCCCACCATAGGAACATTTTCCACCATAGAACTTTGCTATCATTTGGCACACACTCTTTGTAGTAAATAAAAATCATAAATACATACATACATATGTATATTGGAATTAAGCTAAAATTCGAAATAAATGATAATCGATGAAAACGTTGTATAATCCTTACTGGTATACGATATCATACGGTCGGATTTGGTCGACAATACTTTCTTGTTCATTTTTTACTTGTATTAACTAGATCAACAACCTGTTTATAAATTTATTACTTAATTATTTTTATTTATTTTATTTAGCTTAAAAATGCATGCAGTTGGTATACATTCCGCCATGGCAATAAAACGCCAACGTAAGAGGCGTGATGAACAGAAACGTGCTAGAGAAAGACGTTACAGTACTCAGAGTTCCGAAAGTGGAGAAACATTTCATTCTCCGAGTGGATCATTTCGACGTAAATTTCATCAAGCCCATAATACAGTTAAGCCTGGGCCAGGTCTGGATAGTCAGGTAAATGTTTCTAGCTTTAAAAAGTTTTTAATAATAATGTACGTATGTAGTATGTAGATCTTATCTGATAGACACCGTGACAGGTTTCCTAAATGAAATGACTCCCAATAAATTTAATTAATTTCTTCTTTGAAATATCTTCCAATGTGTAATTTATAATTCCGTTTGGTAAACTCTTGATTTTGTTGTAAAAAATTGTTTGTTAATGGGTCAGAAAGGTTTTTTATGTTCCGGAAAAGTTACATACTTATCCTTCTCATAATTTTAGTTACTACAAATTTCGGATCCATAAAAAATATTTTGAAACATGCATTGGTTATTTTGACACTGATAGATCCTTTCCATTCAAAATGTTTCACTATTTCCTAGTATCATACCTCCGTAGACTGAAATGCGTTTCTTTATATTTGAAAACATTTAAAACTGATTTCCAAAATGAATGGATTTTTTCTAACTGTCTTGTTCATCAAATAATCTTTTTCGAACTATTTTCGGTAGTTGTGTTATAAGTCGGCTTGGCTATGTCACGCATTGCAGATGCATTTAGACTTTGGCATTTTTTCGTGGAGTGTAGTTAATGACAACAATTATGAAACGATCCGCAAGGATCGGTTAATATCGACCTTGCCACTCGTGACATATAACCAGAAACTAACAACAATGTCTTGGATAATTGAATAAACAGGATAAGCTGCTACTGAAGCCAGTCGGGACATATAAATTTCTTGGGAATATTATTAGAAGAGTTTTCTTTCATAATTAGCCAATTAGCACGTAGTGATAGGACCTAATCTTGATTATAAATAGGACCTAATCTTGATTATAAATATTTATAATATTATTTTATTTAAAAGGTTGTAACGAGTATTGGAATGCTGCACATTGGTATTGTGTTTATTGTATTCGGTTTATTTTTGTGTGGTGCTGGAATTATACCTGATGAAACGATGTCCTGGAATGTTTTCAGTAAGTGATTTTCTTATTATGAATTCTAGTTATAAAATTATACACACACAACATAGCTACACTTATTCATACATAATTTTTGTAAACAGTATTTTATGGTCGCCATTTTAAAATAAGAATCAAGTTTTTGCTTTTTTCCAAGTGCGAGATTATTTGAATATAGATTCAATCTAGGTTTTAATAACAATTTAATAAAATTTAAAGGTCCGCCCAATTTCTGGGTCGTATTTAACCATTTGCTGTACATACATTAGAGCCCTGCATAACTCTATTTGCTACACACAATGAGTGACCCATTGCTTCGCACTCAACTCATTGTTTGTTTAGAATAGTATTTGTTTAGAATAGTATTTACAAAGGCACTGTGCAAATACATTCAAATCGAGTGAGTAAACAATATGTCTGTTAAATAACAAAAAGTTGTTACTAATTTTCACAAAAATATTTGAAATTTATATTGAAATACAAAAACAATTTGTGATAATTTATAACAACTTTTTGTTAATGAACAGACATAATTGTTCAATTCACTATCGATGTTGTAGCGTTGTATGTCAGCAGCTGCTACAATAGTCATAACAATGTTGTTGGTATTTTCTATGCAAAAGCTCTATACAACTCATACGACAATTTTTCATATGTTTTTCGAATGTTGTAAAAAATTTTAGTGTTGCCAATTGTTTATTTCAACATATAAATAAAAAATTCAAACGATTTTAGCATAAAAAACGATAAAGTGGTAACACTGAAATCAAAAACAAACAGCTGTTTACCAAAACAAAAAAATCTTAAATTTTATTAAAAACTGTTTATTTATTAGTTTAAAATGTGGAATAAAGAAAATAAAAGAGTTGAAAATTCAAAGAAATTAATTTGGCTTACTTCGCATGTTTAATTAATTTAATATTTTTGATTTTTTTATCTTTTGACATTGTTATGTATATTTGTTTTGATTGTTTTTTTTTATTGAGAACATAAACTTATGACTTGCTGCAAATATCTGTTCACAATCACTGTTACTACACTTCAGTAGGTACAATATACAACTTGTGAATTGAACAAATAACATAATATTATATTCGAATAAAAATTTTTTATTTTTTTAAATTATTCTTTGGGCTTAAAAAACTAAAATAAAAAATTTCGAAAATTCGAACTCATGTTTGAAAAAATTTAATGCTGATAAAACCAGTCTCGGGGGACCAAATTTGCAGAGTGTTAAGTACAGTTGATGACGTTACTATATTATCTTCGACTATTCGAAATTAAATTTGAAAATTCGAAGTAATATTCGAAAAATCTGTTAATTTGTCGAACTTATTTTTTTTTTTGCTTTCACTCGATTCATTCTCTGTATAGTACTTGACTTGAATCACACAAACACTCATTACTTGTATCGTACAGGGCTCTAACATATGTACATACATACATATTAATTAATAGGAACATATACGATTTTTATATTTTTTTATGAACAAAAAAGTTGAAATATTTTAATAATAATTGTCCAATTCACAATTTAAATTTTTTATTGTTTTGTTTTTGTTCTAAAAAAGTTTATTTGAAAAATTTTTATGACACACTTTGTACGATACAACATCGATTGTGAATTGTACAAAATTCACCAAAACAATTCAGTCTAGATTAATCATGACTTAAAAAGAAGTAATGGGTTAAAATGCTAAAATTTACATTTACACATAGCATTTTAAGTAAGTATTTTAAAATTTTGGTGACATTGGAGATTAATACATACCACGCGTGGAATTATGTAAGTACCTAGTAAAAACTTACATTGCAAATTCTAAAATTTACATGGCTAAAAAGTAAGTACTTACATATAATATTATTTGTAAGACATTAGTAGACTACTTCTAAGTAATGCAGCCGGTATGTGGTAGTCATTGAAAAGAAAGTAGTTAAGTGAGTACAAGTTGTTGCCATCTTTTGCTGAGTACTTCATTAAAACTTAAATATTTATTCAATAGCACAGGTCTACGACGAAAAAACTTTTGAAATTTTAGTTTATGTATTGACATCGAGTCGCCTTCAATAACGTGCACACTGATACTCTTATCCATTCTTTAGACCAGTTTTATGTTGACCGGGTGTTCCGTAACTGGATCAACTACATGCTATGGAACAGATGGATAAGCTGCGAGATGTACGATATAACTATCAGTAAATGAGTATTTCGCGGTACACCACAGGCTGGCATTTTATCTTCTTTACTCTGGGTTACCTCGATTAAAAGCCTTCTAAGGACCCTAACCGAGAAAGAACATAGACCTGTCTACTAGGCAGACGATGTCGTAATACTTCTAAGGGGAAAGGATCCAAATTACTTGTGTAGAAGAGCTCAGGATGCTCTGAATACGGCCTTGAGCTGGGCTCAACGTTAACCCGTCGAAGACGGAAATCTGTCTTTTCATCTTCATCTTTGACCGGAATTTAAAATGGAGACACCACTTAGAGGAGAGGATCAATAAGGCACATCAGTGCTGGGCGATATTTAGGAGAACTATACACAGAAAAAATTAATTTTAAACAATTTTCAATTAAACGATTAATCGAAAATTTTAAAAGGGTTCAATTCATTTTGTATTTGAATCATAAAAATGTATAATCAAATACTACGTATTTAACAACAACAAAAATATAAAAAAATAAAAATTTTTTATACGAAATCAATTATAAGTAGTAATTGAATATAGGCGCAATTTACATGAAGACTTTTCAGACGTCTGTTTTTTCCAATTCTCTTTTGAGAATCTTCTAAAAAATCATGAACATTTATACGGCGATTTTTTACATGCAACTATGCATGTCTTTTTTTATGTTTAATTGTATAATCCTTGTTAATTACTTATTCGTAATAAAACTAAAATGAAGTTTTTAACATAAAAACCATTTAATTTGATTTAAAAAAAAATTAATAACACGCTATAGTATTTTTTTAATGCAAATTTTAGTGTTTTCATGTAAAAAAAGACATAATTATTTTTTTACATGAGCATAATATCAACAGTACGAATGAGTTTAAAGAGGAATGTCAAAAACAATCATGAAAATCCCAAATCATGTTTGTTTTCTTACCCCCCATTCTTCTCTACCCCGCTCACCACCAATCATCGACAAACATGAAAACAGACGTCTGGGCAAACATGAAAAAAAATCATCGTGTAAATTGGGTGATACAATTTTTGTTATAGGTTGAACTTCAATAAATAAAATAATTGAAAACGAGGTTTTGGTAATTGAAATCGTTTTTCAGTTTTTTCTGTGTAGGCATGAAATGGGGTCTTAGTCCTACTATGACACATTGGCTTTATAAAAGTGTAATACCAAACTACTAGAGACAGTTCATCGCACATGCTACTTGGGTATAAGTAGTGCCATGAGTACTACGTCAACCAAGGCTCTGGAAACTTTGCTAGATATTCCACACATTGAAACATATTTAAGCCGAACATCTCATAACTTTAGGCGAACTGGCCAAAAGCTGTTAAAGGACACGTCATTAATGTATACTGGACACATTGGAATGCTATACACAATCATCGGACGTATCCGATCGGATTCCAGACACAGAATATGTCGGAAACTTAGACAGAATGTCTTGGTCAAGCGGAACATTTAGAGCAAATACCAGTAGGAATTCGTTTCTACACGGATGGCTCTAATTTGAGGGACAAAGTGGGCCTGGAGTTCTATATTGAAGACCCAGAAACAGAAATGTAACTGTGGGTAGAACCACAAGATTCTATGGGGTATCCTTAATGAGAAAAAGAGTAGAAATCTCCTTAATTATTAATATTCTAAGTGTGCACACAGGATTACGGGCACAGCTATACAAAATTGGAAGTGCGGATTCAGACGAATGTAGCGCATGTGGAGAGGACAGTTAAACTCTGGAGCACTTTCTTTGCCACTGTCAGGCATTCGTCGAAGTTAGATCCAAATAACTTGGGAGTTATATAACGTTCCTCATATAACATTCCTCGCGAACACTGATTGGAAAATTATTGGGAATTACGTCCAGTTTAATTACATTCAGTTAACACAATGTTTATTTTTTTACCCATAAACATTTCTCTTCTATGAAAAAGAGCGCAAAACAGGCCCTATAGTGGCCTAGGTATATTTCTTCGGATTTGATGTAATATACCCAGCAGTTCGGCGGGACAGTCCAGAACTATCCAATGAACACACCACTTATGGTGACCCCTAGCCACCAGACTACCCAGGTGACTAACCATTTTAACATGGGCTTGTCAATCGTCACTCTGTAGCCTACAATGAGACTGCCCAGACCTAGTCAAAAGTAGTCAATGGGTGGTAATGCCCAAATGAGTTCTTAAGAGTCACAAATTACTAGCTCTTTTACTAGTTACTTTGCTAGCTGTTGACGTATCCTAAGAGAAAGTCAAGTGTCCTTTAAGTAAGTAAAAAAAAAATAAAAAAAACTTTTAAATAAAATTATTTTTATTTATAGTTTAAATAAGTAAGTAAGTAAAAAAAAAATAAAAAAAAACTTTTAAATAAAATTATTTTTATTTATAGTTTAAATAAATATTGAAATAAATAATTTTAATATTGCTGCTCATTAGCATCTTCAGTAAAATCCGATTTTTTGGAATTTATTGTTACACATACATAAATGACTCTGAATAGAACTTTTTTATATCAAGGAAAGACTAAATTTTTCCGTAATCTCTCGGCTAAACATTTTTGTTTTAACTCATCTTTATTAAATTCAAATTATAAATACATATTAATTATTTAAATGTCATTACTTTTACTATTTTTTAATTTATTTAAAAAACATTTCCTTATTCTAAAATTCAATAACTTAAAAAGCGATGAAATAGTATAATTGTTTATTGTCTTTGCGCTCTGTTTATTGTATTTTTCTCATCATTCATAAGTTTTTTTAAGTGTCCCCTCTCTCATTTACTCGGGGGATAGTAAAGTGACGACTGTCCACTCTCTTGCTTACTTGGTGCACACTAAAGAGGTAACTGTCTTCGCTCTCGGTTACGAAGAGTACGTTCGTGATAAATGACCAAAAACATATAACCAGCTGGTTAAAATTAAGTGGAAAATAACAATTGTGGCTCCAATAGATATGTAAAATATCTACATTCTGAAGTACAATTGAAAAAAAATTTTAGTGTCCCCTCACTTGTTTACGAAGAGTACGTTGGTGACAAATAACTCAATATATGTATGTATACAAATTAGGGTCAATTATCTGCTTTAACACAAGTGTTATTGACTGTCTTTTACGGATGCATTGCCTTTTTGTCGAACTGCTGGGAATACTTATTCACATTAACTTAAATATGAGTTTTTATCTTCATTCGACGTAATTCTTATTTTTGGGTAAAGTATATGTATAATTTATGGACAATAAATAAGGGACTAAAATAATAAAAAATCGTTTCAATATCTCTCACAGATTAGAGGTACCTGTGATTTGAATTTTGAGGATTTCGGAAAAAAACTATTTTTGAAAAATTCGTTACTGTTTTCCATTTTATATTAAACCTTCCCAGAATATAAAATTCCAGGTAATACAAAATATTCAATTCTAGATAATAGGAAACATATGTACATCAGTTTTAGTAAAACAGAATAATTACACTGTACGTAAACTTTCAACTTTCAAAAAGACACAGAAAAACGCCGAAACACGTGATCTTAATTTTCGGTCGTAGAATCGGGAGATATTGCATTTTAAAGTTTATACTGTTTCTGAGGTGATTTTTGATTATTTAAATTTAAAAAACAAAACTCACATGCATAGAAAAGTAAATAAATACATGAACCTAGAGTCCATTTGAATTATTATGCATATATATTTAATTTTTCATAATTAGATCGTATGTCTATGCGTGAAAACATTTTTAAAAATTTAAAAAATTAAATATCACCTCATAAAAGTTGATACTTTAAAACGCAATATCTCCCGATTTTGATCCAACTTTTCAAAACGGAGAATGCCACTAGATTCTACGACCCAAAATTAAATTTAGTCTCGGCGTTTTTCTGTGCCTTTTTGACATACTTACAGTGTTATTAATGTTAGCCCGTAAACAGTGAAGGTCAAAGTCAAACTCTGCAATATTGGTAAACTTTATTGAAACCGCAGTGAAATATTATTTAGTTTTCAACTAATTTAAATGAAACTTGGGAACACCCATATTTATAACGACATTAAAAAAATTGGAATTAATATATTTTTGTAATTATATAAAATGTCCGTAATATAGGAACTAAAACTGATATCTGATTCACTTTCAGCATCTAAAAATACATGGAATCTTGTCAGATTGGTTTCAAAAGGTTTTCCAAACCTTCATTTCGTTGGCCTGTTTGTAATCTGACGAAATCATAAAGTAGTAGTAATTGTACATATATCAATGAAAAGCTTATTATTTTTCTGAAATATCACAGTTTTTAATACTTTTGTAATCGCACATAAATATTTGACACTTATACATGGCTTCTTGCATATGATACCAAAATTGGGTATAGTTTCTTGGTAAGAAATATGAAAAAAATCATAAAATCCTCAAAAAATACCCTTTCATTCTTTGACCTAGATCACCAAATATTGACGCCAGCACAAACAATTTGGGAAATGATATATTAGAATGAAATCAATTTTAATTAGGTAAACCAAAGTCGGTCAAATCATTAGCAGAATAATTTAAAAGCGTATTCTTTTCGAATTGAACGAATTTATAAGATTACTGAATACTAAAATGAATATATGAAGTAAAAGTAAAATTTAAAAAATATTTTTTATTCAATTTCAGGCTCAAGTTCGGCATGGTGGAATGAAGTAACATGCACAGGATTGTTTTCTTTGGGTTTGGGTTTGTTCTTGCTGATATTAAACTGTTTGATAAGTCGAAAAGAGGAAGAAGATTTAGAAGACTACGTACAGCGTCAACTTACTAGATCACGATCAGGACATCGTTTGGAACGGGACGTCGAAACTGGAGTCTTAACAACACGCCATGCTCGAAAAGCAGTCGCCTTGCAGAAGAATGTACGAAATGGTTCAACTACTGATGTGGCATTAGTAAATAGTTCAGCAACTGACAATGTACCAAATGGATCCATAGTTGGACGTAATATGAATAATTATAAATCAACTATTTTGACAACCTAATGTTTTATTTTTACAGGTTTAAATACTTCCGGTGATATTTTATTAGAAAAAATAGTGGAAGAAGACAACTCATATCTAAATAATGGTAGTGTTGGCGTTTCGCCAATTGAAATAGAAAACGATACCAAACAGCTCCTACGAAGCGAATCAATAAATGAAACAATCAATATTACGAGAATATAAAATTACGTACTCACCTAATCTAATATTTAATATTACGAGTATTCTTAATGCAATTTATTAGGTAATAATTATAATTATTTATTTATCTTTATATCTCTTTTCCTCCTCTCTATCTCTCTTTCCCTTTTTTATGCAAAACTTTAATAATAATTGTAGTTTAAAGTGAATAATATAAAAGACAAAAATATATACAATGTATTTTTAGGATAAGGACCATTTTCTTGATTTCTTAAATAATAGATACAAAAATTAGAAACAAACGACCATTACATTATTAAAATTATTATATAATCCTTATACAACGATGAAATACCATACGTTTTTATTCACGTTAAATGCATCTTATTTAAAAACGTCGACAAAAGAATATTCACCTAAATATTACAATGCAGCGTAATAATTAAAACACACATCCTAATCTACATTAAAAATATGTACGAGAAATTCAAACTAAATACATACATATGTGTATATTGGTTTTTGAATTTGAACTTCAAGGAGTGTGAATAATATATTGATAGCTTCCGTTAAGCAGTCTTATTTTTATTTTTTATGTATGAGGCATCGGCTCTAGTTTTTAAGTTTTTAAAAATGTCTACAACAAATTTCCTCCTCAAGGATAAATTCTGTAAAACAGGCAGTTTTTAGTTTAAAAATCTTGATTTCATAACAATATGTTAAAAAAAATTTCTGCAATCTCTTCGAAATGGGTCTCAAAAATTCGGTAATTTTGTTCTGATTACGAGAATTATATTTTTAAAATTTGTTTAGAGTATTTTTGGTAGCATATTATTTTTACTTTTATCGAAATAGGTCCGTCCGTTTGTGTGACCATTAGAGGTGCCCACCAAATGTCGATTTTGTTTGGATGGGTCTTATTTTGTTCTTTAGTGTCTAAAACTGGTGTTAAACCTTTTTGTCCTTTGATATAATTGTTTTATAACTAGTTGGGTGGATCATTTTTTATTAGAAGATTAGATTTGTTAGTCCACGTGGTCCACGAGATACCCTAATGCATGTATAAGTGGACATAAGTATATTACACCGTATGAATTTATAGTCGGGCATGGAAGACCATATGATACCTTACACCACTGAGTATGTTAAAAATTTGGATTATTTTTTAATTAATAAAGCATTTAATTTGATTTTTACCTTACTTCTGGAATATTTTTACTTATTGTTGCCAAAAAATAGATTTTCTACAAGAGAGCTTATACGGGGGTGAGGGTAAATATGGGTCTATACTTATAAATGTTGGTAGAGCAATTTACGTCTACATCAAAGTTACTTATGTAGAATTTCATCGTGATATTAGTGTTTATAAGTGAGTTTTGACCTTATAAGTGAATTTTGACCTTCACACTATCAAATTATCTTGAAAATTGCGATCTTTAGCGAGCGCACAAACTTTAGATACTTGGAGACACAGACAGACGGATAAAGTTAAATCGACTCTGAAAGTAATTCTGAGCCGATTGGTATACTTTAAGGTGTAGGACCAATATTTGTGGGTGTTACAAACATCAGCACAAACGAATAATACCCTTCCCACTATAGCGGTGTTAATCTATGTGTACGCGATGGTTAGATCAGACAGTATTGATATATAAGGTAAAGGTAAAATCCTGTTCGAAAATTTTTGAAATTCCCCTATAGAAAAACTGTAAATATTTCATTAAAGTTATTCAAACAGTTAAGGCTCAGTTAGTTTTTACGTTCCGTCCCGTGATGAATCAGCTGATTCGTTTTGGATTACGGAAACCTATGTAAATCATTAGTTCTACAATGAGGTTGCCATTGGGTTTTTGTATGAATCCCTGGTAAACAATTCGTATTTTTGACAAAATTTTAATGGTTTCAGAATTTTCTTCAAATCTCGGTTATATATAGACCGATTTCCAATAACAAACTTCTCGAAAGCATGTCTTATAGAATTATTGAAGATTGGGATCTCGAGGATATCTGGCGTCCTTATACATACATACACAAATTTTAATTCTACAGACAGACGTACATACATTAGGGTATAACTTTATTGAGGCGGCAAAATAACACTCTCTTATAGCCAATTCTGTCCTGATAATAAAAAGCTATTTTTTATGTCAATATGGTTAAAAAGCTTTCCGCATGGAAACCAATTTCTAAAATGATTTTGCTAGTTTATGTACACATTTCTATTAAGATAAAGGGTTAATATTTAAAATGTCACCTCCGTAGATAATGGTTAACCGAATCTAAAAATGAGGCGGTATTTTAAAATTAAAAAAATATATGTACATATATAAAGTCTGCCGAGTTTTCTTTCGCTGCAATTAGATCTATTTTGATACATTAACGTCATTCATAGCTTTATAAAACTACATTAAGGAAAAGATATGTATGCAGTTTTTTTTTAACGTTTTTGTGTAAAACTATTGCTAGCAAGTTTTAATAAAGAGCAAGTTTTGTTTTAAAATTAAAAATTTATCAACCTGCCTTTATGAGTGTAATCGTAAACATAAAAAAAATAATTTAAAAAAATAAGATTATATTTACTACAAAATAAATAAATTGCACATTTATAAAAACATAACTATGTACTGTTTACATACATATAAATTTAACTGCATAAAAAATAAAAATAATTCAAATAAAACATATAATAAACATAAACAAATAATATTAAATTAAAAATATGTATAATAAAAATGTAAGACTTTTCCTCGAAATAAAAAAGAAATCAAACTTATTTTATGTAAATGTACAAAATACTATGTATTTAACCTTTTTATATTATCGTTATTATTATGTAAAACAGAAATTGATAATTTCTATAATAAAAACAAAAGACTTTTCTGTATGTAATCCGCAAATACGAGTACTCAAATGCTTATTTAATGTACTTTTTATAATTTTGAATTTTCTTATTTTATTTCTTTTAAAAAAAATCATTTTTAATCGCAGAAAACTATAATATAATTGAATTAAACATTCTTCAAAAATGATAAATATAAGATTATTTTCTACGTTGCACAGTTAAAACTAATTTAAATGTAAATAACCCATAATTCAAGTTTTGTCAATAAAAAGTTAATTTTTTTCTTAACTAAAATGTTGTTAGTTCTTATTTATTTTCATATAAAAATTCACTTGATCCGCAGCCGCTGTTCTTTCTTTTCCTCCTTCCCTATAAACTAGACTAGTCTATGGTCTAGTCTATAGCCTAGTATATAGTCTAGTCTATAGTCTAGTCTATAGTCTAGTCAATAGTCTAGTCTATAGACTAGTCTATACTCTAGTCTAGTCTAGTCTATAGATTACTCTGTATTCTAGTCTATAGTCTAGTCTATTGGAAAATTACTTTAATTTAAAACATAAAAAGTACTACTATAATTGTTATAAGGTCAATAAAAAGTAAATTTTTTCACTTGCTCACATCAGATGATAAGCGGATTCCAAAATATCTCTACTTGAATTCATAAATTAAAACTATGCCAATAATGTTCTAATAACGAAAAGCTTTTTATCTGGTCATTTTGCTGCAAAAACCTTGTCTATAGACTAGACTATAGACAAGACTACAGACTATAGTCTAGTCTAGTCAATAGTTTAGTCTAGTCTATAGTCTAGTCTATATAGTCTAGTCTAGTCTATAGTCTAGTCTATAGTCTATAAACTAAATTGTTGTTAGTTCTTATTTATTTTCATATAAAAATTCACTTGATCACATCAGGGGATTCCAAAATATCTCTACTTGAATTCATAAATTAAAACTGTGCCAGTACTGTTCTAATAACGAAAAGCTTTTTATCGGGTCATTTTGGTGCAAAAACCGCAGCCCCTGTTCTTTCTTTTCCTCCTTCCCTATAGACTAGACTAGTCTATGGTCTAGTCTATAGACTACTCTGTATTCTAGTCTATAGTCTAGTTTGCAGTCTAGTCTATTGGAAAATTACTTTAGTACTTTAAAACATAAAAAGTACTACTATAATTGTTATAAGGTCAATAAAAAGTAAATTTTTTCACTTGTTCACATCAGATGATGTGGATTCCAAAATATCTCTACTTGAATTCATAAATTAAAACTGTGCCAATACTGTTCTATCTGGTCATTTTGCTGCAAAAACCGCAGCCCCTGTTCTTTCTTTTTCTCCTTGTCTATAGACTAGACTATAGACTAGACTATAGACTAGACTATAGACTAGACTATAGACTAGACTATAGACTAGACTATAGACTAGACTATAGACTAGACTACAGACTAGACTATAGACTAGACTACAGACTATAGTCTAGTCAATAGTCTATAGTCTAGTCAATAGTCTATAGTCTAGTCAATAGTCTAGTCTATAGTCTAGTCAATAGTCTAGTCAGTAGTCTAGTCTATAGTCTAGTCTATCTAGTCTAGTCAATAGTCTAGTCTATAATCTATAATCTAGTCTATAGTCTAGTCACTAGTCTAGTTTATAGTCTAGTCTATACTCTAGTCTATAGACTATTCTGTATTCTAGTCTATAGTCTAGTCTATAGTCTAGTCAATAGTCTAGTTTATAGTCTAGTCAATAGTCTAGTCTAGCCTATAGTCTAGTCTATAGTCTAGTCTAGCCTATAGTCTAGTCTATAGTCTAGTCTATAGTCTAGTCTATAGACTAGTCTATAGTCTAGTCTATAGTCTATTCTATAGTCTAGTCTATAGTCTAGTCTAGTAGTCTAGTCTATAGTCTAGTCTATAGTCTAGTCTATAGTCTAGTCTATAGTCTAGTCTATAGTCTAGTCTATAGTCTAGTCTATAGTCTAGTCTATAGTCTAGTCTATAGACTAGTCTATAGTCTAGTCTAGTTTATAGTCTAGTATATAGTCTAGTCTATAGCCTAGTCTATAGTCTAGTCTATACTCTAGTCTAGTCTATAGACTATTCTATATTCTAGTCTATAGTCTAGTTTGCACTCTAGTCTATAGTCTATTGGAAAATTACTTTGGTACTTTAAAACATAACAAGTACTATATTTGTTATAAGGTCAATAAAAAGTTAATTTTTTCTTAACTAAATTGTTGTTCTTATTTATTTTATTTTTATATAAAAATTCATTTGATCACATCAGAGGATAAAGGGATTCCAAAATATCTCTACTGGAATTCATAAATTAAAACTGTGCCAGAACTGTTCTAATAACGAAAAGCTTTTCACCTGGTCATTTTGGTGCAACAACCGCAGCCCCTGTTCTTTCTTTTTCTCCTTGTCTATAGACTAGACTATAAACTAGACTGGTCTATAGACTAGTCTACAGTCTAGTCTGTAGTCTAGTCTATAGTCCATTCTATAGTCTAGTCAATAGTCTAGACTATCTAGTCTAGTCAATAGTCTAATCTATAGTCTAATCTATAGTCTAGTCTATCTATTCTAGACTATATAGTCTAGTCAATAGTCTAATCTATAGTCTAGTCTGTGGTCTAGTCTATAGTCTAGTCTATATTCATAGTCTAGTCTATAGTCTAGTCTATAGTCTAGTCTAGTCTAGTCTATAGTCTAGTCTATAGTCTAGTCTATAGTCTAGTCTATAGTCTAGTCTAGTCTATAGTCCTAGTCTATAGTCTAGTCTATAGTCTAGTCTATAGTCTAGTCTATAGTCTAGTCTATAGTCTAGTCTATAGTCTAGTCTATAGTCTAGTCTATAGTCTAGTCTATAGTAGTCTAAGTCTAGTAAGTCTAGTCTATAGTCTAGTCTATAGTCTAGTCTATGTCTAGTATAGTCTATAGTCTAGTCTATAGTCTAGTCTATAGTCTAGTCTATAGTCTAGTCTATAGTCTAGTCTATAGTCTAGTCTATGTCTAGTCTATAGTCCAGTCTAGTCTAGTCTAGTCTATAGTCTAGTCTATAGTCTAGTCTATACTCTAGTCTATAGTCTAGTCTATAGTCTAGTCTATAGTCTAGTCTATAGTCTAGTCTATAGTCTAGTCTATAGTCTAGTCTATCGTCTAGTCTAGTCTATAGTCTAGTCTATAGTCTAGTCTATAGTCTAGTCATAGTTAGTCTAGTCTAGTCTAGTCTATAGTCTAGTCTATAGTCTAGTCTAGTCTATAGTCTAGTCTATAGTCTAGTCTATAGTCTAGTCCTATAGTCTAGTCTGTAGTCTAGTCTATAGTCTAGTCTATAGTCTAGTCTAGTCTAGTATAGTCTAGTCTATAGTCTAGTCTATAGTCTAGTCTATAGTCTAGTCTATAGTCTAGTCTATAGTCTAGTCTATAGTCTAGTCTATAGTCTAGTCTATAGTCTAGTCTATAGTCTAGTCTATAGTCTAGTCTATAGTCTAGTCTATAGTCTAGTCTATAGTCTAGTCTATAGTCTAGTCTATAGTCTAGTCTATAGTCTAGTCTATAGTCTAGTCTATAGTCTAGTCTATAGTCTAGTCTATAGTCTAGTCTATAGTCTAGTCTATAGTCTAGTCTATAGTCTAGTCTAGTCTATAGTCTAGTCTATAGTCTATAGTCTAGTCTAGTCTAGTCTAGTCTATAGTCTAGTCTAGTCTAGTCTATAGTCTAGTCTAGTCTAGTCTAGTCTATAGTCTAGTCTAGTCTATAGTCTAGTCTAGTCTATAGTCTAGTCTAGTCTATAGTCTAGTCTAGTCTAGTCTAGTCTAGTCTATAGTCTAGTCTATAGTCTAGTCTATAGTCTAGTCTATAGTCTAGTCTATAGTCTATAGTCTAGTCTATAGTCTAGTCTATAGTCTAGTCTATAGTCTAGTCTATAGTCTAGTCTATAGTCTAGTCTATAGTCTAGTCTATAGTCTAGTCTATAGTCTAGTCTATAGTCTAGTCTATAGTCTAGTCTATAGTCTAGTCTATAGTCTAGTCTATAGTCTAGTCTATAGTCTAGTCTATAGTCTTTTTTTTTTTTTTTTTTTTTTTTTTTTTTTTTGTATAGTGGAGGAGGAAACCTTACATAGGTCCCATAAAGGGTATGTCGGATTCCTACCGACTAAAACCACCTCCATCGTCAACACCACACTCCGCGGAACTGCCACCAGGTACTACTTCGCGGGGTGGTCAGCTTTGACGCTGAACTTCCTTAACTCTCAGAGTTCGTCTCCTAGGCCACGTTCTGGGCCTTGCGAATAATCTCTGCATCTCGCAGAGCTATATTTATTGAAGTTATGTACATGTTCACCAATGACCAGTTATGTTCTGATTTTAGAATTGCTTCTATTATATTGTCTGTCCTTATTTGTTCGCCAATGCACGATTCCAACCTGCTTCGTAGTCCAGAGAATTGTGGGCAATTAAAAACGACATGTTCTACTGTTTCATCTAGATCTGGGCATTTCGGGCATCTTGGTGAGTTGTCATGGCCAAACCGGTATAAATAGCTCCTATAGATACCATGTCCTGTAAGGAATTGCGTAAAATGGTAGTTCAGCTCACCATGGCGTCTATTTATCCATATATTGATGTCTGGGATTAGTTGAAAGGTCCATCGGCCCTTACTTGTACTTTCCCATCTCCTCTGCCATTCCCTCATAGTTTTCTCCCTTTCTATCCGGCTTATTTCCACCTTTGGGATATGTGGGTTTCTAGATTTCTCTTCGTGGACAGCCGATAGTTCTTTGGCTGCTAAGTCCACAGGTATTATGCCCGCTACTACATTTGCTGCTTCTGCAGAAATTGTTCTGTAACCACTACATACTCTTAGGCAGCTTCTTCTATGTATTGCAGAAATGTTTTTTCTAGATGCTTCAGATATTGCGCATTCCCAAATTGGTGCTCCATAAAGAATAACTGAGTTCGTTACCCTTGAAATTAAAATTCTTCTACTCTGTCGTGGGCCACCGATGTTTGGCATCATTCTTGCTAAGGCATTTGATACAGCTGTTGCTTTCTCACATGTATATTCTATGTGTTTCTTAAAGTTTAGGCGATCGTCAACCATTATACCTAAGTATTTAATAGATTCAGACGATTTGATTTCAGTTGTCCCCACAGTAAATGAAAGAGTCTCTCTCTTCCTCTTTCCGCTTATAAGCACTGCCTCCGTTTTATGCTCTGCAAGTTTCAGATTCATATCTTTCATCCAATTTCTAATAATTGCAATTGATTCGTTCGCATATAACTGGACTTCATTCAGGTGACGTGCTCTGACAAGGATTGCGACGTCGTCTGCGAATCCTACAACGGTCGCTTCTTCTGGGATTCTTAAGTCAAATATGCCATTGTACATAATATTCCACAGGAGTGGTCCTAGGACTGATCCTTGTGGGACACCTGATGTAATATTATACGATTCCGTACCATTGTCAGTTTCGAACCACAGTGTTCTGTTTGAGAAGTAATCCTTTATTATTGCAATAAGGTATTCGGGGACATTAAGAGATCTTAACGAGGAAATAATGTGTTTCCATCCCGCAGAATTAAAAGCATTTTTAACGTCTAGTGTAATTATGGCACAGTAATATCTATTCTTGCCTTTTCCATTGATTGCATTCTTAGCTGTTTCAGTTACGAAATTCACTGCATCAATTGTTGATCTAGCCTTTCTAAATCCATATTGCCTATCCGATAGTCCACAGGTTTCTTCTACTGCCTTTAACAGTCTCGTATAGACAATTCTTTCCAAGCATTTGCCTAAGGTGTCAAGTAGACAAATTGGTCGGTATGATTGTGGTTCACTTAATGTTTTTCCTGGTTTTGGTATCAGAATTAGTTTTTGTTTCTTCCAGATCTCGGGGAATTTCCCCTCTCTGAGACTTCTGCTGAACAGCCTGGTAAAAATCTCTGGTCTTGATTTTAGAGCGATCTTTAAAGCCCTATTCGGAATGAAGTCAAGGCCTGGTGCTTTGTTATCGCCAATCCTTGCACAGAGGTTTATTATTTCCTCCTCTGTCACTTCTATCTCGCCTTGTTGCACGATTGAATACGGCTCTGAGTACGGTTCTCCTTCCGGGAATAGAACTGATACTATTTCTCTAATAAGGTTAGGGCATGTTATTTGGGCTGACCTCTTCCCCTTTAGCTTTGACATTACAACTCGATATGCGTTACCCCAGGGATTTGCATCGGCTTCGTTGCATAGTTCTTTAAAGCACTCGGATTTACTACGTCTAATGGCTTCTTGTAGGCCTTTCCTGGCTTCGTGATATATTTCCCTTTTAGCTATGAAGTCTGGTCTGCCTCTGCTTCTTTGGTATTTTCTTCTACTTCTCAAGCATTCGCTTCTAAGGGCTGATATATTATCATTCCACCAGTAGTTTTCTTTCCTTCTATGGTTTGATCTCTTTCTTGGCATGGACGCATCACAAGCCATCTTTAGTGCTGCTAAGACTTTTTCTGCCATATCGGATACCGGGCCATTTTCAATTTGCTGGTATGAAAAGGTTTCGGTAAAGGCTTCTTCATCGATCTTATCTTTCGCCCATCCTTGAAATTTAAATTTGTCTGATACTATACTCAATGATGTATTAGGATTAATTGTGAAAATTACAGCCTGATGGTCACTGTGAGTATAGTGTTCGCTAGCATACCAATCCATTTCTTTTGATAAACTAGAGCTCACGAAGGTTATGTCGACTACTGACCCATAACCAGCTCTGCGAAAAGTGTGTGCCTGTCCTTTGTTTGCTAGAATCACGTCAAGTCTAGAAAACGCGTCCAGAAGTATTTTGCCTCTTTTGTTTGTTCTTTGGCTACCCCAATCTATTGCCCATGCATTAAAATCACCTCCTATGACAATTGGATTATGCCTATTTGCGTCGTTCACTAGGTTGTCTATTATTTGCTCGAATTCATGTTGTGGTATATTAGGTGATATATAGCAGCTATATACGAATATTCCACCGATCTTAATTCTTACGAAGCCTTCTTGTAAATGGTGCATACCTTTCTCTATTGCTTTGTTGCCGCAGGCCCACACTGCTGCTTTACCTGTTGAATCACTTTCCCAAACATTTCTCTCAAGTCTATAGTCTAGTCTATAGTCTAGTCTATAGTCTAGTCTATAGTCTAGTCTATAGTCTAGTCTATAGTCTAGTCTATAGTCTAGTCTATAGTCTAGTGTCTAGTCTATAGTCTAGTCTATAGTCTAGTCTATAGTCTAGTCTATAGTCTAGTCTATAGTCTAGTCTATAGTCTAGTCTATAGTCTAGTCTATAGTCTAGTCTATAGTCTAGTCTATAGTCTAGTCTATAGTCTAGTCTATAGTCTAGTCTATAGTCTAGTCTATAGGTCTAGTCTATCGTCTAGTCTATAGTCTAGTCTATAGTCTAGTATTATAGTCTAGTCTCTAGTCTAGTCTATGTCTAGTCTAGTCTATAGTCCTAGTCTATAGTGTAGTCTATAGTCTAGTCTATAGTCTAGTCTATAGTCTAGTCTATAGTCTCCGTCTATAGTTAGCTTGTCTAGTCTATAGTCTAGTCTATAGTCTAGTCTATAGTCTAGTCTATAGTTCTAGTCTATAGTCTAGTCTATAGTCTAGTCTATAGTCTAGTCTATAGTCTAGTCTATAGTTCTAGTCTTAGTCTAGTCTATAGGTCTAGTCTCTAGTCTAGTCTATAAGTCCTAGTCTAGTCTATAGTCTAGTCTATAGTCTAGTCTATAGTTGTCTAGTCTAGTCTATAGTCTAGTCTATAGTCTAGTCTGTAGTCTAGTCTATAGTCTAGTCTATAGTCTAGTGTATAGTCTAGTCTGTAGTCTAGTCTATAGTCTAGTCTATAGTCAAGTCTATAGTCAGTTCTATAGTCTAGTCTACAGTCTATTCTATAGTCTAGTCAATAATCTGGTTTATAGTCTAGTCTATAGTTTAGTCTATAGCCTAGTCTATAGTCTAGTCTATAGTCTGGTCTATTGGAAAATTACTTTAGTACTTTAAAACATAAAAAGTACTATTTTTGTTATAAAGTAGTACTATTTCGAAATTTAAATTTTCCATGCCTGGTAAATGCCGCTTCCTTGTGCTACGTAACCTTTTATACTCCACGTGGAATAGAAGTCATAACCCTAACGTACATACATACATAGGGTAGAAGGGGGACCATACGCCACTTTTTTTTTGAGGCGGCCTCAAATTAAAACCACAATACATAGAAGGGGGACCATACGCCACTTTTTTTTTTAAAGCGGCCTCAAATTAAAACCACAATACATATTCTTAATTTTTTTCTTGGTTCGGATACTTAGATATGTTGGTTTTAGTTTTATCCCTTTCAATCTTTCCTAAGTCATCCTCATATACATATTTTTTTAACTTTTCCGTACTGACCAAAAACGGCGATACCGCCCCATCCATGGGGTAAATACGCCAAGGGGATGGGGCAGATTTGCCATTAGTAAAATAAGCCAAAAAAATTAAAAAGTAAAAACTTATTTTGCTGTTTTATATTTTAATTCACTAAACAAAGTATAATATACTAGATATTTATTGTTTATGTCACATAACTAAAAAAAAAAAAAAATTAAAACAAACTATTAATGATTTTTTCTATATTTTAACCAAATTTTGTTCTACATCACAAGCATTACATATATTTGGCGAATGTGCCCCACGGGCAGTTCTGGGGTTTAGTTTAAATTTTTTTCGGGTTTCAAATTATAGTATCGAAAATATTATTATGTCTTATTATTCACTATTATTGACGTTCTATCACTGACCAATATATTTTTTCTATCACAAAAACTAAAACAGTTAGCACAAAAAATTCACACAGTGAAATATTTTCACAGCCCTTTGAAAAACAATTAATCACGTCTGCCTCCCATCATATGTAAAGTTAATCTTTCAAACTTTCAGGGATGATAGATAATCGATAAACGAAAATAAAATTTGATAGAGCGATAAAATCGATTACTCGGTTTTCAAGTTATTCGCTTTGGCAGATGTGCCCCTATGGCGAATGATCCCCCTTCTACCCTACTTATGTATCTATCTATGTATTACATCCCTGCAAAAATTACAATGTGTGACACTCAAAAACACTCATTACGTGATATAGTGTTTTTTATAGACCTAGATGAGTAGATCATTTTACCATTTTCTTCAATGTACCCTAAAAATCGGAAGATATTTGAAAGAAACGCTTTTTGTTGGCTAGACAGACCAAAAAAATTATATCTCAAAATTTTCTTAACCGATTTAATATTTTCAACTGTTTTGAAAAGAGTTTCTTTTCTTTAAAATATTTAGATCTAAATACACATTTTTATACATATTTTTCATTTTTTTACAATTCACGATCATTTTTGACCCACACTTTATTTGAAAACATATTTTTTAAATATTTTTTTATTTTAGCCCATATCTTTATGAATAAAATAAGATATGAAACGTTGAAATCTGATAAAAAATGACAAAAATAGAATTTTTTCGTAAAATCAAAAGTTTACCAAATCTCTCATTTCTAAAGTAAATTACACTATGCGACAAAAATAAATACCTGGGAAGTGATACTATTTTTCTGAAAGATGAATCCGAGTAGAACAAGAATATGTTTTTGAAATTTGCCAAACACCTCCAAAATCTTGAGTTACGGGTACAAAACCGGTTTTTCGTACCTTTAGTCACTTATAAGTCTGTAACTTAGTTAAATCTGAACCGATTTTAAGTTTCTCGTCGTCAATTGCTAGTGGATTTTTAAAAACAAAGTTGCGTTTTTCTCATGAATAGACATGGGTTTCTAATCAATTAGTAAACAGTACGGATCCTATATAAAATACTTTCAAAAAACATCTCCAAACTTGGACAACGGTGCAAAACTAAAATAAAAAATATGTTTGCTGATGAAATTCACACATATCTCTCCAGGTTACTTAAACGTTATATATGTCATTATAAAGGCCTCAGCTTCTGCTTTCTAAATCCGTAGAGAAACTTAAAATCGGTTCAAATTTAACTATGTTACTGATTAATAAGTGCCTAAAGGTACGAAAAACCGGTTTTTTACCCGTAACTCAAGATTTTGGAGGTGTTTGGCAAATTTCAAAAATATATTATTATTCTTCTCGGATCCACCTTTCAGAAAAATAGTGTCACTTCCCAGGTATTTCAATTTTCGTTTATTTTGTCTTACTGTGTTATCAATTTGTATAATAAAGCTTATATTTGTGTTGCATATCTTAAGTTGATATTTTACTTCAGCAAAGAAAGATTTGGTAATTTTTTGTTTTTACGAAAAAAAAAAATCTATTTCTGTCAGTTTTTATCTGATTTCAACGTTGATATCTTATTTTATTCATAAAAATATGGGCTAAAATAAAAAAATATAAAAAATATGTTTTCTAATAAAGTGTGGGTCAAAAATTATCGTGAATCGTAAAATAATTTGTATTTAGATCTAATATTTTACACATTTCCTTAAAAATATAAAAGTGTGTGTACTTTTTGAAAAGTACAAAGGAAACTCTTTTCAATTTTTTTTGGTCTGTCTAGTCAAAAAAAGGGTTTTTTTTTTTTTGCAATATCTTCCGATTTTTAGGGTATATTGAAGATTCTAAAAATGGTACTGCAATCTACTCTACTAGACCTACCAACTTAACTAGGTCTCGCGATTAGTGTATTGATTTTTTGTAATTTTGTCACACCGTGTTATTGGAGTACATAATCCATTTAGGTAATCCAAAAGCTACTCGACTGTAAACATTATAGGAGTACGTTTAGTAGTCCTATGTAGTGCAGGCATGGATTATGTTTATTATTTTTGAAAACAACATGGTTCATAGCCAGCATTACATAAGACCATATTGCGGAGTATGTGCTAGGACATTACAACGTTAAATGGAGTTTATTTTTCCCATATATTTGGATTAGTTTTGGACCAGTCACAGAGTCCTTTGAGGAGTACTATTTAAATTTGTAGGGATTGGCTATAGTAAACAAATAGAAACAAGTATGTACTTATGTACATATGTATTTGAACTGTTAATCCAATTTGAATGAAATTTTTTATAATATGTAAGTATGAACGAGAATTTGGTCCTCAGGGGCTACCTACTAAAATATTTTTATTGCTAATAATTATATAAACAATTCTCCTTTATGATCATGTTGATTTTAGTTTTGCATTAAATTACATTTACATATACATATTTTTTGGATCAAGGAATCCAATTTCATTAAGTTAAAATGGGTTCATGATTTATCATAGGTCTTATACAAATATTAACCCGATATTTATCGCAATCATGATAAAATTTAACGTATTTCGATATATCGGGTCTCTACCCAATTGTTTAATAAAAAAGCAGGCCATAGGCATGAAATGGAATCCTACTATGACACATTGGATTTTTAAAAGCTAATTTCAATCGCTAATTTCAATTTTGAAGATTAAACCGGACATAAAAATTATAATATCTTCACATAGAAATAAAATTGTACAAAGCGGGCCTAGGGTTCTATATTGAAGACGCTGAAACAGAAATGTACTAATATTTACCTAACCACTAAAGTAGTGTGAATTAAGAATTTAAATAAGAATTTTAAATTACATACCTACGAATTATTTTATTCTGTGGTTTTGAGTATTTGATAAAATCAAGTTAAAATTTATTTATCACATGGAATAGAATATTCATAGTTAAAATTAATATGATCATCTCTGTTTTATATACATACATATGTATATATGTATGTATATTATTTAATTGTGCAACAGCACATTACACAGGCCAATAAAATTTAAAAAAAGTCAAGACCCAAGTTTATTTTCCCTAATTCATCACTCAAACAAATTTAAGTGGCTCACGCGGTTCCGCGGTGTCCTATTGGTCATAGGAATCCTTTTCTATAAAAACTACTCACTACTTCCAGTGTTAAACCAACCGGTTCGATTCACGAAATTTGGGATATTCTTTAGATTTATCCCATATAAGAGATTATATCCTCCATACAAGAGAGAACAGCAGATCCAAAATATAGTTCTCTGTTCCTATTAAATGTCGTACAGTAACAGAGGAGATGAGATATAGTCTCCTCCTCATTGTGACAACTTATACAGTAGTCATTGTACTGGAGACCCATTCTTCTGGCATGATTGCCAATAACACATCGTCCCGTTATTACCAATAGCAGTGTTCTTATTTGCTGCCTACAATAAGCTAGACTTAGGAGCATCATATAGAGGCCAGGTTGACCTAGAAGTTGAACAGGTGGTTCACTAAACCATCCGATCTGTACCAATTAATATATGTAGTAAGGGAAATACCAGTGAAAACCTCGATTTCATCCTCCCTCCCATCGCATCGTTCCTGGCAAGTTCGTCAGGAACACAGTTTCCCAGACGATTACTATGTGCATGGACCCATATAAGAGTTATCCTGGAATATCTCGTTACCTCATTAAGAGATAGCCGGCATTCTTCGGTTAACCTAGATCTGGTAAAGACAACCGCTAAGTTTTTGATTGCAGCATTACTGTCCTAATATACGTATATCCCCCGATATTCGATAATACTTCAGCCAATATATCGCTCGTTTTATAGCAGATAACTCCGCCTGTAGAATGCTACAAAAGTTAGGTAGCCTGAAGGATGATTTGGTTCCAAATCTTTCAATGTAGAAGCCACCACCCTACCGCTTCTTTTAGAGCCATCAGCGCAATCATTCGTTACATTATTGGGTGAGTGTATCTCAGATTAATGGAAGCGAGGTTTCAATGTTTCTACCACCAGACTATGATACACATGCGTTAAGTCTGATTGCGGAATTAAGGGCTAGTTGACTCGCCGTCGCACAGTCGGAAATTTTTGTCGTTTTCTGATCATAAATCTGTAACTTTTTATCTGTTAGAGATAAATGCATAAAATTTTACACTAACAATTTTGACAACATTTATGATCATATATATTAATGTGAGTTTCGAAAATTCAATGGTTACTTGGTAATATATTTTTGAAATTGAATATTTTTATTGCAACAGTTTGAACAAAAGTTTTGTGGTAATATTTCTTTTCGAATGTAATGCATTAATGAACAATTGAAATTATTAACCCCTTATATAGAAATAAGTTTTAACTAAATGACATTTATACATATAAATGAATTGTGAATAAATAAAAACCTACCATTACCCAGAAAAAACTTATATTGAAAAGTAATGACTTAAGAGCTTTTCACTAATTATTCAATAGCATTTTAACTCATTATTTTAACACGGTCATGACATTGGAGGCAAGTATTTACCACGCTCTCTTACAAATCACTACTTATATAAGTACTTATAAATAAGGAGTTAAAAAGTTGTTTTGTTTTGTTCTTATTGTTGTTTAATTCGCTATCTTACAACAGCACTGCTTACTTATTTTATTGCATGTCCAATAATCGTTTTCACGGAAAAGATTTCTGTGTGTGTGTGAAAAACTCAAAATAAAGTACTTACTTATCTGACCATATGTAAGTAATTTTAATAATGAGCTTTAAAGTCATTTTTTTTTTGTAGGAGACCTTATATGGGTGGTAGGGCCAGTTATGTGGTGATCTTCGTAAAATTTTGTAGAACGATTTCGGTTCATACAAATCTTGTTTCATCGCTATACTCGTAATTTTAAGCCTTAATTTAACGCTAATTACACATTTTTTTAAGGAGGCCTTATATGGGGGTATGGTCAATTATATACCGACCTTCATAAATTTGTAGAGAAATTTTAACTTGTACAAAACTTCTTTAAGTCGAATTTCGTCGCTGTACTCCTATTTTTAAGTCAATAATGAGAGTAAAAGTCATTTTATAAAGGGGACTTTTATGGGAGTAGGATCAATTATGGCGTGATCCTCGTAAAATTTGGTAGAGAGATTTTGCTTCATATAAAACTTGTTTATGTGGAATTTCAAAGCTATACTGGTATTTTTAAACCAGTTATGGCTGTTAAAACTGTTTTCCAGGGAGGCACTAGCTTGAGGGCTATGAGAAAACGTGGACCGAAATTGCACATTTGTATATTATACAAACATTCTCTTCAATTGGCTTTATTAAATGGGACTAAAATACCATAGATATCGATATATAAAATACAATTGTTCAATTCACAATCAAGTTGTACATTGTACCTACTAAAGGGTAGTAACAGTGATTGTGAACAGATCTTTGCAGCAAGTCATAAGTTTATGTTTTCAATGAAAAAAAAAAAAAAACAATCAAAACAAATATACATAACAATGTCAAAAGATAAAAAAATCAAAAAAATATTCAATTAATTAAACATGCGAAATAAACCAAATTAATTTCTTTGAATTTTCAATGCTTTTATATTCTTTATTCCACATTTTAAACTAATAAATAAACAGTTTTTAATAAAATTTTAGTTTTTTTGTTTTGGTAAACAGCTGTTTGTTTTTGATTTCAGTGTTACCACTTTATCGTTTTTTATGCTAAAATCGTTTGAATTTTTTGTTTATATGTCGAAATAAACAATTGGCAACACTAAACTTTCTTACAACATTCGAAAAACATATGAAAAATTGTCGTAGGAGTTGTATAGTGCTTTTGCATAGAAAATACCAACAACATTGTTATGACTATTGTAGCAGCTGCTGACATACAATGCATACAACGCTACAACATCGATTGTGAATTGTACAAATATATATTCAATTTTAAAAATAAATTTTTGACTTCTAAAGGGTTTTTATTTCCCCTGACTGCAGCCGCAGACCGCCGCAAATTTAATTTTTTAAATTTAATACACAATACATTAATGTCCCGATTATCGTTTACAACACAAAAATGTTGTGTTGTCTCGGATACAACACAACATAAATCTTTTTTACAATTATGGTTTACAACATCTAGTTGTTGAGTATGTCACAGAGTTGTATTTTAATTGTAGTACACATTTCCGTAAAATTACATACCTGCAAGCAAAAACTATCAAGTAAAAAAAAAAACGATTGGAAAAATAAAATCAAAGGATATTAACGTCGATTTATTTTTTGAGGATGATGATGAGGACAGCAAGAAAACACACATGGCACGTATTCGGAAAAGTATTCGAGACAGTTCCAATCCAATGGAACTAGCAAACAATGAGTATGTACTATTTTTAAAAATTAAGCATGGAATTGCAAGCATTTATATTTGAATAGAAAAGGATATTACAGCTTGAATGTCATGATCGTAAGTATGTTATGTTTTCAATTAAGTGCTATAATTATATTCTCGGTATCCCTGTTCTAACCACGACTCCTTTGTGTGGAATATGGGTGAGCTGAAACAATATTTACAACATTATTTGAAAGATAATACCTGGATTTTAGGTAGGAAGTGTACTGCTTCTTAGATGTCTTTATACTAAATATGTTATATATATTTTTATATGTTTAGGTGATGCTGGTTATCCGTTGGAACCATTTTTAATAACGCCATTTGAAGTGCTGCAGAAGGATCACGAGAAAGACGTTTTAATACTGTTCACGCAAAAGCAAGAAACATTATTGAAAGAACAATTGTGGTGCTTAAAAGCAGATTTCGATGTTTGCTTTCTGCAAGAGGTTTGCACTATGCTCCCGAAAAAGTGACTCAAATTACAAATGTGTGTTGTGCATTACACAATTTAAGCCAACATTTTAAAACAGAACATCATGAAGAATTGCCTTTTCCTTTAGACTCGGAAATAGAAGTTGGAGATGATACAGCAACAAACATAGAAGAGTCTGCACAACAAATTAGAAATAATTTAATGCTTGCAATTTTAAATGAATAAACATTTCGTATCTTGAATCATATTCAATTTTTTATTTCACTTCAAAAATAGTTTACATTAAAAAAAGAAAAAAGGACAACTTAAAAATATCACAAAAAAAAAAATAATCATGTGATCTAAATGATCATGTAGATACTTAAACATATCAAAATAAAATTTGTATATCACATCTCCTGAATTCTCTTATTTGTCAATTCGATTTTGGCTTTAATCAGTTTCATTTGCAAATCAGCCTTTTTCTTTTTTTTTAACTCAAACGTTTTTTTGTTTATTTCATAATTCTTGTATGAATTCTTTTCCAAACGTTTTAATGTCCGCAAGATCTCTTCCTGATTTTTTGCTTGATTTTTTAACACTTTCAAACGATCGTCCTCCAGCTTATTTTTTGATTGCCTGCGACTTTTTGGTAATTGCTGTTCGGTACTGTGCTCTTCAGCAATCGGTGAAGGTTCCTCAGGTTAAATACTGCTTCCCCCTCATCGGAATCTCCTTGTATTTCCAAACCCATTGCAGATCCATTAGGGTTGACTTGTGACTGCATTGAAACAAGTTCTACAGTGCTATGCTCTAACGGGCTCAAGCTTACTTCCGTGGACGGACCACCACCAGTGGCTTGAAAGGTTCTCTTGTTTGAAGCTAATTTTCTTTTTAAATTAGCTTTATGGTGAGTCCACACCTAAATTAAAAAAAAAAATAATTTGTAATATCTTATAAATTTATTAATCCATCTCCATATATAGTCTAATACGAACTCTTTGCCATTCTTTTGTATTTCGAATCGGTGGTCCCAAGGCATTTAATTGCACCGTAAACTGATCCCATTTATCTTTGAGCTGCATTTTATTAAAACCAAATGGTAACTTTCCGCGGGCAATTTCTGGATTTTGAGTCATCACCTCCACCAATTTTTCCATCTGCTTTTTATTAGTTATTTTTCTAATTAATATTTAAAATTATATTTAAAGCTGTTTTGCAAAAAATCGTATATGATACTTACAAATTCTTCTCCATTTTATTTTTCAAAATTTTAATTTTTAAAAATATTTATTTTTTAACTTATAAAGTCAATAATACAACAGCTTATGAGCAGTTGTAAGTTTTTGACACTTCTAACAACACATAGAAAAACATGTTGTAAACGATAATCGGAGTAAATTCACATAAGCTTTGTTCCAGAACTTTTCTGGCTAAAGAGAATTAATGAATTTTCTCTTCGTACTTATAAAAAGTACGGGAACAGAAAAAACTAAATTTCTCTTTCAATAAATTTGTATTGAAGTTTATTCATAAAAATTTCTATTGAAATTAAAATAAAATTGAAAAACTACAATCACACATACTTATTTATGAAAATAAATCAAAAATATCAAACATTTTTTATTTTCAATGTATTTTTTTAAACAAATAATTTATTTGACAATTTTTTTTCTATTTGCCAGGAAAAAATTTTCTGGCTAAAACCTGCAAGTTCTGGCAAAGAGAAAATAATTTTAATTGCTCAAATTTGTTCTCTTTTACAATTTCTGGTAAAAACCTGCAAACTTGACAAGTAAAGGAACAAAGCTATAGACAACACAAATACAACACTACACATAAATGTTGTCAATCATAATCGCAATTTACAACATACAACATTAGAATAACAAATGTTGTGAACGATAATCGGAGCATATGCTTTCATTTTACGTTAATTTTAACGCGGAGGCAAGGGGAGCTTAAAACGTATACTCCACCAAAAACTTAATACTTCATAAATAGAACATTAAATACAAAATATCCAAATATTAAGATATTAAAGATTATGACTTAATAAATATCTAAACAAAATACTCTATCTAATATTAATAAAAATATTTTCCGGCAAATTCTATATCATCGAAAATAACGACCTTAAAAGTAGCTATTTCAAAGCACAAAAATATTGTATTTGAAATCCTTCACATTTGAGCAATATTTTAGGATAGTTATGCCAGTTGGATTTCTCCAATATTTTTATATTATATTACACAATGTCTTAGCTTTACCATGAAAAAAAAAAAATATGTCAAAATTTAGCATTTTATAAAAAGTATTTATGATCAGCTTCTATTCTACCATTTCCTACTGTGCATCGGGTCGGCTGATAACCAATTCAATATATTTAACAGAGCCTTCGTTGGTGTCGTCTTCATTGGCTTAACAACCGCTTTAAAGATCAAGTTGATAACTTTAGGGTTAATACCCCAACTGCTCTCCTGCAAGTATAGATAGCTATATTTGCCATATTTATCCTATTTTTAATGTTCATATTCCGGGATAGTTTACTGTCCAAGATTACTCCAAGGTACTTCTCATGGTCAGTAGTTTTAAGCCTTATTCCCAAAGAATATAAAGAAGTTGGACTGCGACATTGTTTTACAACAATAACAATTCCCTCTCTTCACAGACGAGTTCTGTGTAAATTCAACACACTTGAGAGAACTCAATTCTCGCACAATGCTTCAAAACTTTTCCGCGAAAATACCGGGATAATAGGACATGAAATACATTTTTTCACAAACACGTTTTTTTTTATTTATTTACACAATTTTATCGCATTTAAAAACCCGGAATATTTTTGTTTTTCACAAACTAAAAAAATATTTAAAATTTTTTTTTTGACAATTAATTTTTGTGTGTTGAAATTAAAATTGATAAAACAAAGTTGTAAATGTTGGTATTGAAAATGAAAAAGGTTATTTAAAATAAACTTATTTTTTCCAAAAAGAGATTTAGTCCCATTATTATAACTTGCCAATAACTAAAGTTAGGAAGATATCGTACAGATAATGTGTTTTTCGTTATTACAAGTCAACTTTAGCTAAAAGTGTCCGATAGGCTAACGGGAAGATCACCTTACCTTTATCTTTTAACGTAAGCTTTAGCATTTTGAAATTGAAAAATCTGCGAATGTAAAAATTTAAATTTTATTTATTTTCCTAAAATTTTTATGTACGATTTCATGCAAGTATGTATATTCGGAAAGAGTGGTGGAAGTGGTTGGAGCTCCAATACTTATACAAAAATTCTACCAATACATTCTTAGAGTTAGGTACCGAATGACAACTCCTTTAGGTACCAACTGACAAGCCCCAATTTCTTTATATTCTTTGCTTATTCCGTTCAACCTTGAAGGCAAAAAGTTTTCGACCATATATCTCCTAGTGAAAGAACAACCTCGGTTTTCAACTGATTCACACTAAGTCCGCAAGAAACGCTACACTTACTGGATGTGGTATCAAGAAATTTACTCGATATCACTACAGCAACGTCGTCAACATAAGCGACAGTCTTAATTCTCCTTTTATCTAATTCAGTTAGCAAGGAATTCATAGCCACATTCGAGAGAAGGGGAGGCAGATCCATCAAAACACTAATGACCCTATTAAGGTACTGAGTTGGTTGATTGCCACCCCTTTTGGAGTGTTTTTTGTGCCGAGTCGTTGGTTGTTGTTTGCCGGACTGGACAGGGGGTGGTACATCCCCAGGACAGGAAGACTATCACTGAAATAGGTGAACCAACCGTTTCGAAATACCAGAATAGTTTCTTAAAATTTCCCATTGTGAATAATGAAGAACATTTTATAGTTCTCTGCGAAACTACATGGAAAAAGTGTTTCATACTTGAGTGTTTCATACTTTAGGTTTTATAATGACTTAATTATGCTATATTTCCACTGATGCGTTTTAGATTTCCCATACATTATTGGCAGATTCAAATCTACTTAATCTACTAGATTTTATTTAAAACCAGGGACCGTAACAGTTATAAGTTATATTAAAAAAATTAATTTATAACAGTTATTTTGTGACTTTAAAAATAAAAATACATCTGAAAAAGTTATTTTTCAACCTAAAAATAAAAATTCAAATGAAACTTTTAAAAAAAGAGTCATAAAATAAAAATTATTTGAGGAGTTTTATTTTTTCCGTCAGAAAATAAAACTCATTTTCAATAATAATGCCTTCCGAAGAAATTAACAAAGCTTGTGTTCAGTCATAACAGAAAATTACCATTTGCCGTTTTAGATTCAGATGTTTTCAACGTCAGCTTAAATCAACTATTTAATGGACTTGGTCAGATAAACACAATAAAATAAGAGACTGATAAAACATATAAAAATATTGTTTGATTTTTTGACGGGGAAAACAAAACTCCCCAAATGAGTTTTATATTCTGATGGAAAAAATAAAACTCCTCAAATAATTCTTATTTTACGACGGAAAAATAAAACTAATTTTTTAACTGTTTCAATCAGACTTTTATTTTTCCGTTAAAAAATAACTGTTATTTGTGGAGCTAAGATCGTATATTCTGAAAAAGCACATCAATACGAGTATATTGGTATATAATAGTATAGGTCTACGTTGTCTCCAAAAAAGAGATTTTTTGGGTTAAAAATTTCAGAATAACAGTTATTTACAGTCCCTGTTTAAAACATGTCGAAAATGTATTTTTTCGAATAAAATTTATACATTTGTAAATGTATTTTTTATTTTTAATGTGCAATTTTAAATAAAATTAACTTTATTGTCGAAATATAAAAGTGACAGAATGTTGCTTGAAAATTCGAATATCAAAAACGAGTAAGCTCAGTGGAAACACCTTGAGGATGTTTATGCAAATCTAGTTAATTTCAAGCCAGTGGAAACATAGCATTAAGCTATGTGTACACGTTGTTAGATCTTACAACGTTGGCAGTAAAATGTGCAGAAAATGTCTAACAACAGTGTCAACTTACAAATTTTCTCTAACAACATTGTCAGTAATGCATTTTCTGACAACATTGCAAAAGAAAAATTGTAAGTTCACGCGATTGTTAGATATTTTCTGCACATTTTACTGAAAACGTTGTAAGATCTAACAACCATGTACCACAGCTTTTACACCCAAATAAATATTACCCTTATTAATGTTAATATTATTTAAGTCAAATTAGTTGTATTCCATAAGAAAACAATTTCATTTCTGAATAACTGCCAAAAAAGAGCATAAAAATTACTTTTTAAGAATGACTTCGGAAGTAGTGAATTTGGAATCAAATAAAAATGACATCCCTTCTATGACAAGCCTGTGTTAAAATCATCACTTCTTCAGGTCTTTTTCAGTACTTCCATGGAGTAAATTCTACTTCTTTTTCGCTTCTTTGGACGTTCTTTTTTGCTTTAACTGTGCGCACGCAAGATAAACATACATTTAATTTAGGATTAATATATACAAGACCTGAAGACCTGATATCTTTAGGATCTCAGTCTGCAATAATTTAATCTGACATCCTTTCTAGAAGTTGCTATTTAAAATCAGCAAAATCGGTTCATAAATAACGGAGATATGAGAAAAATTTGAAATAAACAGTAAACCGCTGGAAATAACAACAACAAAGTTTAGTATTTGTGTTTGTTGTTTTGAATTTATTTCTTAGTCACAGAGATGGGAAAGCATTTATGAACCAATGCGAATTTTTTGGAAAAAATAAAGAAAAATATTTTAAATTTAACACAATGATGAAGGGTATACAAGATTCGTCCCAGCCGTATGTAGCACTCTTACTTGTTTTTTAATAATAAAGTATTTAATTTCATTTTTACCATAATTCAGAAATATTTTAACAATTTGTTGACAAAAACCGGATTTTCTAAATGAGTGGTTATATGGGGGCTTTAGTTTTTTATGCAGAATATCATCATCCCAGCAAAAAAAGTGTGGAAAAAGATGTAGAATTTTCATCACAACTAGTAACCCGAAGTGCTTCAAATTCGGGTGTAAAACCTATAAATTTTACATTAGCGTGTTATTGGAGGGATGTTGTTCATTTTTGGCAGCTTTGAACTACATCTGATCTTATTTTTAGAAGCAGTAAAAATCCGATATTTGGATGTCAAAAATTAAACACATTCTCTTAATGACACGCTTATGTAAATTTCACTACTCTTTCACCAAATCTTGATGTACTTCAAATATGTTATTTGTAATGACTTTTCCACATCTCTTTCCTCACTTTTAACTGGGGTTTCATTTGTAAGGAAATATTTGGTTTATAAAAGTGAAAAATATGTAATCGCATTTTAAGATGTGATTAAGATGTAGTTTGTAAAGTATGACATCAATTATTTTTTGCTGGGATGATATTAGTGTTTAAAAGTAAATTTTGACCTTCAAGTAATTTTCTGTAGGGGACTATGTATGGGGGATAGGGTCAAATGAGGCCGGATCATTACGATAATCAGCAGTATTATTAAGAATTACATAAAACTAAGTTTTGCCGATTTTTTAAGCGATACAAGAACATTTAAAATATTTATGAGCTCAAAAGCTCTATTCGGGAGGTATGGTTGTACACGTCTTTGGGTCAAAATAAGAGCATGTGCCAAATTTCATCAAATTATCTTGCATATCCATACAAAAAACTATTGTTATAGCAACATTTTTTTCAAATAGTTTAGATAGCTACATGTTCATTCTTTTGGAAAAAATATGTAAAAAAATTTGGACTTCTTTTGTTTATTTTTGGCTCAAAAGAAAGCTACATGTTCATTCTTTCGGGAAAAAATATTTAAAAATTTAAAAAATTTGGACTTCCATTGTTTATTTTTGGCTCAAAAGAAAGCATAGATCTTTGCCTTCAGGAACTTTTTGGTCGCTTAGTGAGATATGTATCAAAATAATTTTTTTTAACTCACGACAAATTTTTAGCATTTGCACTATTTTGTATTTTTTCCTTATGTAAATATTACGCTACAGAAACAGAAGCCCAAAAATTACATTTTTTATCTCACAAAAATGTAAGAACAAAAAAAATGTCTTCAGCATTGAAAAAATAGAATTATTTTCGCTTCTTCGGAAGTCAATAAACATCACTTCCACAGAAAGTAAAAAAATTCACTAATTGCTACTTTTGAAGTGGTGATAAATGTTATTCTTTTGGAAGTACTTCGTTTATTTTTGCTGCGTAAGTATATTTTACACATTACCGTACCGCCACTGTTGTGTTTTCACAATTGTGTTTCTTCACTATTGTGAATTATGTTAGACGACGTTATGGGAGCGGCACACATTATGAGTTACCCTGTCTCGCATTCCACAACGTTTTCATTATAAAACATTTTATTTGAAAATCAGAAAAAAAAAAACAGCTGTAGTAGTCATCAAATTGTAAAAGTTTTGATATTATTAGGAAACAGAGAAAATTATTGTTTTTTATTATAAAAAATATCTGGATTACTTCTTATGTATGTGCAGTGCGTTTAAAAATATTTGTGAAATCTTGTTTTAGTTTGAAAAGCTTATAAAAGGAAAATATAGAATGTCCGAAGAGGACGTGATAAAAATCGATCAACCCCAAGAGTTGAGCTTTGAAAAATGTAAGTATGTTCGTTTACACCATTGTTGCACTTTGCTGCATCAAAAATTGTGTCATTTCGTTTAACAGAAACAAAAAAATGATTAAAAATTATTATTTACCTTTGCCCTTAAATATACATAGATCTATTAAGATTTTGGAAAAACAGATTGATAAAATACATCCATACATATGCGTATATGTGGTCATATTTAACAAAGAACATTTCTGTGTAACCGCTCTATGGGCGGGCACAGAGTCTTCCTCCTCTGTCGTGTATCAAACACCGACTTCGCTATAAATGCTTATGCTTCATGTAAAGATACTCCAACTTTTTGAAAAAATAGGAATTACGTCAAAAGTAAGGAATATGTAGATGTAATATTCTATGTTAAGCAATGCTTAAATGATTTATTATTAGCAAATACTCATTAAGTTCCCAGCAAAAATGGTGCTTCCACGGAAGCAGGGCAGTTGTTACTGTTTAAACTTGTTATGAAAGATTATATGCATGATTTTTATAAGAGGCTCTTCTTAAGGAATCCAAAATGTGCACACTGTTGAAATTGTGCTGATTTCAATGCATTAATGTTATTTTTAAACACTGAGCATTGATTAAAATTTAGAAAGCCTAGAAAAATTAAATGATTTAACAGCTGTTGAGAAACAAATTTCTACACTACCTACAATAATTGCTGAATATGTGCCCTACAAAATCTTTTCTGAAGCTGTTTGAGAGGCTGTATTTATATTTATTGATTCCAAATCAAAAATATTTTTTGCTGGGTTTTGAATTTTAGCATACTCATATCTAAAATGTATACCTATTTAGCATATTCAGAACTAGTAGTGATTTACAAAATCTTTACATACATAATCATAATTTATTTTCATATTACTAGGCCCGGAAAGTCAAGAAGAGCAAGAAAAACGTCAAAAAATTGAACAACTATTGAAAGATGGCAATGGAAAAATTGAATTGAAAATGTTAAGGGAATTAGCTCGATCAGATCATGGCCTTGTAACAGATGACTTGCGAAGAAAATTATGGCCTCAATTGGCTGGTGTCGATGTTACATCTTTGGATCCAGCTCCCAAATTAAGTGACCTACAGACTCATCCTGAATACAATCAGGTCGTATTAGACGTAAATAGATCGTTGAAACGTTTCCCACCCGGTATTCCTTACGAACAACGTATTGCACTTCAAGATCAGTTGACCGTCTTAATATTACGAGTAATTAACAAATATCCAAATTTACGATACTACCAAGGCTACCATGATGTGGCAGTAACTTTTCTTCTCGTTGTCGGCGAAGAAGTGGCATTCGCTGTGATGGAAGAACTCTCAACAAATCATTTTTCCGAATGCATGCAAGAAACCATGGATGCTACCCAAAAGAGACTGATGTTCATATGGCCTGTTGTTAATTTCGAAAATCCAAAACTATTTCAATTTTTGCAACGTTCTTCCGTCGGTACTTTATTTGCTTTGCCGTGGTATTTAACATGGTTCGGACATAGTTTGAACTCATACAAAGCAGTCGTACGTTTGTACGATTACTTTCTGGCCTCACCAATTTATTCGCCAATATTTGTAACGGCATCGATAATATTGCACCGCGCTGAAGATATTTTGCTTGAAGAATGTGATATGGCCATGATACATTGTCTACTCTCCAAGGTAAGCTCACAAATAGTTTTTAAATAATTCTTTCTCACATATGTTCATATGTATATTCGCAGTTACCAGACAACTTGCCATTTGAAGATCTGTTAAAAACATCGAGTAATCTTTATGAAAAATATTCTTTGACCGTTATTGAAAAAGAAGTGGAGAAATTAATTCAACTAGAGTAAGTTCTATGATGTGCTTGCTAAAATTTCTATAAATAATTAATTGTGTTGTACTTTCAGAAAACAGCAAAGAATATTGGAGGAAAAAATGGCTTTGGAGAGACGCAAGAAAATTGCGCGAAATACGAGGCCAAATGGCAATTATTTGATCAATCATTTATTGCCCCAATTGCTAACACCAAAATCATTTATTGTTACCACGGCATTTTCGTTACTTGTTGGTATTTGTGCATACTATTACAAAAGTCAATACATGTCTACCGGTATTAGTTGAGTAAGTCTGAACTTGCTGCCGTCTATGTCAAGAGCTCTACGGCATGCAACACCTCCGCATTCAGGTTGGATGATAGGATTTACAATATTTTAATTTTATCATATTAAGAGATTGTGGGTTGCTTAAGTCTCTATATAATTAGTTTAAATCTCACATCAATTTTTTTGTTTTTTTTTTACCAGCATTTAAATTTAAGTTGAATTATAAAATATGATAAAAAATTTTACTTGTTTTTGGTTATTTGTACTACTATAAGGAATAAACTGTGTGGTATACTAACATATTTCTATATTTGTGGTTTACTTTCGATAATAATATGTAAATGTTTCAGACAAAAAGAGTGATTGCATAATCTTGTATAATAAAATAATTTATGAATTTATTTATAGGTATATATTTAATTTATTTTCTATTTTTAAAATATTGTTAAAAAGACAAACACTAACTTTAAACGAACGAAATTTGAAAAACTTTTTAAAAGATTATTTGATTTAAAAGGCTATATACACTTGTATAGATTTTCATTATATCAGTTAAAATCAAATATTTTAAATTGTTCACAAATTTTTTCATTTGTTTTTATGCAAAAGTATTGATTATAAAATAAAATATTGAATACATAATTAAAATAAAACTATGAAATATTAGGATTGTATTTTTTATTTATTAACACTTGTTTATTTTCAATTCTTCATTGATGAAATTAATAAATTTATTATGAACTGGCTGAACCGGTCATTATTAAAAAAGTAAATTTACTACCAAATTTTTTGCAATTGATTTAACTACTGCTTTAAAATTTTTCTGAAGTGGTAGCAGTAGTATTTGTTTTGTAATCATAAATTTTTAAAACTATTGCTTCATATAAAAGAATTAGACTCAAAATATAACAGTAGTAATAACATAAACTTCAATCATAGTAGCTTAAAAATTTAAGAATTTTTGTTACTAACTTTAAAATTGCAGTTTTATTTATTAACTAATACCAATAAAAAACATTTCTATCATAGAGGAAGCCTATGTTTTTGTTCTGGAGTGTTTTTTATATTTTAAAAAATCTTTAACAACATATTGGTAACATTGCTACTGCATTGCAGTTGCTTGTATCAACTTGCTACCAAATGAAAAATATAATTTAATTTGTTGCTACTTCAGGAGAAATAATATTGACTGAGATCGGTCCATAAGTATCTCATTAAACTCCTAAGTACATATGCATATGTATAGGATCACCCTTCGTGGCCGAATATAACATCCTTAAAATACATAACATTCACCTTTGTGAGATGGTTATATACATACATATGTTTGTCATTCGGTTTATAATTTCTACTATGAGCAAAATTCCAGGACTACCTATAAGTTAATTTTGACCTTCCACTAATTTTCTGAAGGAGACAAAGTTTCATTGATTTTTGTAAAGATACAAGAATATTTAACATAATAATCAGCTCGAAAGCCCATTACGGTAACGGTTATATAGAGGCTAGGAGAATAAATAAACATCCACTTTAAGGTGGGTGCAAGACCAATATTTTTATGTGTTTCGAACATCAGCATATTCAAAATTGCGATCTGTAGCGTGCGTACAAGGACATGGACACACAGACGGATATAGCTAAAAATTCAAAATTGCGACCTGTAGCGTGCGCACAAGGGCATGGACTCAGAAAGTGATTCTGCTCCTACATCCACTTTATGGTGGGTGTTACAAACATCAGCACAACTGCATAATATCGTGATTTGTGATTACTCACCAAAAATATCACATTTACCTTCAAGTGAAAAAAGTATAGGGAATGGAATTGATTCATCAGAAGTACCAACACTTTAATAATCACATAGGTATACATATATTTTAGAATTGTTTTAAATCGCGATCATTATTTCAATTTATTTATAATCTTTTTTATATTCTTCCTATCATTAAGGACATTTAGAATAATTGATTTATTTACAATCGACTAAAGCATCCTCAATCGTTTTAATTAATTCGCTTAATTTGTTATAATCCATTTGAACATGCAGTTGTTGCATTTGATAATTTTGCCGTTGGTTATGACGCAAATTCAAACTTAAAGTGGTTAACATTTTATTATTTTGTGCAAAACTGCTATCGCCCAGAACTAAACGTGTATCCCAGTCGAATGATTCGATTAGAGGAAACTCATTAGCGTTTTGTTCTCGTATCAAATAACACAGTACTTCATTTCGTCTGGACTGCAAAGCAGATGTAATAATTTTTTGAAATTCCGGTGTAAGGTTGGATAATTCCGATCTTACAAATTCGCTTTGTTGACCACTATTTACATCGCTAGTGCAGATACTACGATAGAATTTTGCAATACTTTTTGTAGTTAATAGGAAGTCATCAGGATTGTGAAACCCGTATTTGTGTGACATTCGCATTGTTTGTTGTTCATCTTGATTACCAATTAAGAAGTCTATAGAATGATTGAGAATCTAAATTAAACAGATTCTTTACATAAATTATTACAAGACAATAACAACATTTTGCTTACCTCGATCAAGATCTCTTTGTTATCTATATTCAATAATAATTCATGTTCCTTCATCATTTCACAGTATATTTCTATGTTTATATAGAAAAAGTAGCTTTCCGCGCAGAGCCCTGCGCCGACAAATATTAACGGCGGCGGCGACTGACACCAAATATGTCAGCGGCGGCTTAAAATCGACTGTAAGCCGGCTAAGTTTTCAACTACGTTTAGTTTTTAAATTTTCAACGATTTTAAATAAAAAACGGAATCCCAGAGATCAGAAAGTAGGATCTTGGAAGCAAATATATTGTTTATAACAACAAAACAGAGCAAGCTCAAAAGTTGTGTGAGAAATTATGCAGGTATGAATAAAAAATTCTTAAAAATTAAAAACAAATCCTTTCTCCAAGTTTTACGAGGATCTGCCGATATTTAACCCTATCCTCCATGTAAAACATCTTGCAGAAAATCAGTTTCTAAAAAATTTTGCATTAAGAAAATTATCAATAACGTAAAAACAAAGATATTTTATTTGTTTATTTACTAGCTATACCCAGGGTGCTGTGCTAACCTAAAAGCAATATAAATAGCTTAACGATTTTGATGATTCTAACTACAATGGTTTTCCAGATATACAATTTGTTACATATGGGAGATTCCACGCAAATTTTTGCAATTTCTCTAAATGTTCTTCAGTAAAATTTGAAGACTCTAGCTCTAATAGTTTCTCAGATATACGAATTTTTCTATTTAATTCATATGGGAGTTCCAAGCCCCCCAGATGAAAGTCCGGCCTTTTTTCTCCAAAATGTTCAGATGAATATTAAAGTTCTTCGTGCAAAATTTGAAGAATTTAGTTCTATTAGTTTCCCAGATAAACGAATTTTTGTATTTAATTCATATGGGAGGTTCCGCTCCCCTCATTGGTAGTCTCCCAATTTATTACCCAAAATGTTTACATGGATGTTAAAGTTCTTCCAGAACAACATCCTTTAAAGGGATCACAAAGAGATTGAAAAATATTCCAAAAGTTTCACTTTGAAAACATTATTAGAGTGTATGAAAACTCGCAACTCTAAAGGCAGACTATTCCTATTTTAGCTGTAATTTCTTTATGAATAAAATAAGTAAAGAGTAAGAGTTATATTCGGCAAATCATTTGTCGTAAAAAAGCAAATTTCGGAAGTGGTCATATACATATATATATGGACTTTGATCATTAGATTAATAAGAACGTCACCGTGATTTTCGGATTAGGGACTTAAATGTGGAATTGGGTCAATTATGGACAAAGTTCTCTATAATTTAAAGTACTTTTTTTAATTCTACCATAATTCTATCATAATGATAACTTTTGGAATGATGTATTAGCTATAAACTAATTTTCTGTAAGAGGGTTATAATGGCGGACCGATTCTCATAATTTTATTTTTCATAAATGTAGGTTTCGGTTCCTAAAAATGTTTTTTTCGTCGACATCGACATTTGAAAGCCATTTATGTGCGTTTAAGTCATTTTCTGAAGAAGATTTCATATACATATTTCCATTGCATATTTTCGTTCCAACAAAAATTGTTTTATTATGGTATTATTAAGTACATAGAAAACGTTAAAATCAATTATTGAAGGGGGCAGGGTCAATTATGGCCTATAGAGATTTCGATTGATATCGAGCCCTTTTTGCAAAATGGACGTAAGCGAGATAAATTTTCGTTCAATTAGGATACTGCGTCTTTAATTTTATGTTTATATATTTAATATTTTAGAAAATTCAAAAAGTACCAGTTAAAGAACGAAAAATTACCAAAAATACTCCAGTTTAAATTTTCATTCACTCAAGTCCCTGATTGCTTAGTTTTATGTTTTTAGGTTCATTATAAAAGAAAATTCAAATAGTACCAGTTGAAGAACGAAAAAGTACCAAAAAGTCCCGTTTTATATGTTCTCACTTACTCCATGTCCTACAGGATTAATTTCATGTCTATAGGTTCAATATTATAGAAAATTCAAAAATACCTTTTGAAGAACGAAAAAGTACCAAAAAGTTCCCTTTTATATGTTATCACTTAATCCGGGCGGTACATTCCTAATTTCATGTTTCTAGGTTCAATATTATAAAAAATTCAAAAAGTGCCAGTCAATGAACGAAAAAGTACTAAAAAGTCCCTTTTTATAGATATATATAGATATAATTTACTCCAGGCTCTACATATTTATTTTTATGTTTCTAGGTTTAATTTTTGGAAAACTCAAAAAGTACCAGTCGAAATTTTGTAGCAAGCTCAAAAAGTACCAGTCAAAGAACGAAAAAGTACCAAAAAGTGCCATTTTATAGATTCTCATTTACTCCGGGCTCTACGTGCATAATTTCATGTCTCTATGTTCAATATAATAGAAAACTCAAAAAGTACCTTTTGAAGAACGAAAAAGTACCAAAAAGTCCCCTTTTATAGGACCTCACTTAATCCGGGCTCTACATGCTTAATTTCACGTTTCTAGGTTCATTATAATACAAAAACTTAAAATGTACCTTTTGAAGAACCAAAAAGTTCCCTTTTACAGGTTCTCACTTAATCGAGGCTATACATGCTTTCATGTTTCTAGGTTTAATATTATAGAAAATTCAAAAAGTTTCTTTTGAAGAAAGAAAAAGATAAAACTCAAAAAATACCTTTTTAGAACCAAAAAGTTCCGAAAAGTCCCTTAATTATTAATTTCATGTTTCGATTTCAATATCATAGAAAACTCAAAAAGTACTAGTTGGAGAATGAAAAAGTACCAAAAAATATCACTTGGTATCGGTGTTCCAAATAACACATCATTACCATATTTAGTGTTTCTTGAATAAAATCAAATTTCTCGTTTTTACGCCTTTTGGTACTTTTTTTCTCCCCATTAACGAAATAAAAATTCTGTTCCAAAAAGTTGCAACATCGTATTGGGACTCCCAATACGACAATAACGAGCTCCCAATGTGGGAGCTCGTTATTATGTATAAGTTAATAAACCAAAAACAATGTTTTATAAAAAAGTACCAAAAATAGGTACAATTTTCACCCCTTAAACGTCCGAATATCCAAAAAGTACTAAATTCATATTTTTATTCATATAGTAGGGATATAGGCGAAACTGAAGAGGTTGTCAAACAAAATTTGTTATTCTCTTCACACAGACGAGTTCTGAGAGAATAAAACACACTTGAGAGAACAAAACGCACTCACAAAACTTCAAATTTTCTTCGCGAAATTGCGAGGATATTAGCACTTAATAGGTTTTCTTATTACTTAAACTTAATATTAATTATTTTTTGCGACAGTTTTATTGTATTTAAAACCCCGAAAATAATTTATATTTTACAAACGAAAAAAAAATATTTTTTATTCTTTGACATTTCATTTTATTTAAAACTGAAAAAAGAAAAGTTGTAAATTTTCGTATTGAAAATGAAAGCCCGATATTTTAAAGAGTGATTAATATCCTAGAACAAATCATTTTTGTTAAATGTTATCTTTGCCATGTCCGTCTGTGTGTCTGAAGACCCCAGATATCTTCGGCATCCAAATAATTCAATAATTCTGTCGGACATGCTTTTGAGAAGTTTCCTATTTAAAATCAACAAAATGCGCCCATAAATAACGGAGATATGAGCAAAAATCAGAGACATCCTCTGAATACTTCATCAAAAAAGACTACTTTTGCATGCTTTGGCAAAGTAGCAAAAACAACATTACATATTGGAAAAAAAACATATGTTTGGATGTGTGTTGGTTTTATTGTTTTGCGTATTTTTTTTTTTTTGGACCCGACCCTCATGAAACTCGGTAGAGAGTTATATAAGAATTGTTTATGTCAAATTTCGTTGTTATACATGCCTTTTCAAGATAATCATTAACGTTAAAGTAATTTCTAAAGAGGACCTAAATGGGGCCAAGGGAAAAACGTGGCCCGATTATTGCCATTCTTTATAGTATACTTTCTTGGTACCAACTTGTCCTAAATTAAATCACGGTTGCTGCTTAATAAATATATGCATGTCTGTTTTAACTGTATTCCGGGGCCATATTGGAAATCAAATTCCGATATTGCTCCTTTTAAATACCAAACAGTGCCTATCAATGGAAAATATTTGTGTCGGACGGACATGAGGGTTTTTGATGAACAAATTTTGGGGAAAACTATAGGGAATTTAATTTAAAAATAAGGATTTTTTGGGGATATGAGTCAAAATTTATCTGGCAACACTGTAAGATGGTCCCATGGCAGAGCCCTGCGCCGACAAATATTAACGGCGGCGGCTTAAAATCGACTGTAAGCCGTCTAAATTCTCAAATACGCTTAATTTTTAAATTTTAAATAAAAACGGAATCCGAGAGATAAAAAAGTGAGATTTTGTATATAATTTATAACAACAAAATAGAGCAAGCACAAAAGTTGTGTAAGAAATTATGCAGGGATGGAAAAAACCATTAAAATTTTTTTTTTTAATTTGATTAATTCTTTCGAATTAAAAACAAATCCTTTCACCAAGTTTTATGATGATCAGCCTACATTTTCCAGGTATTTATTTTTGCCGCATAGTGTAATCTATGTAATAAAATTTGGAATAATCTAAATAACATTTGTTACGGATCGTTTTGTCGGGACGTAGAGTGATCCACCGACTAGCTCACACTCGGTATCATCTAGGGTGTGTTCCCTACTCACTCTCGTGCCAAACCGTAAACAAATAAAAACAAACATGCAGCAGAATAGGGAGACAGGTGTAAGTCTCAAACCGCCCTTCCCAACCTTGGTCGTCTCTCTAAGCAATCATGTTTTCCAGACGACCCCCTTGCGTTATCGGTATTTTGACTTATTTCGGTATCTGTACTTTAGTGTTATCGGTATATTGGCATATTTTGGTAGTGGTACTTTAGCGGAAACGGTAGTGTACTAAAAAGATATTTTATTTATTTTATTCAGTAATAAAAAAGTCAATTTGGCCAAAATAATATTACATAGTTCTGTCTGTACTGTATACCGAATCCGAGTAAATTTCTCGTTTAAAAACGAATTTGCATAATTTTTCTCGTTTTAAAACCGAGTAATTTTATTCTAATAAATTAAATAATTATTTTTCAATTTTTGTGACTTTTACTTCGATTTGCAGAACACCAAATTCTATCCCATTTCACAACAGACATGATTATTATTGTAAATACAATATCAAAAAGTCCCCTTTTAAAGATTTTCATACTTGTTTCTAGGTTCAGTATTGATAGTCTCCTTTCAATAAGGACCATATAAGTTTGATTTTAGATTTTCCAGAAACCATAAATTCTTCACATACAGATTTTTATACAATCAGGAAGCTGCGTGTTCAATTTTATGGTTATTTTTAATATTATGGAAAATTAGAAAAGAGTTAGTAATAGAACAAAAAATTACCAAAAAGTTTCCTTTTTAAATTTTCGTTCAATCATAATTTTATGTTTATATATTCAATATTTTAGAAAGCTCATAAAGTACCAGTTGAAGTACGAAAAAGTACCAGTTGAAGTACGAAAAAGTACCAGTTGAAGTACGAAAAAGTACTAAAAGACCACTTTTATTTAATTTCATGTTCCTAAGTTTAATATTATAGAAAATCCAAAAAGTGCCAGTTAAATAAAGGAAAAGTAGCAGATAATACTCCATTTTAAATTTCCATTCACTCTAATCCCGGATTGCTTAGTTTCATGTTAAAAAGTACTAGCTGAAGAACGAAAAATTATATGTTCGCATTTACACCGGGCTGTACATGATTAATTTAAAGTTTCTGGGTTTAATATTATATCAAACTCAAAAATTACCAGTTAAAGAACGAAAAAGTATCAAAAATCCCCGTTTATATGATCTTACTTAATCCGGTATCTACATGCTCTCATCTTTTTCTGAGTAAATGTCATAAATAATGGAAATTTTAAAAAAAGTTTAATTATCGACATAAACTCCCAAACAAATGTAATATCCGTTACTATGTTATTTCCAGAAATATAAGCCGATTTTAGTCAATGTCCTGATATTATTTTCACTTAATTGACATATAAACCATCCATATGAGTGCAAAACATCTTTGAGGATATTTTTATACACTTAACAATCTATTATTTTTTAAATTTCATAAAATCTTCCATTATTTATTTAGTTTTAACTGCACGGAGTAAATATTAAGGTTACCCTTATAAATGCGTTGCGTTGCGATGGCAATGCACAATAATAATAGTTCATGCTTCAGTTTTTTCTAACATATATTCATACAAAATCAAAAATGTAACGTTTTTTTGTCATTTTATAGAGTACACTGTACTACTTTACAGTATATACAACACTAAAAAATGTTACAAACTTTTCTTGGACTAGACAGTCAATTGCCTTCATATAGACTAGCCAAAAGAGTATTCTGTAAACTAGACAATAGACTAATGATTAGACTAGATAATAGATAGGATAGTCGGTAAATAATCTAAAGACTAAACCCAAGACTAATTAATAGTAATTATACCATTTGCATTCGCTTTCACATTTACAATCGCAAAAAATAAAATTAATTATTCGCTTTAGCATTCTCATTCGCTAAACAGGCATTCGCAACATCCATAATTTATAGACTATTAATTGCATTGATTTATTGTTGTACGAATGAGAAGAATAACAAAACAAAACAAGTTTCCGAGTACGGGAAACTCCGTATCACGAGAGAGATGAATGATATTATTTCTCTTTCTCTCTCAACCAAAATCAAAAGTTTCCCAAAAAAAGTTTCCTAGTGTGGACCGGCAGTAAGAAAATTTTGTGAGAAGTTTCTCACATGAACTGCCAAAAAAACTCTCATTTTAAAACTCTCAGCTTAAACGTGAATTTTATAAAATAATGATGTTTTTATAATTAATTAAGATCAAAATTAATATTATTCAATAATTTTTAGAAAATTGGAGGAATTTCCGATAAACAGAAGTAAAAGCTGAAAAAGTACGTGGGCATAAAGTTTATGCCATAAACTTAGAATTTGTCATAGGAGAATTTATTGGGAAAATTTAACAAGGTGTGTTGCCTCTTCTCACTTTAAGTTACAGAAACACTTTTTACTCACAAATCGAGACGCGATGGAATTTTTTGTTTCACACTTCTCGATGTGAGAACTTCTCACTAAAAGTTACAGAAACGGGGTACTGGAAAATTTGCAATAACTTTTAAATGTTTCAACCAATTTTTGTGTTTTATATATTTCTGAAATGCTTATTATTTGCACAAATGGCAAAATTTGAGCAAAAACTAAAAAACAGAAGTATCCCCTTGCAAATGCATCTGGAAACTTTAGAGCACCTGTTAACGTCATCCTAGTAGCATAATTTTTTGCATGACATAGTTTTACAACCCAAAGAACAATTCTAGAGGCGGGACGGCCTATCGGACAACTTTTTTTCATTCATACAAGCTTGGAGCACTCTATTGTACATATTAAATTTATGACACTTTAATTTAAAGGTTTCGCGAATTCGATACATTCAATGTTTTTAGATTTAAAGGCTACGAGCAGTCAATGTTAAAATCTCTCTAATAATTGTTTGTTACAAACCAAAAATTCGACTTTCTTCGAAGTACTGTAGCCGCATACCTCAATATTTTGGTATAGTTTTTTCTAGAATTTGTTTAGATCTTCAGAGAGAATCATATGGGCAATTTTTTAAATGTTATTAGAAAAACAAATTACCACATATTTTATTTTATATTGTTTAAGAAACTATCGTTGCTATTTAATTGCAAATATTCCTTCAATTATTCAAAATAATTTTATTAATAATAATTTTTATACCCTGAAGATCATCAACTGACAAGATTTTGGGTTTGAAAAGTAAGAGAATTTTGCACATGGACTCTCAATCTGGAGACCAGAATATATTTTTCTACAGGCTTAAGCTCCTCTGAATTCGAATCTGGCCTCAGTTTTTTCTCATCACATCTGATTCTCGATGTACGTTTTTCCATATTTTATACTTAATAACTGCGCAATTTCGCCTCTATTTATAATGGTATAATGGTCCTATCTATTGTCTTCAACCAATATTATGCCTTATTCCTTCTTTGAGATCGCATAAGCTCAGGTCTGAAGCAACCAACGTGTACAAAAACCACAGGCAATTTGTTTTTGTTCGAAATACTGAACTGTCAAAATTTTGTTTATCAAAAACACAAAAAGTAAATGGAAAATATTTTTTTTTTATCAAAATGTTTCTAACTTTTATTAAAAATTAAATAATTTTTATTAATTATGAAGAAATTATGTGGATTGTAAACCAACAAATAATGGAAAATATGGCAATTATTGTTGTGCTTTCCAAAAATATTTTGTTATTTATATTAAAGATCACAGAGTTTTCTTTATTTTTTAAAAATTAGAACATTTTTAAAAATATAATACACTCAAAATACACTTTTTAACATTAAATACAACAAATTACTCAAAAATTTTTACAAAAGCACGCGTTAAAATGAAAACAAATATGGCAACATAAACATTTTTGACAAGTAAGTCCACAAATAGCAAGTTAAAAAAAATAGGGAGCTGTTTAAATGAGTCTACTTTTTAAATTTACTTTGGAAGTAACTATGAATTCAATAAATATAAGTTATCACAACATTTCGCCTTTATTTAACATCAAAATTTTTCAAAGAAAGAACATATAAAATTCGTATTTTGAAGCCTTAACTTCCTCAACTCAAATTCGGATTCAGCGTAATTCAATCCTTTAGTAAAATAGCCTCTGTATTTATTTACCTATGTAAATATAATTTGGAGATAAAAGCCACAGTAATCATGGTAAAAATATCAAGGTAGTGTCATTCTCTCTTTTTGTCGCCATATTAACCTTCTGACGTTTGCTGGTATTTTATAAAATCGAGCTGCCATACTCATTCCAAAAATACTACATATTTTGTTTATTGAAAAGTCAAATATAAAATAATTTCTCACAGAATTTTTTGAAAATATAAAAAATAAAATCAAAGGAATTAAATAATATTAAAAAAAAGAAAAAAAGTTAGCGCTAAAAATCTACGATGATTTACAATGCCAAGGCCATCAAAATGATTTAAAGCTACAAGAGACAAGTGCTTAATGTAATTACCAGTTTTAAGGGCCAGCTACCAACATGCCAACACATTTATCGACCGAAGCCGCTAAGCCGCATCACTTAAATATATAATTTAGCCCGTAATCACAGTACACTGGCCTTCGGACAACTGTTTCCAGTTGTATCAGAATTCTGAAGAATTTAAGTTTTAGGTCTAGTGAAATCTGTTGCACTTCAGGAGCCCCTTATAACCAATATGTACATAACTATCTGTGTATGTAGCATGTAATACCCTGCAAAAATTATTGGAATATATATGGAGTTTACTAGTTCACTAGTTTTTTTATAACAACATGGTCCACAGACATACGGACATGTCTGTCTTAGAATCTTGTAAGGACCCATTGTATACATAGGGCAATTTCGTGTCAAGTGACCCAACTCAAAAATTCGATTTGGATGAAATTCGCACCAAGGTTAGTACTATCGGATAGTAGGATAGACACAAATTTTCAGCTCTATCGGTCAAGAACTGTCCATTATGGGACTGTAAGCCCTTAAAGGAAATTGTATAAGCTTTCATCTGCGCGCCAATAGTTGATAAGTTAAACTCATTTGAATAAAATCCTGTATGACCAAAATGTCCAACTTTGACCCGCTCGTAAGACCGGCTGTCCTTGGTGCAAATTTCATCCAAATCGGAAGACATTGATTTTAAAAGTTGGGTCACTTGACACGAAATTGTCAATTTATACTTTTGTGTGTTTTAGATGAATCATTCCATGTGTTACAAACGGAATGAGAAAATTAATATATACAAATTACACATAAAAAATACAAAAGCCTTAAAATTGTTTCCCCTTTAACGTATGTGGCAACGACTTTTTTATGTTTACAAAAAACAAATTTCAGAAAATACCAGCAAACTTCAAAAAATTTTTTTGTGAGAGCGGAATGACACTACCTTCATATTTTTATCATGACAGTAATTACATGAGAAAGCGGCGATAAAAGCCCCTCAAGTGACTTAAACCACCTCTATGGTAAAAATAATGACCACCTATTCGTTATAATTTAATATGCTATATTACTATTAAAATTAAGTAATTTGCAATGGAATAGATAGAAATAATAAAAGTAAATGATGAAAATTGTAAAATTGATTGATTTAACAGTTATTTTTAGGAATTTTGTAGGTAAAAGTTTGAAAGTATGTCCTCTTTATTTAAAAGTGTCCTGACATAAACGGTTCTTTAGTAAGGTACCGAACATTGACCAATTAGTTTTGGAGTTATTTCGAAACTTTATAGACTTTGGTGGCGGCCGTAGTATTTTGAATCTTATGTACCGATGGTCAGAAAAGGAGTGCTCGTCCGAAACTCTCCAATCCTGAATTTCGTTTATAAACTCTTCTCAACATATAGATATATTTAATACTTCTTCTTTGATTCTATTGACGAAGGTAGCTTATTACCTAAGTTCAATGTGTCTTTAGTATTAAGGAAATTCACGAAGGCTTGTTCTCTGCGATCGGTGTTTGTACTACCCCAAGCTACATGGCGGGAGTTGGCATCACAACCTATTACAATTTCTTACTTTTCCTTTGTGCCTCTTCAACTAGTTTCATCACATATGTATCTTAAAACAAGTAAGAAAGTATAGTCGGGCGTGGCCGACCATATGATACCCTACACCAGTCATGAATATTAAATGTGATTTATTTTTCATAATATCGCATTTATCTTCAATATTCCCTTGTTCCGATACATTTAAGCAATTTATGGATGAAAAACTAATTTTCTGAAAGAGGCTTTATATGGGGGCTAGGGGCAACTATGGACCAAGCCCGATAAAATTGTGTGAATATATTTATATATACATAATATTTTATTGTGCTGAATTTCATCGCGATATTTGTGTTTATAAGTTAATTTTGGACATATAAGTAATTTTCTGAAGGGGACTTTGTATGGGAGCTAGGGTCAAATGGGGCCCGATCTTTATGAAATTTTGGCAGGGTTATCAAGACTTCTATAAAACTTAGTTGTGCCGTATTTTATCGATATATCTGTATATTTAACATAATTATGAGCTCAGAAGCCCTTTTCGGGGGGTTCTGTTCTATGGGGGCTAGGTGAAATACTGGACCGATTTTAACTATTTTCAATAGGCTTCGTCCTTGGGTCAAATAAAACGTGCGTGCCAAATTTCATCCAATTATCTTGAAAATTGCGACCTGTACCTTGCGCACAAGGTTTACATGGACAGCCAGCCAGACGGACGGACGGACATAGCTTAATCGACTCAGAAAACGATTCTAAGCCGATTGGTATACTTTAAGGACGAATATTTTTGTATGTTACAAACATCAGCACAAATCCAATATACCCTTAGTCAGTAAAAATTACTGATTAAACATTATTTTCTAATGTTTTGTAGTTTGTTTTTTGTGAGTAAAAATAAATGTAAAATCAGCAAGTTTTACCGAATTTGATAGTTAAAAAATCAACATTCAAAAATAATTGAAAAACTCCTTTGTTTCAAATGAAAAGTTTTTAGTATGTTTTTTTAAATGATATTTTAAGGCCCAAATAGACTACACAAGCGGCTTATCAAACATACTTCTTGCATTCGCACACACACTACACAAACATTGCTTGTACAAACACCGATTTTTTCACTTTTTTGTGGACTTTCAAAGATACAGATCTCAATTTTTTAGAAATGTAAATTTTTTGAAAAATTTGTTATTAATACCATACAAATGGTTTGGCCAAAATTCAATATGTTTGTGTAAAAATCAAAATTTTTAAATTTTTGTACAAACAAACAGCAACTATTTGTACAAACACGATTTGGGCCTTTAGTTGTTTTAAATAATTTTTCAGTTGAATTTACCAACAAAATATTTTGAGTGTAGAATTATGAGGAAAATCGGCATAATGGTTTAAGGGCCTTTCAGACGATCACACTTTACGTATGACAAGTCTAATGAAAAAGTAAAATTAAATTCCATCCGTATGACAAAAAAGAGAATAAAAGTCGTATGATTTATATTTTTTGTGTTTACACGATTGGTATAAAACAATAACAAAGTAAGATGGAAACAGCTGTTTAATTTTTTTGTATGTGTTTACATAAAAATACATCCCAGATCTAATACGACTTGCTTGTTTTTTGAATCATTTCAAAAAATGAAGAGAGCCATACGACTGTTAAATTTTCCATCCGTACTTTCAATGTGTGATGGTTTCATTGTACCCTCCACCACCATCAGTGGTGATAGAGGGTATATATAAGTTTGTCGTTCCGTGTGTAACACCAAGAAATATTCATCTAAGACCCAACAAAGTATATATATTCTGGGTCCTTATCAAATTCAGAGTCGATTTAGCTATGTCCGTCTGTCTGTGTAAAACACGCTCACGTTAAAACTAAGCAAAGGAAATCAACCAAATTCACCCAAAATATTTATTATTATCCTAAGCAGTTTGGTATTGAAAATCAGGTTATGAGTAAAAATTTCAGACTACCTCGAAAAAAATTACGTTTTTTTCATAATTCTTTTGAAGTTTTCTCAGAAACTACCAAAGATATTTCGATGAATTTTGTTACACATTATTATTTTTAGGACAGTGATCAATTATGTTAAAAATATTTACAATCGAACCAATATTTCCCATAGCCCCCATACAAAGGTAGATATCAGTCGGTTCACAATTGGTCATAGCTCCCATATAAGGTCCACTTCCGAAAATCACCTAAACGCAAATATTTCATTGATGAATAAAGCTATTGTGATAAAATTCGAGTTAAATGTGTTTTGAGTACATACAAATCAATCTACCAAATTTTTTACGGATCGGTCCATTAATTGGTCATAGCTCCCATATAAGACCCACTTCCGAAAATCGCTTAAAAGCACATATCTCATTGTCAAATAAAGCTATCTTGATAAAATTCGACACAAATATGTTTTGTCTTTATATGAATCACTCTATGATATTTTTTCCGAATAGGCTCCCGTATAAGGTCCACTTACGAAAATCACCTAAACGCACATATTTCATTGAATTCTAAAGCTATTGGGATTAAATTCGACAAAAATAAGTTTTGTGTACATTCAACTCATTTTACCAATTTTTAACGGATCGGTCCATTATTGGTCATAGCTACCATATAAGGCCCACTTCCGAAAATCACTTAAAAGCACATATTTCATTGTCAAATAAAGCTATCGTGATAAAATTTGATACAAATATGTTTTGTCTTTATATGAGTCACTCTACGAAGTTTGTTCCGGATAGGCTCATAATTGGTCATAGCTCCCATATAAGGCCCACTTCCAAAATCACTTAAAAGCATATATTTCATTAAATTCTAAAACTATAAGGATAAAATTCGACTTGAATATATTTTGTGTACATATAAATCATTCTACCACTTTTTTCCCGGATCGGTCCATTATTGGCGATAGCTCCTATATGAGTCCCACTTCCGAAAATCACTTAAACGCACATATTTAATTGTCAAATAAGGTTATCTTGATAAAATTCGACACAAATATTTTTTGTCTTTATATATACCACTCTACGTAATTTTTTCCGGATAGGCTCTCATTGAGGGTCCACTTACGAAAATCAGTTAAACGCATATATTTCTTTGAATAATAAAGCTATCGGGATAAAGTACGACTTGAATATGTTTTGTGAACATATAAATCATTCCAACAATTTTTTTCCGGATTGGTCCATATATGGCAATAGCACCTATATAAGGTCCACTTCAAAAAAAAAAAAAAAAAACACTTAAACGCACATATTTCATTATCAAATAAAGATATCTTGATAAAATTCAACACAAATATGTTTTGTGTAAGGTCATAGCTCCTATACATATAAAATCCACTTCCGAAAATCACCTAAACGCACATATTTCATTAATTAATAAATCTATTGTAGTAAAATTCGACTTGAATTTTTTTGGCATATAAATCATTATACGAAATTTTTTCCTTATAGGTCGATAATTGGTCACAACTCCCATATAAGGACCATTTCCGAAAATTACTCAAATGCACATTGACAATCAAAGTTATAGGGATAAAATTCGACATAAATGTGTATTTTGTATATATAAATCATTGTACGGATTTTTTTTTTTTCGGATCGGTCCAAAAGTTATCTAAAAATTAGATAGTTAAATTTAAATGGGTTTTAATAAAAACTAGCTTTCTGGTGGAGGGTATTTAAGATTCGGCATAGCCGAATATAGCACTCTAACTTGTTACATATTGCGTTTAGACGATCCCATCCGTTCTCTTCTACACAAAATTTTGACAGATCATATTACTTGTGTGCTCGTGTGAAGGGGGCTTTAGATCTGCCGATTTTTGAAGGGATAGTATTATAATTAACAAATTTATGAGCTAAAAGTGATATTTGCGGGTCCGTTTGTATGGTCTTCGTAAAGTCTTCGTCTTTGGTGCTACAAAAGATCATATACCAAATTTTGTTGAATTATCTTCAAAAAATGCAAAAGTTATAAGCGTTTTATTTTTTCAGTCGTGGTTTACCTTTTCATGGAATTGCCCATTAAGTTATGATAAAGTATCTCCTACTGGAGAGTTATGTGGTGGAAAATTTAGAGCCCGATTTTTCCACGAAATCAACGTATCCTTGTGTTAATAAAAATTTTGTACACCTGATGAAAACTGAAGTGCTCGTCGTTTGAGATATGTCACGATGATGTACCCGAAATGGAATGGATTTAGGATGGCGACAAAAACTGCAAGAAAACTTTTTTTACCACTTTTTGCAAGGCACACTCATAATAATATATGTAGAGGTGTGGAACATTGCGTAATCGAAATATTTTTTAATTTTCTGCTTTCAAATCGGTAGCACTTCGAAAAATAAATAAAAAAATAAAATAAAAAACGTATGAAATGTGAAAATGACTAATTTAAACATGTATAGTAACACTTACCACGAGTTTCAATCAAAAATTTGATTCATTACTCTTCCATATACATACGAAAATATCGCACTTTTTGACTTAATTTTTAAGCTCGATGCACACGCAAAGCACTAATTAAAAATTATGAATGTACGCGAAAATCATAACTTTTTATAATTTCTTGTTTAAAATTCGGAGGCATGTCAAATTAATTTCCACTTGTTGAAAATAGGTCTTCGGGTGTTTAAAAGGACATTAATGTGCCACAAAAAAATTTCACACCTTTATCATACCACAAAATAAAAAAAATCTGGATTTAACCATATGTAAGTTTGTCATTCTATAATAAATTTTCCGACTCCTTAAAATATTTTGGATCTTTATATATAGATAGCGGAATAGATTAAGCTATTTCCGTTTGTCTGTATGTTTCTTGAAATCAATATTTGGAAAACCCCAGATATCATCGGGATTCAAATTTCTGGTTTAAAATTACAAATTGAGGGGTAATTTGATAAAAACACATTATCTTTACCGAGTCCTCATCATTGGGAGAACTACATTCTATATTTGCTGATGTCTTTTCTTAAGATTAATTTTCCTTAAAAAAATTTGGCCAATTTTAAAACATCTCTTAAAGGAATTTTCTGTACTATTTTCATCATAAGTTTCTTCTGAATTCCATTTTAAATTTAAAAGATTTTTTTAGTAAATTTTATTTTGTTCTCCAAAAAATCTATCTTCTTTTTATACCCCACACCACTTTAGTGGGGAGGGTATATTGGATTTGTGCTGATGTTTGTAACATACAAAAATATTCGTCCTAGACTCACCTTAAAGTATACCAATCGGCTTAGAATCGTTTTCTGAGTCGGCTTAGAATCGTTTTCCCGAAAAGGGCTTCTGTGCTCATAATTATGTTAAATATACAGATATATCGATAAAATACGGCACAACTAAGTTTTATAGAAGTCTTGATGACCCTGCCAAATTTCATAAAGATCGGGCCACATTTGACCCTAGCTCCCATACAAAGTCCCCTTCAGAAAATTACTTGAATGTCCCAAATTAGCTTATAAACACAAATATCGCGATGAAATTCAGCACAATAAAATATTATGTAAATATAAATATATTCACAAAATTTTATCGGGCTTGGTCCATATTTGCCCCTAGCCCCCATATAAAGCCTTTTTCAGAAAATTAGTTTTTCATCCATAAATTGCTTAAATGTATCGGAACAAGGGAATATTGAAGATAAATGCTTTATTATGAAAAATAAATCACATTTAATATTCATAACTGGTGTGGGGTATCATATGGTCGGCCACGCCCGACTATACTTTCTTACTTGTTAATTTTTATTATGTTGCCACGTTGGTTTTCTAGCTTTCCTTAAAAATATTTTTAATATTTCTATCTTCTTTTGGTAAAACTTCGATTTTCAGAAAATTTATTAAAAATTTGCTTCCCTATATGCAGGGGCATTTTAATACATCGTTTTAGTATTTGTAAACAATTTTCAAATTCATAAGCCCATTGAATTTCCAACATTTTCATAACACTCTGACACATGTAAAATGTAAAAAAGGTTAAAACTTTTATTGGGAAACTTTAAAATTTGTGTGTGAGAAAAGAAATATGAACCACCTCTTTCTTTCAACCACAATATCCAAAAAAAGTTTCCCTGTGTGAATCGGCACAAATATTCTGCAACTGACAACAAATAATCAAAAATTTTCTTAAAAATCAGAACCCACAAAATCTTTTAAAAGACCTATGCCAGTATAAAGAGCTATTTGCCTGTATTCAACAGCTTTTCGTCAAGCAGTCTTGGTTTCCTCACAAAATCAGATGCTATAATTGGAACAAATGAAATAAGTTTACTAAAAATTGCCGATCTTGTCAATTTATCCATTTTTTTATTGATTACTTAAAAGAGTTAAAAGTTTTTTTTGGCACTTCTACGTCTAAAAGAAGCATGCAGTCTAATGAGAACTAACTATGTGATCATTCCAATTCCTGACTCTTCTAAATCAGACCAAATTTCCAAATTAACTACCTTATGGGTTTCTTCTTGACGACACATATGGCATCCATTGAAAGCATTATGGTTCTTTGTGCCACATAGAAATGGCCTTGCGGGTGTGTTTTTCTTTATACCCTCTACTACCATCAGTGGTGATAGAGGGTATATATAAGTTTGTCGTTCCGTGTGTAACACCAAGAAATATTCATCTAAGACCCATCAAAGTATATATATTCTGGGTCCTTATCAAATTCTTTAGCTATGTCCGTCTGTCTGTCTGTGTAAAACACGCTCACGTTAAAACTATGCAAAAAAAGTTATGAGTAAAAACTTCAGATTACCTCGAAAAAAATTACGTTTTTTCATAATTCTTTTGAAGTTTTTCGATGAATTTTGTCACACATTATTTTTTCAGGGCAGTGATCAATTATGTTCATAATCTTTACAATCGATCGAATATTTCCCATAGCCCCCATACAAAGGTATATATTCCCGGAAATTAGTTTATCGTTAATAACTCCCTCAAATATATCGGTATCAACACAAAATTTTGTACATGTAAATATAATATGAACAGAAACCATACTGGCAACGTAGATCTCAGTCGGTCCACAATTGTTCATAGCTCCCATATAAGGTCCACTTCCGAAAATAACCTAAACGCACATATTTCATTGATGAATAAAGCTATTGTGATAAAATTCGAGTTTGTTTTGTGTACATACAAATCATTCTACCAAATTTTTTACGGATCGGTCCATTATTGGTCATAGCTCCCATATAGGGCCCACTTCCGAAACTCATTTAAAAGCTCATATTTCAATGTCAAGTAAAGCTATCTTGACAAAATTCGACAGAAATATGTTTAGTCTAAATATAAATCGCTCTATGAAATTTTTTCCAGATAGGCCCATATTTGGTCATAGCTCCCATATAAGGTCCACTTCCGAAAATCACTTAAACGCATAGATTTCATTGAATTCAAAAGCTATTGGGATAAAATTCGACTTGAATATGTTTTGTTATTACATTATTGGTCATAACTCCCATATAAAGCCCACTTACGAAAATCACTTAAAAGCACATATTTCATTATTAATTAAAGCTATCTTGATAAATTCAACACAAACATGTTTTGTCCAAATATTAATCACTCTGCGAAATTTTTCCCGTATAGGCCGATAATTGGTCAAAGGTCCACTTCCGAAAATCACTTACACGCATATATTTCATTGAATTCTAAAGCTATATGGTTGAAATTCGACTTGAATGTACATATGAATCATTGTACCACTTTTTTCTCGGATCGGTCCATTATTGGTCATAGCTTCCATATAAGATGCACTTCCGAAAATCACTTAAACACACATATTTCATTGTCAAATAAATTTATCTTGAGAAAATTCGACACAAATATGTTTTGTCTTTACATAAATCACTCTACGAAATTTTTTCTGGATAGGCATATAAAACATTCTACCAAATTTTTTCTGGATCGGTCCACTTCAAAAAATCCTTTAAACGCACATATTTCATTATCAAATAAAGATATCTTGATAAAATATGATTTGTGCACATATAAATCACTCTACGAAATTTTTCCCGATAGGCCATTAATTGCTCATAGCTCCTATATAAAGTCCACTTCCTAAAGTCACCTAAGCGCACATATTTCATTGATTAATAAAGCTATTGGAGTAAAATTAGACTTATTTTTTTTCGGCATATAAATCATAATACGAAATTGTTTCCTGATCAGTCCATAATTGGTCACAACTCCCATATAAGAACCATTTCTGAAAATTACTTAAACGCATATTTTATACATAGATATAAAATTTAACATAAATATGTATTTTGTATATATGTATATAAATCATTATACGGAATTTTTTCCGGACCGGTCCATAAGTTGTCTTAGCTCCCATATAAGGTTAACTTCTGAAAATCACTTAATAACACTTAATTCGTTATTAAATTATTATATCCGGATAAAATTCGAAATGAGTATGTTCTGTGTATAGATAAATCATTCTATTAAAATGTTTTCGAACTGACGTATTAATATAAATTTTTCTAGACCTAATCAAAATTAGTTCGACAAAAATTTTGGCAAGTTATCTAAAAATTAGATAGTTAGTTAGCTTGCTGGTGGAGGGTATTTAAGATTCGGCATAGCCGAATATAGCACTCTAACTTGTTTTATTTTAAAATCAGACTTTAATGGTTTTATTTCATCAAAGAATCTCTGCAGGAAATTATTTAAGTTTCTTGGCCTGCGTTTGCCAATGTAAGTTCCTACCAAAAATGTCAATTTGGGCCTTAATCTACAATTTTAGCTAGAATTGGCCACAATCCCACTGAAAAGCTTTTATAAAGTGGGAAGCCATCAATGCCATTATCCAATAATATTTCATCATTAGAAAATTTCTTTAACAGTTGATGTTTTAAGCCAATATGGATGTATGTTCCTGGTGCGACTTTCTTTTCTCTACACATTTTTGCGTTGAATGAGGCCACCAACACTAATAGGTACATTAGAGAGCTCCAAAAACGAAGTTGCGAATTTTGCGCGCCCTCTAGAATTATTCTTTGAGTTATAAAACTATGTCATGCTAAAAGTTAACTGTTAACCTTATCCTATTAATGATAACGTTAACTGGTGCCGCAACGGATCTGAGATTTGTGGCGATTCCTGAATAAAATGATCCTCCTCATTGTACTTGTGGAGTCTAGGTTGGTGTTTCAACGGGAAATTGTGTAGAATGAATGTTGAAAGAAATATAGTTTTAATTGGAAAACCCTCCCATTTATCTAGTCAGCAATATACATACTTATACCCACACATAAGCTATGTATTATGCTATGTAGTGAAAGTATTTTTACAATATTTTAAAACTCTCACTATTTCAGTTTTTATAATGGAGCGCATAATAGGCCCGGTGAAGGCCTAAGTGTTTTTTCTGGGATTTGATGTAACATAAATCCGCCTTTCAAACTAACTACCCAGCAAGTGGTGCTTCCTCGAAAGCAGAGAGCAGCTGTTGCTGCATGCACATTTTTGTGGGATTCCAAGCGTAGAGGCTCTACTTAAGGAATCCAAAATGTACATATTTCACACTGTTGAAATTATGCTTATTTCATGATGTTGATTTTATGGTGATTTCACTAAATTATATTATTTTCCAAAATACTAAAAATACTAATACAGATCTAGTATTGTACAGATTGTTATTGAATATATAAACAAATTTAGTAGTTTTCCGATACCTATTCTGATTGAAACTTTAATCGAATGTTTGCTGGGTAATGTATTTAAATTTTGTATCTATTTTAGAGCTTAGACACATAATATATTTCAAAAACAAAATTGTTACCGAAATTTTACTTAAAGAAGTTAATTAATATTTCCGATACCTATTCTGATTGAAACTTTAATCGAATGTTTGCTGGGTAATGTATTTAAATTTTGTATCTATTTTAGAGCTTAGACACATAATATATTTCAAAAACAAAATTGTTACCGAAATTTTACTTAAAGAAGTTAATTAAATAAAGTACAAAAAAGCGGCATCTCTAAAAAAAATAAAATACAGTATTAAATAATTTATAATTTTAGCAATTTTAGAAAAAATTTTGACTTTTTGCATATAAACCTTATTGAAATCAGTTATTAAATAAAAAAGGTTGAACAAATCTATGTGTATATGAATATTTCTAATCTCGAAAAAAATAAAAAAAAGCCGCAAAATGTTAAAAAAGATTATAATTCTAGACATCCCCTATTTTAACGGATATATAATAGTTATGGGCATTTGTGTTACTTTTTTAAGTTTAAAGTTTTGAAAATTAAAAAAATAGTAATTATAATTTTCCTTTCAAGTTAACTGTGCATTTTGACACTTGTTACCATTACTATATCTTAAAGAATCGTAAATTATTTCTCAACGAAATATAATATTATAATTCGTAAAGAAAAAGTAGATTTTTTACAATAGAACGTCACACAGTGGTATAGGAAAAAAAAAGAGGGAAATAATTCGGTAACTTCTAAACGGTTAATCCGATTTTAATGAAATTTGGTATGCACAAAGAGGAGGTGTTGTCGAGTTTAGGTTTTGAATTTGGACCTTATAGGCCAACCAGGGGCCCGGCGGGGGGTCCTCAAATTAGGACACCTCGGCTATGTTAAATTTTTAAAACGATCCTATTTCTTCATTTGAGTTCCGATTTAAAAAAAATTTCGTATATAGAATCTCCTCATCGAGCACTATAAAAAATGCAGTAAATTATCTCTTATAGTTTAGGAGATATTCGCATTTGAAAATTAAAATTTTAAAATTTTTACCGTTCTTACTTTAGTTTTTTGATAATAGCGGGTCCAAATATTCCCGATTTTCGCCATTTCTTTTTTTATTCGCTTAACAACAAGTTTATATATCAAGCAGTGAAAGAATTATGTAAAAATCATGACTGAGTCCAAAGTTATAGGCATTTTAATTTAAAAAATTAAAAAAATTTTTTTGGGAAAAAAGTATCTTTTTCTTTTTAAGTTATCTAAAAAGTTTCTAAGAAGATGTATATAGAATTTATACTTTTTGAAAAGCTGACTTTACATAAAATACGATAAATGAAACAAAACCTAAAAATTTTTGATACCGAGGGGACCAGGTCCATCCAAAAAACCCTATTTTTTTATAGAAAATTCAATTTTGAGCAAAAATTCTCAAATCGCATAGTCGATATCAAATTATAGTGACCTGTTTTATATGACCCAATATGTTCTTAATCATTTTGTAACGGGTTTCGATAACCCCGCCCCTGGTATGGATATAATAGGCAAAAAACCAAAAAATCCCATTTTTGGGATTTTTTAAAACTTTTTTGGGAATTCCGGGATTTCTAATAAGAAAATTCGAACTTTTTATTTAATTTTAGATTTTGAGTAAAAAAATCTACCTAACTGTAAAATTTCATCAAAAAATATTCATAAATAAAATTTTTATTGCAATTTGAAAAATTTGTATCTTCGCAAAAACTGAATAAAAAAACATTTTTTAATTTTTTTAAAAAAAGTATTCCGCGAATTTTTTAATTTTCAAAAATTATATACAGTTTTGAAAAAAAATTACCTTTCCATTGATATATAACATGCCTACCTAATGTTTTTTAAGTGACAAATTAATTAGGGAAAACTCAACATCTTTTAGAAAATTTACCTAGCACATAATAGTGCTAGGTAAAATAGGTGAAAATAATATTTCATCCATAACGTTAACTCTTAAATTTGTTACATATATTAAAAAATTTTCAGGTATTATTTTTTAAACTGTAATGATTTTTACCCCTACAGGTCACTTTAATAGGTAGCTTATTAAAGTGACCTATTGAGGAAAAATTCATTACATAAGGATACGTTAGACATATTAGGTAGAATATCATAACCCTTTAAAAAATAATTTAATTTAAGTACCTGTAATTAATATATAAGACAGGTTTATATCTGTTTGTAATTATTTGTAATTTTCTAACCATGGCGATCGTACTAAAAAAAAATGATTTGTGCTCCATTTTATTTGAACACTCTTCAGCTCCTTTTCAAGATAAAGTGAACTTCTTATTGAAATATATTGAAACTGCACATAAAAATAAAGTGGATAAAACTGATATATGTAAAATTGAAAATTTTATAAAATCAGTTGATATAAAACTGAAGAGTGTTCGGTATTCCATTGCTAAATTTCGATCGAAATTTTCTGATTGGCTGGATGAATGTGTAGAAGTTGCTATTTGCGTATCAACTGTTGGTGCTCCCTGTAAGCAGTATGAGGATTTGAGCTCAAAATCTAAGAGGAAAAGGTTATCAACTTCACTAGAAACCTTATCTAACGAAGAAGTTTCGGACACTTTTAAAGCAATGTTAAGAAAAGAAAAACAGCCTTTGGATGCCATAAAAATTGCAAATATTCTTCCAACCGCATCACCAAGACGACTGAAAAGAATTGTAAAGAGTATACCCACACCATCATCTGATACAACGTTCACTGAGGAAGAAGCTATTGCGCTTATGTTGCAGCTGGGATTAAGTCGTGATAACTACATAACGTTAAGAAAGGCGCTATCTGAAAAAGGAGTGGATGTTTTACCATCATATGACAAAATAAATGAAAAGAAGAAAAGCATTATACCACCTCCTATTGAAATAACTGATCGGAAGGCTGTTATTGGACTCGGCGCTCTACTCGAAAATACTGCTTTAAGGATTGCTTCTGACTTTTCTTCAGACCAACTAAAAAAAATAAATTCTTGTGATCTTCAACTCATTTGTAAGTGGGGATGTGATGGATTATCAGCACTCTCGGAATATAAACAAATCAACACAAGTGAATCATCTTCCGAGTATAAAAGTGTATTTATGGCATCGCTAGTTCCATTAAGAATTCGAAAGTATGCTGACAGCGATTCTCCATCAACCAGTTTCGATGATATTTGGAAGAATTCGACTCCAGGATCCAAAGCTTTTTGTAGGCCAATAAGCTTTGAGTATATAAAGGAATCCAAAACAACAACGCAAGATTTGATAAATCGTATTGAAGCAGAAATTAAAAACTTGGAACCTATAACAATCGAAATAGAAAATTATTCGTTTAACATGTCCTATGATTTAAAACTTACAATGATTGATGGGAAAGTTGGAAATGCCATTACAGGAACATCATCTACTTGGTACTGCTACATATGTGGTGATAAAAAATCAGAATTTTCGAATATTTCCAAGCAAAGATCAATAAATGAGGAAACATTACAATTTGGAATATCCCCCCTACATGCTCGCATACGATTTCTGGAACATTTTCTACATTTAGCATATGATTTAAAGTACAGAAGCATACCGGAAAATGCAAACAAAAGTGCAAATAACAATAAGGAGTTAATGGAAATGAGAGCCAGTGAGAAACGAAGAATTCAAGAGGAATTTAAAAAGCGGATGGGATTAAATATTGATAAACCACTCACAGGATATGGAAGCACAAACGATGGTAATACCGCTAGACGTTTTTTTAAACATTTTGAAACTACTTCCGAAATAACCGGAATTAGTATGGATTTACTGCAAAAGGTCAATATTATTCTAATGGCGATAAATAGCAAGCATAAAGTGAACGCAACAAAATTTGGAGAGTATTCTACAAAAGTTTCTAAATTACTTTTGGAATTATATCCCTGGAAAGAAATGACACCTACAGTTCACAAGATATTATGTCATGGAAAGGTCATCATAGAACATAATATTCTGCCTTTAGGAGAGCTTACAGAAGAACCCCAAGAATCGAGGAATAGAGACTTTAAGCATATTCATCAGTTTAGCTCAAGGAAGTGTTCTAGGCAGTCTCAAAATGAAGATATTTTTAATAATCTGATTCTATCTTCTGATCCTGTTTTATCTACTATAAGGAAACGTTGGATTTGCTACAAAACGTTAGCATTTGAAAATATTCATGAATTTAAAGATTTACTTTATCTTTTAGATATGGACTACTGTGATACCGATTATTTTACAAAATTATATTAATTTATAAAAAAAAAAATAAATAAAGACTATTTTTATATAAAATAAATACTTGTTAATTTTTTTTAGGGATAAAGAATAAAAGATTAATCGTAAAAAGTGGCTGTAAAAATTCATAAAAATTTAGGTAGTAAAACATGCCTAACAAATGTATGGATGAAAATAATAGTACTAGGTAAATTCTCTAAAAGATGTTGAGTTTTCCCTAATTAATTTGTCACTTAAAAAACATTAGGTAGGCATGTTATATATCAATGGAAAGGTAATTTTGTCTATTTTTCAAAACTGTATATAATTTTTGAAAATTAAAAAATTCGCGGAATACTTTTTTAAAAAAAATTAAAAAATGTTTTTTATTCAGTTTTTGCGAAGATACAAATTTTTCAAATTGCAATAAAAATTTTATTTATGAATATTTTTTGATGAAATTTTACAGTTAGGTAGATTTTTTTACTCAAAATCCAAAATTAAATAAAAATTTCGAATTTTCTTATTAGAAATCCCGGAATTCCCAAAAAAGTTTTAAAAAATCCCAAAAATGGGATTTTTTGGTTTTTTGCCTATTATATCCATACCAGGGGCGGGGTTATCGAAACCCGTTACAAAATGATTAAGAACATATTGGGTCATATAAAACAGGTCACTATAATTTGATATCGACTATGCGATTTGAGAATTTTTGCTCAAAATTGAATTTTATATAAAAAATAGGGTTTTTTTGGATGGATCTGGTCCCCTCGGTATCAAAAATTTTTAGGTTTTGTTTCATTTATCGTATTTTATGTAAAGTCAGCTTTTCAAAAAGTATAAATTCTATATACATCTTCTTAGAAACTTTTTAGATAACTTAAAAAGAAAAAGATACTTTTTTCCCAAAAAAATGGCAAAAAATCGCCTTTTTTTAATTTTTTAAATTAAAATGCCTATAACTTTGGACTCAGTCATGATTTTTACATAATTCTTTCACTGCTTGATATATAAACTTGTTGTTAAGCGAATAAAAAAAGAAATGGCGAAAATCGGGAATATTTGGACCCGCTATTATCAAAAAACTAAAGTAAGAACGGTAAAAATTTTAAAATTTTAATTTTCAAATGCGAATATCTCCTAAACTATAAGAGATAATTTACTGCTACGACATTTTTTATAGTGCTCGATGAGAAGATTCTATATACGAAATTTTTTTTAAATCGGAACTCAAATGAAGAAATAAGATCGTTTTAAAAATTTAACATAGCCGAGGTGTCCTAATTTGATTTTTTGTGCATACCAAATTTCATTAAAATCGGATTAACCGTTTAGAAGTTACCGAATTATTTCCCTCTTTTTTTTTTCCTATACCACTGTGCGTCATATTATTAACATCAAGTATAGGTCCTTCAACAGGAATTATTACTCCATTTCAAATATTTTTTTCATCAGCTTTCAACTCAGTTCAAGCTCAAATTAAAGCTTCTAGGAAAATTGTTGTGAACAAATCTTATGCAGAAAAGTGTCTACTTTCAAATGATATATCATTTCTTTTATAAAGATCAGTTTTCATTTTTGACTTATCGCCACAGGTCTCTATGTGGCTGCCCCATCGTGCAATGTTAAGAAAATCTTAAAAAATATTATTATGAGATTATTCTCAAGTTGTATCGTAGTTTGATTCTCAGTAAAAAATAATATACATATGTACATACGTATGTACATTGTACATACATATATATGTATATTAGAGTGACCGCAAAAAGTCGATGTTGGAATCTTGTTCGTCTTAACCCCACAAAATGATTCGCATTTCCAGATATTGGGATAACCGAAATTTGAGTTCGATTAATAAAAGTTAACACGTGCCGCTCTTGGCCAAAAAGCACATATCGCACACCCAGTACAAAAGTGACACAACTCAAAAAAAATTTTTAAAGAAAAGGAAACAAATTTTTTACAAATTCTGAAAGATAAAGAAAGACATAACGTTTTTTCTTGAACAGTTAACAACAACAAAATACACTAATATTTTTGTAGAGTTAAACAAGTATCTTGTGTATAGTTTAAGGCTTAAACTTAAGGCTTAAAGAATATAAAAACGCAAAAATAAAATTTTGAGTTGTGTCACTTTTGTACTAGGTGTGCGATATGATGCTATAACTCCAGAACGGTAAATAGTAGAAACACGCTTGGTACCTCAAAACAAAGCTAATATTGTATTCTCTATATAATTAAAAAAAATAAAGTGTTAATTTTATATTTCGTTGTTGTTATTTTAAATATCGGACCATGTATTATGAATTCCTGTAATTTTAGAAAATATAGCAAAGAAATAAATAATATTTCAACATGTTTTAATGAGAATTTCAAAATATTGCTAAATTTGACCTTTGACCTCCAAATTTACGCCTTAGGATTTCCCGATTTATATATAACTTCAGAGACATATTTTATATTATCTGAGAGACAATACTCTGAAAATATTTTGTTTAAAATGTATAACAGTAAAGAATTAGGACATATTTTGTAAAATATTACAAACAAATTAGTTTTTCGCGAAATTCGCAGAATTCAAATCGCAGGTACAGCTTAACTATAAGAGGTATTGACCTATTTTTTTCACTGTTTTATTCCTTAATCTATTGACCATAAATACCCTGGTGAAATTTCAAAAATTTTAAAATTTGATTAACAAAGATTTAAAAAAAACTGAAAATGGAGTTTTAAAACTGCCGTGTAAAATTTTTTTTGATCATAGCTAAGAACAGGTTCACGATATCTTTTAAGGACAAAAACGTATATTCGAGTAAATAAAGATATATTTTATGTAATAACATAGATTTATTATAATATTTTCCAAAATAAGTTAAATTTTTTGCCCCCATTTCCTAATCAAGTGATCTGAAACACGTTAATGGCCTGGGGAATTTTTAATAACATTCAGTATGCTCCTACTGCGACCAGTGCCTCGTTTCTGTAACTCTAGCATCGAGAAGAAAAAACAATGTGAATTGAAACAAAATATCATTTCTCACATGCAAGTGTTTCTGTAAGAAAATTTTGTGAGAACTATCTGTCATTTATGTTGTTTGACGAAAGTTATTGGAAATTTGTGAGTGAAAGTGTTTCTGTAAGAAAATTTTGTGAGAAGTTTCTCACATGAACTGTCAAAAAAACTCAAATTTTAAAACGGTGCGGAAAGTAAAATTTTAAGTAAAAAAATTTAATTTAAACATGAATTCTATGAAATAATGAAAAAGTAATGTTATATTTATAATTAATTAAGATTAAAATAAATATTGTTCACTAATTTTTAGAAAACAGGAGGAATTTCGGATATACAGAAGCAAATGCTAAAAAAAAAAAATAGTGGGATAATTTTTAGAACAATTTTCATTTAATTTATATTCTTCTTTATTTATTCTTCGTTTATAAATTTGTTCGGCAATTTTTGTTTTCTTCTTTTAATTTTTATGTTTTTGGCAGCTGTTTTATTGGAAATTTCCAATAAAAACGTAATTCGTGTAGCCTCTTCTCACTTTAAGTTACAGAAACACTTTTTACTCTCCGAAATTCCTCCTATTTTCTAAAAATTAGTGAACAATATTTATTTTAATCTTAAATAATTATAAATATAACATTACTTTTTCATTGTTTCATATAATTCATGTTTAAATTAAATTTTATTTACTTAAAAATTTCCTTTCCGCACCGTTTTAAAATGTGAGTTTTTTGACAGTTCATGTGAGAAACTTCTCACAAAATTTTCTTACAGAAACACTTTTACTCACAAATTTCCAATAACTTAAGTCAAAAAACATAAATGACAGATAGTTCTCACAAAATTTTCTTACAGAAACACTTGCATGTGAGAAATGATATTTTGTTTCAATTCACATTGTTTTTTCTTCAATTCCACTGTTTCACGCGAGAAACTTCTCGATGCGAGAGTTACAGAAACGAGGCACTGTTTGACTTAAAGTAACAAGAATTATGAGATATTTAGAGATACTAACCGTGTTTCTATTATTTACCGTTCTGGAGATATAGCTTCATATGTTAGCTTTTTTGCCAAAAATTTTTGATTTTTTCAAACTTCGGGCGACGAGCGGCACGTGTTAACGTCTTTTAATCGAGCTCAAATTTCATTTTGTGGGATTAAGACGAACAAAATTCCGAAATTTTTTTCCCATCATATAAGATCCGGTCAGTCTAATGTATATACATATGTACAATAATTGTACATAGTATGTACCTATAAGTTGTTAATTACTAAAATATCTGCTGAACTTGTGTTGTAGCCTGTTTGAAAACATAATGTGATTGTCAGCCATAAAATGAAATAAAGCTACTTATAAACTTCACTTGATTTGTTTAAGTTAGTTTTTACAATTTTATGCATTAATTTAATTTTTTTAGCCTGTACCCATTAAGGATTATAAAACTTGCTTTCTTATACCATTTACACACTTTTTAAGAGTGGTACACATCAAAATTTCACGCTTTGAACTTTATGTTGATATGTATGTGCATATTGGAGTTTTTAGTTGATATTAGACTATATTAAAATCTTTTTGTGGGATTGTTTATCAATGGGATAATAAATGGGGTAATATACATAAATATATCGCTGAAAAGGCATTCCAGAGCTCTTTCAAATGATATAAACTCCTGCGCACTGCGCAATAGTTTAACTGTTTTGTTTACATTTAAATAAATTTTTTGCAAAAAATAGTAGACTAATTAGTCATATTAAAATTTTAAATAATATGATATCTTATGTACCATTAAAGAGATAAAAATGAGTGCAATACTTAATAACCGATTTTTAATATTTTTCTAAAATACTACGTTTTTGAGCTATTTTTGTTGACCTTTTGATTATGTTCATTTAGAATAAAGTCAGCTTACTGCTGGCAGCGGGTAAAGTCCATTTATATTCTATGTAGTATCTGTGAATATAGACAATATGTATATTGAGATAAATAGGTCGCGGTAGCGATTAACTAAAGAAAATGGGAAATTTAAATTTTTTTACATAAAATCTTTTGTTTTTGCTTAGATGAAAGCTTATACAATTTACTTTAAGGGCTTTATAGTCCCATAATGGGATGCGAGTGGGATATCTATAAAAAAAATTATTTTTTAACTCAAGAATAAGCAAAGTTTTTGAGTTAAAATATTTATTATTTTTTTTTCATTAGACCCTTGCATCCCACTAAGTAACCACAAAGCTGCATATTTCATCCAAATCGGAAGACATTGATACAAAATTGCCCATTATGTAATTAACATTAAAACTATCCTTTTGGTTGAAAATGGTTCCTTTCATCAAAATATATGTATGTCGCAAAATTTGCTTTATAACACGTCTAATATGATATGTCAAAATCCCAGCGGTAAAATACACATTATGTACTCGCCTTCAGTTGTAATTCAGGTCTGAGTTGTGTAACAACTCTCGTGTCATTGTTTTTATTTCTTAAGGACGTTCAGGCTTATGCTTGTTGCCGAGCTTTCGACATAATTACTTCTCACCCCCGCACTAATTTAATGCACTACTTCGTATAACTGTTTCTAAAGCTACGTTCAGACCTGTAAAATATTTGGTCCAAATATTTGTTATAAAATATTTATAAAGTTGCGTCAAACAAACGCAATATTTATTTCATGTTCAGACTTGAACAAATATGTGATGGTATTGTTTTATCAAACAGTGCAAAAATAATTTGGTTCAAACACACACATGTTTTGCAGCCACAGAATATCGTATATTTTCATGCAAGAAAAAAGCAATTTGGCAATTTGTTTTAATTTTAACTATTTTTATTAGGTTTAAAATTAAAATTTTATAATAAAAGTGTATAATATTAATATATAACACGATTGAAAAAACTTTGTTTGTCGAATCTGAACATAAAATATTTCATGTTAACAAACAGCAATGCGGATGATTTTCATAAAACAAATTGATTTGCTGGCAAATAAATATTTTCTCATTGTTTCATCAATGTGAACACCAAAAGTCAAATAATTTACGCCATTTTGGTAAAATAATTATTTGATCTTGCAAACCAAATGTAAGATCAAACAGCGTCAATGACAGCTGTTCTTTGTTTATTTTCTGAAAATGAGTGTTATCACCTCATACAAAAATGTAAATAGTCGCTTATATGACTGGTTTTATTTTATTTTTTATAAAATATAAATCTGAGACAAAGTTGTGACATTTAATTGAAATTCAAGCAATTGCGTAAATTAATGATAATTATTATTTTTGTTGTTTGTTTTGTTATTTATTGGTTGGTAACAACATACTATATATAGTTATGCTACATAATATATGCATCTATAGTCTAGTTTGCAGTCTAGTCCAACGGTTCCCAAATTACAATTAAATAAGAGATACTGTTATCTCGGAGTATGAAGTTAGGCCGCATTTCATAATTCAAGGACAAGCTTATCGCAGATTTAAGTTTGTCTAATTGTAAACAAAAGTGTTCTTGTTTGGAAGGATTAAAATAATATATTTCCGAAACAGAGGTGACTCTTTATTCGTTTTCAATACGTTAATCCAGGTAATTTTAAATATAAATATTCCATTCCGACGTGATACACAGATTTTAACTTGATTTTGTCGACCAATATTATTAAATTAACATCAGAAAATGCGTAAATAGTCAAAACCATGCAGTAAAATTCACAGTACTTTCGCAAAGAGTTCAAGTCATATATTATGCGGATAACGCATTCCGCAACAATATCGAAGAAGTTCAACTTTCTTATATTATTTTCCCGAAAAATTAGCTAACATACTCAGTTCACCCGTCCGCGAATTTAAATAAATTCCTCAAGGGGTCCACGAAGTAAAAACCGGGAGAACCGCTGGTCTAGTCTATAGTCAAGCTATAGTTTAGTCTATAGTCTTGTCTATACTCTAGTTTATAGTATTGTTTATAGTCTAGTCTATAGGTTATAATCTAGTCTATAGTTTAGTAATTAATTGAGAAATTATTTAATTAATTTATTACTCAATTTATTTAAACAATTATTTATTATATTAATGGATGTAAAAATATATTAATAATAAACAATTCTCTATAATTTTCAATTTTATAGATATGTAATTTAATGAAAATTATTTATAATTTGGTTATTTCCGGGCTTATAGCGATTTTTTTGAAATCGCTATAAACCGTTCCAAACAACCAAGGTTTTTCGCTACATTGACTATACTAAATAGCAACAACATGACAGTAAAGATCCACCATCAATCTCTTTTCCACTTGCACAAGGTATTGAAATGTAATTTCAATACCTTGTGCAAGTCTATCTATCTCTTTTCCACTTGCACAAGGTATTGAAATGTAATTTGTATTTTTTTGTTGTAAAATTTTGATGAAAAACAATATTAAATGAAATTTTAGAATATATAGAAGTTATTATTCAATGATATAGCTTTTTAGTAAATATAAACACATATATTTTTGGCTTTTGGTTGCGCAATAGCTGTTCTTGTTATGTTCCTCTTTGCCTGCAAACAAAATCTTGTTTTTTTACTGTTTTATCCGTCAATTGTTTTACGAAATTATTTGTTGTAATGTGAACACCGGGCAAACAAACTTTTACTATTTGTATTGAATTGTGTTTGGCTTTGTTTCTTCAAACAAAACGTCAAAATAGAAATACTCATTTTAAGCACATTATGAAATAAAAATGTATTTAATTTTTTGTTTTTAGGCAGAAATTTCTATGAAATCGTAAAAAATATTATTAAATAGTTTTTTTTAACGTTTAACAAAAATTTTTCATGTTTGGTGTTCACATTGTGTTCACATTAAGAAAATATTTGTAGGTTGACAAATAAAAATGTTTCACGAAAAACAGCTGATATTTTGTTTGCTCTTCAAAAATATTTTGTGTTCACATTACAGCCAACAAATATTTGATAAAAAACGTCAAATATTTGATAGGTGTGAACGTACCTTAAGTTATGCGTTGTCTTCATTAAACGCGTGCTTTCGTTTTACCTCAGAGTGAGGTTATGTTTTTAACTGGTGGAGACCATAAAATACTCACGATACAACCTGGTGGAGACCATTTAAACTCAAATATATACTGGTGGAGACCATTAAAACCCTAAAACTTATTTCTGGTGGAGACCACTAATACTTTGGATAAAATTAAGTTCGCTGCTTCAACTTCCTATATGAAGGTATAGGTCGTTTTGTGGGGTTTCTCCGGACAAACGTGTGATAACCTGGCTTAATGCACCGCCAACTCAATTTAAACCCAAAAAAAGTATACGATTTTCGAAGCGATATTGTGTGGCAGTCAGTGGTGATGCTTTCACTTATTCTTCCACTTAGATTTAAAGTAAAAGTGTCCTAGGCTGCTTAATGGGTGTGCTTTCGCTTAAAATGCGAGCCACGATATCAGTAGGTGCTATTACTATTCACTTGCATAATAAGTGGACTTCTAAGCGAATTAATGAGACACCTATAAGCACTTGCAAATAAGAATGTAATATACTATGTAGATTACAATCCTATTTGCATTTGTAAGTTAAAGTACCATGCCTTCCATTTGTTCCTTAACATATAGTCGTTCCACTTACAGAGCTCCCATTCAACATAAAACTGGTCTTAGTCATTGTTTGACCACGACATTTCCACGGATAAAAATCAATAAGGGCGGCGGTTTACCCTCCTTTCAAATTGATTTCATAAACATGTAGATTATACTACTAAAAATTCATGTAAATTTGTTTGTGAATGGTTTTAGATGAACGGAATCCAGTCCGGCCTTCATCTGCAAAAGTACCAGGAAAATACTATCAGGTCATGCAGCTTTATAGGGTTCAATACTTTTAATTGCCTCCTTAACCATGATAGTTGTAATAACTATCTCTGAGTTAGTCTCCCCTTCCCCAAATATCGGTTCATCTATGTCATCGATCATAGATTCCGGTTGGACATGAGTTTTGAATGTGAATTTATTTATATTTGTTACGTTATATAAGCTATCTACAGAAAAGTTTCCAAGAGTCTCGTTTGGCTCGTACGATTTTCTTATATTCACCAAGTTTACTACGATAGACATCCCAGTATACTGAGGCCTTTTTTCGCCGTGCTCGTTAAATAGTTTGCAAAGTTTCGGATTTCCCCTGTTACCCAAAGTTTCTCCTGTGAAGATCTCCGCTCTCACAAAGGACAGCTGTTTCTACTTTGGCGTCTATATACTCTTTATTTCGACATTGAAAAGTGTCCTGTCCTAAACACTTCTTTAGTAAGGTTAGTAATTGTTCAATCAATTTTATATTTATCCCGAAACTTAATTGTCATTGGTGGTGGCCGTAGTATGTTGAATCTTATGTACTGAAAGGAGTGCTCTTCCGAAACTCTCCAATCCAAAATATCGTTTATAAGCTCTTCTGAACATGTATGTATATGTTATATCTAATTCATGTTCTTTGATTCTATTGATAAAGTAGCTTTATTACCTAAGTTCAATGTGATCAAGTTTTTAGTACTGAAGTATTAATATTAGCGTTATTTTGTAAAATGGTGCCTTGCAATATCTAAACAAATTTGTAAAAAAATATCGGGTGCTTTCTGATTCAAGCTGCAAAAAATATACTCTATTATACTCTATTAAGAAAGAAGAAAATAAAACAATATTTAATATTTTGTATGAAAAACACTAAAACAACGGAGTAGTTTTCATACAAATTTGTAAAACATTTTTACTTTTCTGAATTCGGTCATTAATGTTTTGACTGCAAATAGCCTAATCAGTTACGAATATTGATATACATCCCGCTAATGGGAGTAGTTCGTAGGGTCCGAAACGAATAGTGAAGGAAATAACCAACGGCCTCAACTTATGTATGCAAACTGGTGAAAATTAGTAGTAACACAGAAAAAATTAAATTCAAACAAAAAATTCATAAAGCCAAGTATTTTTTTTACTAAAATAGGACCTATCACGAAATTCGTAAAATCAAGTACTCAAATTTGAAAATTCTTTATTGAAAAAATTTCAGGATTTTTCTTATTAAAATAATATACTATTTACGAAAAACATTAATAAATATTCGCAACATTTCCAAACAATTATTTTACTAAAACAATAATGCAAATTATTTGTATTTGTACTGAAATTCAAGCAATTATTTTATCTAAAACAGATAAATTATTTATTGTATTTTGGCAATAATAATACACAAAAATTCCTTATTAAATCTATAAACATTTTATTAAAAAATATTTATTGAATTTTAACAAAAATTTTACTAATTCTATAAATTTAAAATTTGTAGAAAAAACTACTCATATACTTACAACTATTTTATTTCACATTCTATTATTTTGTACTGTGAAAACTGAAACACTTACACATTAAATCTTATAAACCAAGTAAGAATTATATTAATTCATTTTAGTACATTCTCAAACTTGTTTTATTGTTGTATTCCATAAGCTGACATATAAATAAAACTTAAACAAAAACATTTATTGAACTAGTAAAAATATTTATTGAAAATTAAATTTATTTCAATAAAGTATTTGTTAGAAAATATTTTCCTTCTGTGAGAAAATCAACCAACTTCGTTATAAAACCAAATAAAAATATTTATAAAAATCGAAATTAAATTTAAGCAAACGATTGTTAAGAAAAAGATTGTGCATATTTTTTTCTGTGAAGTGTTCGGAAGTTTTTGAAGAGGATCATTGAATGGGAAAAGAAATGTTTTGTAAACATCAATGAAAATACTATCAGTGCTATATGTATGTATGTACATTAGACCGACTCACTCTGTATGGAAAGCAAAAACTTGTTTTTGTTTTATGATGATTCCCACAATATTTTAAGACTAGCGATAACTGTTCGTGAGTTGGAACAAATTTAAAGGCATTTTTGAATAATTTTTTTAAAATTTTAGTTTTGTTTTGAAACAATATATTCAATATGGGGTATCGTTTGAAATTGTTTGGTTTTTCATTAATATAAATACAATTTATGCACAATTTTGCACACCACACAGAAAAAAATATGCACAATTTTTTTCTTAACAATCGTTTGCTTAAATTTAATTTCGATTTTTATAAATATTTTTATTTGGGTTTATAACGAATTTGTTTGATGTTCACACAGAAGGAAAATATTTTCTAACAAACACTTTATTGAAATAAATTTAATTTTCAGTAAATATTTTTACTGATTCAATAAATGTTTTTGTTTGAGTTTTATGTTTATGTCAGCATATGGAATACAAAAATAAAACCAGTTTTGGAATGTACTAAAATGAATTGATATAATTCTTATTTGGTTTATAACATTTAATGTATAAGTGTTTCAGTTTTTACAGTACAAAATAATAGTTTCTAGAATTAGAAACGTTTTCTTAAAAATGTTGTAAGTATATATGTAATTTTTTTACTACTTTTAGTTTTAAATATTTTTTGTAAAATTTTTGTTAAAACTTAGTATATATTTTTTAACAAAATTTTTATAGATTCAATAAAAAATTTTGCTTATTATTATTGCCAAAATACAATAAATAATTTAACTGTTTCAGATAACCTATTTGCTTGAATTTCAGTACAAATACTAATAACTTGTGTTATTGTTTCAGTAAAATAATTGTTTGGAAATGTTGCGATTATTTATTAATGTTTTTCGTAAATAGTATATTATTTTAATAAGAAAAATCCTGAAATTTTTTCAATAAAGAATTTACGAATTTGAGTACTTGATTTTACGAATTTCGTGATAGGTCCTATTTTAGTAAAAAAAATACTTGACTTTATGAATTTTTTGTTTGATTTTGAATTCCATTTTTTTCTGTGCACTAGACGCGACTTCAAAAAACCTTTCAAATGATACCACATATTGTATATTTTGTTTTAGAAAAAAACTACAAAATTTGAAAAAAATAACTAAAAAGAGACTTTTGTAACCGGGCCAGTTCACGAACGGCCGACGATAGACTAGAAATATTTTGGGAACCATCATAAAACAAAACAAAGATTTTTTGAAGCTGGGTAAAATTTTGAATTGAACATGAAAAATCGTGTCCCCCATACAATATTTTCTTGAAAACTGTCAAGCTCACGAACGGACAACACTAAACTCAAAATATTTTGTGTAACATCATATTACATAACAGCCAATATTTTGACGGGGGTAACTCAAGCACCATTTTTTGTGAGTCGGTCGAGTGTACATATATGTATGTACCCAGCAGTTCGGGCGGACAGTCCCGAACTCACTATTTAGCCTACCACATAGGGTTACCCCTAGCCACCGACTGTCCAGGTGACTAGCTATTTTAACATGTGCTTGTCCTACGAGGAAGTCAATCGTCACCCCATAGGTTACAAAGAGACAGACAAGTGTTTTTTAAGTGTCCTCTCTCTCGCTTCACCCTCGTTTACAAAGAGTACATCCGTGACGAAAGACGAATTAGAGCCCACCAGGTGGTTTAACATAAGTGGAAATCACTGTCTTTTTCCTATGCATTGACTCTTTGTCGAACTGCAAGGTTTAAATGGTGATGTGATGGTAGTAGCGAACATTCCTCATTTTCATCGATGAAAACATATTTGCCCTATGCACTGTACCAATGTAAATAAAAATGGAGATGTTGTTCATCTTTCATTGTTCATCTTCAACACGATTTGGTAGACCAATTAAACTGATTTTTGAAAAAGAATCGTCTAGAAAAGTTAGTAGAGTATAAAAGCTAATTTCAGAAATAATATAAACACTGTTTGAGTTTTTTCAAATATGTATATGACAAATTTTACATGAGCATGATTGATTGGAAAGTTTTCAGTGTAATGGAATCCTCGTCACAAATATGTGGCATTTGTGGAGCCACACCTACATTTATAAATAATTTAATGCAGTTAAAATTCAATCATTCAATATGTTTGAATATGGTAAGTACCTAACATGCATGGATAAGATGCTTTGAGTGCATTCTGCACATTGCTTACCGAAATCGAATAGAATAATGACAAGTTCGTAATTGTGATAAAATTATTGTACACAAAATAAATTTAAATTTAGAAATAGCATGCCGTAATTAGTTGACATTCCTGGGTCAGGAAATACCAATATGTTACTATATGATGTCTGAAGAAGTTCTGGATTCGAGATATGAGGATCTCAGGAATTTTAGAGAGGAACATACTCAAAGAATTACTATAGAAGAATGCATTTTCTTCTGATACTCTTATTTCCTCGATCACTGAACGACCTACCATGTACATATATTTTAGAATAAAGAAGATTATATATAAATATCTTTCTTCTTCTCACCCCAAAAATTCAAAATGTTGAGCAACTGAAGTTGGTCAGTGGAGTCGCTGATATAAAAGTTAGTTGGGCCTTTAATTTTTTCTTAATACACAAGTAGTTTACAAGTTTTTACTGGTTGCCGTCTAGTTTTAAATATTATTGCCTTCATAACGCATGTAAAAATTATATATTATTGTTCAAAAATATGTATCATGGTTGCACAGTGTCGTGATTTAATATAGAAGAACTTATCGCAGAGAAATAAAATTTAAATTCGGATTTGTGCCCTTCCCATAGGTGCCGAAATTAAAAATTACCATAACGGAGAAAAAATTGACTTGATACCGTAATGAAATTAAATTTATTTTGTTTTCCACCTCACATATGTCCTTAGTAAGTATATTTCAGAGGACATATTTGATTAGATCGATTGCAGTTTTAACTTCGAAGTTATTTAATATGATTTCAGCTATTTTGACACATATTTCTTGCAAAGAAATCTTTACTGAATTTTCTGATATATGACCTATCTTTCTACCGATATTTTATATATGTATTTCTGCATCTGTTCAGCCCCACCCTAATAGAACTTATTTATGTTTTCTCAGACGTTACCAACAGATTTAGAGTTTAACTATGACAAATACATACATATTATACATATCAAATTTCAGCCTTTTACCCAAATTCTTCCTTAGTTTTGATTTCCAATATTTAAAAAGCTACCAAAATAGTTTAGATGATATTTCATGTATAAACTAATTTTTTAGCTCGTTACAGTGTGCCTTGTGAATTAAGTGACGTATCTATATTGTTAAATATTTTTAATCAAAATGTCATGTCATTACAGGTAAGACTGCATTCCATTCCAGTTGGTTCGTTTCTGAGCCAATTAAATACGAATTAATAAAAAATACATAATTTAAAGTATTAAATTCGTTTTAAATATGCAATTTTGTTTTTTTTATGCAGCGATAATAACTAATATGAAAGTGGTAGTCTATAAGTTACACTTTATAAAACGGTTACCCGGTTTTTATCACTTTTTTGGTTTTTATTGAACTGATCTTTTGGAAATATTAAAATTTGGTTAACCGGTTTTAATGGCTCGGTTAATCGGTTTAAAACAATTTTCTCTGAAATTTGTTATCAATATAAAAAATTATTACTATAGCTTGAACGTTTTTTTTAAGTAAAAAATAGGAACAAAATGTGTTATATGTAATTGAAGTTTTCTGAATAAAGTGTTCATCTTCTATACTAGGACCTTTCGTTTTTAATTTTCTTCAAGGATGTATATTTTAATTTTCGCTCTTTCGGTTCATGTAGTTTTTAAATGTAAGAATCGAGGTGACCAGTTTGAGGAGACATCTTTATGGACAAAGAAAAAAGTAAATAAAATTTTAAATTTATTAATATAAAATCAGTACCCCCGTTTCTGTAATTCTCGCATCGAGAAAATCTATCGAAAAATTCATGATCATCTTGTGTAAAACAGGGTGAATTTAAAAATTTCTTATTAAATTTTAATGAGTACAATTTAAAAATAATCAGAGTCACACTGTTAAAAACTGGAAGACTATTATATTTTTTCTCGATTCGAAAAAATTACAGAAACGAGGTACAGAAATGTTTGTTATAAGTAAGTGCCATTGTTTAACCTATGACATTTACAAAGAAAATTAGCAAGGATAAGCGCTGCGGTTTATAATTCTATTAAAAATTTACGTGAAGATCTGAAACATATTTTCACGTTGTAAAATTCAAAACAAGTTCTGGAAGAGATCTCAGTCTTTCGAGATAAACTCTCAAAGCAGTTTACGTCTTTGCTTATGACTTCTGAACGGATCGGAAAATGTTGACTGTATTTATTTAAACAGAACGTTTTAGCTAATTTAACTAACAAAGTTCGTTAAGGTTGTATATATATCCCTTATATTAGAGAATCTACTTTGGTGAAAGGTTCATTTTCATCAAAATTTTAGAGCTTAAGACGATCACGACCCATTAGAAACTAGTTCTGTTTGAGCTTTATTTCTTGTCTAACCTATTTATTATATTCTGTTTAAATTTTGAAGAATTAAGGAATTTAAAATTTACAAGCCTAAGTTTATTTTTGACCCCATAAATAACATAATAAAACATAACTAAAAGAAATATGTACGAATGCGGTCTCATTTGTAGCACTCACTTTACGCTGTCAAAATCGTATAAAATCATAGTCGCTGTCATAGTAGGCTTCAGCTATAGCATAGACGCTGACGCTTTCATAATCATAATTTTATTAACGCCAGTAGTTTAAATATATTGTATGCTCACTTGTCCGTTTGTTTTGCATTTGTCCGTTGTTCTGCCGCTGTGGCTGTACATATGGACGTCCGTCTATCGTTCAGTTACGCTTCGTCTTCACAAAGGTGATAATGATGATTATGATGAGCATTTCGGCGGTGCGCGATATGCGTTAAACACAATTTTAATTTAGTTGCTCACTTGACGCTGTATGTGGTAGTCGTGTCATAAATTTTTAGCTAATTTTGTTTTCGGTTCGGAAGTTGTCATATTCGTCGGTCTTTTACGTTGTTTAGTAGCTTGTTGTATACGGAGCGAGTAAAGCAAGTGTGCGCGAATATGAAGATCTCTCATTAAAGTTCTTAAATATAATTTGTTTCAATAACATCGCATTTAAAACAAATTTTAAATACATATCTCTCAACTAAAGTTCTTTATTATAATTGTTTTCAATAACAACGCATTTAAAATAAATAATAATTATAATTGTGTTCTCTTAAAAAAAATAAAAACAAGTGCGTTAAAAATAAAAAAAATTAAGAAGTATTTACCAAATTAATCATACGTAAATAATACCAATATTATTAATTGCCGATACATCCATTGTACAGACAAGCACACATTTGTATGTTCATAAATATGTTTCTAGTATATTAGTCTTGCTACTGAATATAAATAATGAGATTGTGTGAAATGTATCTTAAATAAATGATGCAAAAAGTAAAGCCGGCCGGTCACATAATGGGAATGTTTAAAAAAATATTATGTATAATTTTTAAATGAATTTTCCAAAACTGTTATCAATTTCCTTTACATAGACTCGACTATGACAAATTTTAGTTTCTAATGGTAGGTCTAATGTACATTCTTACGATTGATACAATAACCCACTGATATTGATACGAGTTAATAAAAAAAAAAACAACAACAACAAATATAAAAACATAAACATTCGGTATATATTTATTTACATTGTCGTGTGTGAAATTGATGAATGAGTGAAGAAAAAAAAGAACAAAGTAATAAAAAATAAAAACAAACAATTTATTACAATCAGGGTCAGTGTTAAATGGCAACATCCACTAAATGTACGTATTGTGTATTTTGTTTATATTTATCTACTTATTTGTGAGTTTGTGTGGTTTTTGCATTGAAGCAAAAACAAATCACTTGTTGAGTGAGTGTAATGCAGTAGTGTTATTTGTTTATATTTGCAACATTTTATTTGGCCAGCGTGTTCTTTCCTGTTAACAAATATTGCATTTAAAACCTTTATTACACCCTACCCCAATGTTTCTTAAATGATAACCAGAACTAGAGATCCGTATCAAAATTCAATAAACATACAAATACTTTTTGTGAAAAATTTTAGAATTCTGAACCTAAACTTAAAAATAAAATCAAGCTTCACCTTGCAATTGCTTATTTACACTTGTCATAAAACTTGTTATTTATAATTTTATGTAATATGTACATATGTTTAACACAGAACCAATGTGCAATACAGATTTATTGATAAAAATGCAGAGTTGTATTCGTTAACGCTGCAGCCAGTCGGACATTCAATCACCAAGTTAATTGCCAACTTTATTTATTAAATATAATTATTACATTTTTTAAGAAGTTTTTTCAAACTCAAATATCATATCGATATAGCGATAAATGCATTCATGATCAAATTTTGAGATAATTGAGATATAATAAAATCCAACTCAAATGTGTGGACACCTTCTGAAACTATTTTCTTGTTACACTTTTGTGTTTCTAAAAGTTTTATTTTTTATACTTTAATCGCCATTTCACAATGAAAATTAAATTCGTAACAGTCACTATTTTGAAAAAGAACCATGAATGTATATACACAGTGGCCGACAAAATTCAACATACGACATCTGTTTTTCGTACTCCTGAGGAATATAACCCACTATTAAGAAAATTACTGATCAGTTTAAAATAAAGTTACTTTAATTCCTTATATATTAAAAACAAAGGGATAATTTTCCATTCGTTGTGATTACTTCTCTTTTAACATTGGGGTATTAGTTATTGCAATTTTTTCTGTAATTCTCGCATTGTTTCTGTAATTCTCGCATCGAGAAAATCTATCGAAAAATTCATGATCATCTTGTGTAAAACAGGGTGAATTTAAAAATTTCTTATTAAATTTTAATGAGTACAATTTAAAAATAATCAGAGTCACACTGTTAAAAACTGGAAGACTATTATATTTTTTCTCGATTCGAAAAAATTACAGAAACGAGGTACAGAAATGTTTGTTATAAGTAAGTGCCATTGTTTAACCTATGACATTTACAAAGAAAATTAGCAAGGATAAGCGCTGCGGTTTATAATTCTATTAAAAATTTACGTGAAGATCTGAAACATATTTTCACGTTGTAAAATTCAAAACAAGTTCTGGAAGAGATCTCAGTCTTTCGAGATAAACTCTCAAAGCAGTTTACGTCTTTGCTTATGACTTCTGAACGGATCGGAAAATGTTGACTGTATTTATTTAAACAGAACGTTTTAGCTAATTTAACTAACAAAGTTCGTTAAGGTTGTATATATATCCCTTATATTAGAGAATCTACTTTGGTGAAAGGTTCATTTTCATCAAAATTTTAGAGCTTAAGACGATCACGACCCATTAGAAACTAGTTCTGTTTGAGCTTTATTTCTTGTCTAACCTATTTATTATATTCTGTTTAAATTTTGAAGAATTAAGGAATTTAAAATTTACAAGCCTAAGTTTATTTTTGACCCCATAAATAACATAATAAAACATAACTAAAAGAAATATGTACGAATGCGGTCTCATTTGTAGCACTCACTTTACGCTGTCAAAATCGTATAAAATCATAGTCGCTGTCATAGTAGGCTTCAGCTATAGCATAGACGCTGACGCTTTCATAATCATAATTTTATTAACGCCAGTAGTTTAAATATATTGTATGCTCACTTGTCCGTTTGTTTTGCATTTGTCCGTTGTTCTGCCGCTGTGGCTGTACATATGGACGTCCGTCTATCGTTCAGTTACGCTTCGTCTTCACAAAGGTGATAATGATGATTATGATGAGCATTTCGGCGGTGCGCGATATGCGTTAAACACAATTTTAATTTAGTTGCTCACTTGACGCTGTATGTGGTAGTCGTGTCATAAATTTTTAGCTAATTTTGTTTTCGGTTCGGAAGTTGTCATATTCGTCGGTCTTTTACGTTGTTTAGTAGCTTGTTGTATACGGAGCGAGTAAAGCAAGTGTGCGCGAATATGAAGATCTCTCATTAAAGTTCTTAAATATAATTTGTTTCAATAACATCGCATTTAAAACAAATTTTAAATACATATCTCTCAACTAAAGTTCTTTATTATAATTGTTTTCAATAACAACGCATTTAAAATAAATAATAATTATAATTGTGTTCTCTTAAAAAAAATAAAAACAAGTGCGTTAAAAATAAAAAAAATTAAGAAGTATTTACCAAATTAATCATACGTAAATAATACCAATATTATTAATTGCCGATACATCCATTGTACAGACAAGCACACATTTGTATGTTCATAAATATGTTTCTAGTATATTAGTCTTGCTACTGAATATAAATAATGAGATTGTGTGAAATGTATCTTAAATAAATGATGCAAAAAGTAAAGCCGGCCGGTCACATAATGGGAATGTTTAAAAAAATATTATGTATAATTTTTAAATGAATTTTCCAAAACTGTTATCAATTTCCTTTACATAGACTCGACTATGACAAATTTTAGTTTCTAATGGTAGGTCTAATGTACATTCTTACGATTGATACAATAACCCACTGATATTGATACGAGTTAATAAAAAAAAAAACAACAACAACAAATATAAAAACATAAACATTCGGTATATATTTATTTACATTGTCGTGTGTGAAATTGATGAATGAGTGAAGAAAAAAAAGAACAAAGTAATAAAAAATAAAAACAAACAATTTATTACAATCAGGGTCAGTGTTAAATGGCAACATCCACTAAATGTACGTATTGTGTATTTTGTTTATATTTATCTACTTATTTGTGAGTTTGTGTGGTTTTTGCATTGAAGCAAAAACAAATCACTTGTTGAGTGAGTGTAATGCAGTAGTGTTATTTGTTTATATTTGCAACATTTTATTTGGCCAGCGTGTTCTTTCCTGTTAACAAATATTGCATTTAAAACCTTTATTACACCCTACCCCAATGTTTCTTAAATGATAACCAGAACTAGAGATCCGTATCAAAATTCAATAAACATACAAATACTTTTTGTGAAAAATTTTAGAATTCTGAACCTAAACTTAAAAATAAAATCAAGCTTCACCTTGCAATTGCTTATTTACACTTGTCATAAAACTTGTTATTTATAATTTTATGTAATATGTACATATGTTTAACACAGAACCAATGTGCAATACAGATTTATTGATAAAAATGCAGAGTTGTATTCGTTAACGCTGCAGCCAGTCGGACATTCAATCACCAAGTTAATTGCCAACTTTATTTATTAAATATAATTATTACATTTTTTAAGAAGTTTTTTCAAACTCAAATATCATATCGATATAGCGATAAATGCATTCATGATCAAATTTTGAGATAATTGAGATATAATAAAATCCAACTCAAATGTGTGGACACCTTCTGAAACTATTTTCTTGTTACACTTTTGTGTTTCTAAAAGTTTTATTTTTTATACTTTAATCGCCATTTCACAATGAAAATTAAATTCGTAACAGTCACTATTTTGAAAAAGAACCATGAATGTATATACACAGTGGCCGACAAAATTCAACATACGACATCTGTTTTTCGTACTCCTGAGGAATATAACCCACTATTAAGAAAATTACTGATCAGTTTAAAATAAAGTTACTTTAATTCCTTATATATTAAAAACAAAGGGATAATTTTCCATTCGTTGTGATTACTTCTCTTTTAACATTGGGGTATTAGTTATTGCAATTTTTTCCTGATTTTACGTTTCATAATCTCCCATATGTATTTGCTAAAATATTAATGTTTCTTCTCAAAACATCTAAAATTTACATAAAATAATGTTTAAAAAACAAAACTAAGGTTTTGGCGGGATCTGCTCCACATCTTAAATTCCAAGTAATAGTGGTTGAAGAGAAATGCATACATATCACGTCAGATCATCAATTTAACAATTTTTGGAATTAGTGATATTTAACTATGTTTGCTGATGTTTTCTTGTTTAAGATTATGCTTTTCAGCATTTCAATTTATATATTTTTATTATACAAAATTCGCTAATAAAGGATTACTATCTACTAAATACAGAAACAGATTAGTAGATAATAGACTTTGTTAGCATTTTGTTCATAAATATTGCAGAAAAAAAGTAAAAGTTCAAAAAAAAAAATTCCGTCATGTACAAATTAATACATTCTATGAACTTTTAATATTTTGAATGAAAATGGTTTGGGAAAAAAAGTCATGTTCGATTCATATAATTTATTACAAAATTCATTCCAGTTATGTATTATTTTTTTTGTGTAATATGCTGGTAAAAGAGTAATCCCTAAAAGTCAAAACTTCTCCCTTTTTGAACCTACATATATGCATTATTCTCAATATACAGACGGACGACCATGATATCATCTTAGAAGAAATACACCTAGGTCACTATCGCACCTGTTGTGATCTCCTTTTCATGGAAAATGTTTGTTGATAAAAATACAAAAACTTATATTTATAGCGATCTTAACGTGCCCTACATTCGTTGTCTCCGTATTCCTGTGTGTCCACTCAAAATACGTATCATCATACTTCAGACTTGCTCATTTTGAAGAGGCTCCTCGTCCTACTCTTGTTAGGGCTGCACATTATTCCATGAAGCTTTATGTAATTTTTTGAAACAGGCCGACGTTGTTGATAAATAAATTTGACAAAAATAAACTTAATTTATGCTATTGCATTTCTGCAAAAATTAATCTATGTTATCCATCAATTATGACTTTGCTTGATGAACATAAAATTAACTGGAATAGCTTTAGATTCCAACAGAATATAATCCTGCGAAAAACATAAATGTTACACTGAAATTATTATTTTGGAATATTTGGCCTCTAAACGCATTACTAAAATAATAAATAAAAATGTCAATATATCATTAAAATATCAAGATATTTCAGATTTATTGATGAGAGTTCAGTGTTGTATTTGACAACACTGCACAAGAAGTCATTTAGTTATTCGATTACCAAGTTGTTTGCCAACTTTTTTTTATTAAATATTAGGCCAGCTGGTTTTTAAGAAACAAAATACAGTGAAGTTTTGTAATAACGTACATTAATTATACATAAAATTTTTATTCACACTTAATGAAAATGTTCCCTTATACGTATAATCATAGATTAATACTGTTTAGCAAATTAGTTTTATGCAGTTTTATCACATTCATGCATAGTGTGAGATTTTAAAATGTTACCTAATCAAAACCTATAATTTGTTATTAAAAATTAAGTAATATCATAGATAAAGATAACTCCTGCATTAAAAAACGATTATTAAAGTTGCCAATGGCTATATTTGTATGGAAAAATATTTAGTAAACCACCGTTAAGAGTAATAATTTGTTTTGGACTGTTGACAAAGATGTGCTATGTTAGAAAAAGTTCAAGTTTTCTATACATATGTATGCATTTGACGGTGGAATAGTGAGTGATTACAGACTCCTTTTTTATATAACGACACATCTAATTGAACAATTTCAATCGTGCTATTGATCATCTAAAATGTAAATAGTTATTTTTTAATTATGTTAGATTCGTTTTAACCATGTCTGATAGTATATACAAGTGTTTGCAATTTCATACTTACAATGTTAAGGTTGTGCACAATAATCAATCAAAATTTAGCAATACGTTGAATTAGTCCAATATGCAAAGCAGTTTTTGCTTTTCGTATTTAATTGTAATTTTTAATTAAATTCAATAAATAATCATAGTATTTGAATTAGAAATAAGTCTAATGTACTCTTTAAAAGAAATACATTTTATTCATTCCATTACATTTTATTTTTTGGTGTTTTTGTTTTTGTCAATTTCTGGTCTTTTTTACAATGATTTTTGATTCGTTTATATGTATGTGTGTCGATATATTAGCGAGTGCAATAATCCCCACATTCTTAATCAATACATTTATTTCACATTTTTAATACAGAAGTGTTAAAAACTTTTCCGACTGACGGTACATATACAAATTTTTATGATGAGGTGCCTTGGACATGTGTTTAACCCCCAATATTCATAAATGCTTATTAAAGTTCTTGATGGTTGATTATATTAATTTTCTATGGGAAAAGTGCGTAATTAATATGTATCTTTATGAAAATGGGGATACATTTTTGTAATCACCTTACTTTTTTTTAGAGTAGTAGAAGACTATTAATTAGAAGACTATTGTTATTTGATTATAAATTTAAATGTTTGCATATAATTTTTGAATATAAACGCTTTTAATCTATAGAATTCGCAAATACTATTGGTGCAAATGTCAAATACAATTTTGTACACATTATTTGTTTAAATTCGCAAACAAAGAAACTGTTTACTGTTTCACTGAAATTTCTGGGATATAACGAAAGTTAACACGGCATTTATTTGATACATTTTTACCAAAAGATGTGTGTTAGTACATACATATACCTCATTAGAAATAAAAACATTTAATATTAACATTTAGTTGCCTTAAGTATCTCATATATTTTTTTTTTTAATTCATATTTAAATAAAGCTCTACAAACAAAACAAACAAAAAACTGTTTGCAAATTTTAAATAATATCCATAATAACAAAACATATTCAAACAATATACTACATACATAAATACATACATACATATGTATGTTTATGAAGAAAGATACATATGTATGTAGTATGTATGTATATTCGGCAGTTGCGAATTTTATATACCCTGCGCCTAGAAATTGTTAAAAAATTTCTCAGTTTTTTGTCACACGATTTCATACCGTAAGATATGTAGCGCATTCGGAAACTTGCTTACGGTGCTGTCCATAATTTAATGAATCCTTAGACCTGGTCCACATTAGGAAATTTTTGTTGAGAAACTTTTTCTTAATTCTCTTTTGAAGATTCCTTAATGTCCTCACATAGAAACTTTTGTTTCAGAAACTACGTATTAATTGCATTGATTTGTTGTATGAATGTGAAGAATAACAAAACAAAACAAGTTTCCGAGTACGAGAAACTCCGTACCGCGAGAGAGATGAATGCTATTCTTTCTCTTTCTCTCTCACGCAAAATCAAAAGTTTCCCAAAAAGGTTTGCTAGTGTGGACCGGCAGTTACATTGTCAGAATTAAAAAAAATAAAACAAACGAAATGAAAAGCGTTAATATTACCTCATCTTAATGAAGTGTATAAACAGCAAATAGTAAGACCAACAACAATTATATTTAGATTATCTAACAATTGTCATAAAACAGTATAAATTGTAAACAACGAACATACATATGTTTATGAGCACAGTTACCAGATGAATTGGTTAAAAAAAAACTTCTATATAAAAATAAACGGTGTTTCTTTTTCCTTCGGTAAAATCTGGCTTGTATTCCATTGATTGTAAAAATGCATAAAATAAACTTAATATTCATTACACAATAAAAAATATGAAAAAATATATTAGCTGGTTTGCGTTAGGGGCCCTTGATCAAAGGCCATATTCCAAATTTATTAGTTATTCTTAATTGTAATCGTTTTATATTTCTCTCCATATTAGAATCAGAATATACCCTTAAGACGATTAAGGGTCTTAATATATTCAAAGAATAAGTATCTGAATCGTGAAATTTGGAGTTAAAATCGTAAAAGGGTCAATATATAATAGATATAGCTTAACGAAAAACTTAAATACCACTTTAACTTTAAAACTAACAAAATAAAATATCGTTACATTAGTACGAAATCGTGCCAAGTCCACTTTTTATGAAAATATAGATAGTACAACTTACAATACACATTGTACAATAAAAAATACGAAAAAAAACTTAGCCCTTTTAAGTCCTTCGAATTTGCTATTATACCATGCACAAATTGAGACTATTCCGTACACGCGTGTAAAGAGTACTCCACAACGAACTAGGGCTGGCCCAAATATATGAAAAAAACATACTCCATATATTTGGATAGGTGAGTGCCATGTAGTCTATCCGTGCATTACATCAGAGTAATCCCAAAATTACTTCCGTGTTAAAATTATGGCTACGGACCATGTTTTTCGAAAAAAATAACCACGCATTAAATAGGATAATATACTCCCATAATTTTAGCATGGGAGTAGATTTGGATTACATATATAAATGGATTATGTACTCCAATATTTTTTGCTAGGTAAAGAAAATAGGAAATAGTATCTAGTTTTTATTTTATTAAGGGTACTGTATATGGGGGTATGATCAACTAGGGATCGATGAAGGGATTTCGGTTCTTTTAAAATTAGTCTACACTGATTTTCCCAATTATACTAGAATAAGGCATTTATGAGCGTTTAATTAAATTTCTGAAGGAATCTTATGTGTGAGCTAGGATAAAGTTCAAGTAAATGTCCATTATTTACTATATAATTTCTGGGCACATAATATATGTATTTATGTCCGTTTAAAATGTTTGCTGGGGTGCCACTTAAACAGGAGCATTAAGAAATCGTGAACGACATTTAACAAAACATTTGTATTAAATTTTATAAAATTATTTTAAAAATACGACATGAAACAAGTTATAAGAAAATTTGTTAAAACCAGACAAAATATAAAACGGAAACGTGCTAAGTCCCAGAAAAATACCATACTTATTCAACGGCATAACTGCCCAGGAAAAACTTTACTTACCCGGTAAGCAGGTAAGTTATATTGGAGCAATGTGGAAGTACTTTGGAGTAAATAACTAATTATTTATGTTCGACGTGGTTCAAAAAATAACTGGTTACAAATGTGCTTACCCGACTTTCCCGGGCTTAATTCTGACTACAGTTATTTTTTGTATTTATTAGTCTTTCCGCTTACTCAGTGCTCCATTAACAAATTATTTTACAGTAATTTTTGGAATAGTTTTCACATAAAAGTATAAATCGACGTTTATAAAAATATACTGATATCAACTATGATTCGAATCACAACCTTTGGTTAGATGCTTTAGATAATTGGACTGATGATCTAGATAATTGGCTACAAATCCCATTCAAAAAAATTAAATAATGCTATTGATAACGACTACTCATTACCAGGTAATGTATTAAATAACTACATTATCTAGATTACTCGTTACCAAAATTTCTTCTGGGTGTATTGAAATGTGAGTAATCAAAGGTAAAACTGCGTTTTTAGGTATTTATTTAATTCTTTAATTTGAGAAATTATTTCATTATAAAATAACTCCCTATTTAAATGTGAAATAATGCCCCCAAAAAATTAATTTAATCTCCAAATTTCGTTGTTGATGCTCTCTGTCTTGAGGAGTTATTTCATTCGACAAAATATATTAATCAGTGTTGCCATTGGTAAATTATGTTCATATCAAATTTCGACAGTATCCAACAAAACTTGAGTTTAAACATTTTTGAAATAGACAAACTTTGAACGGACTGGAAATTTCAACTCAAAGGCTAAAGGGGAGCAAATACGTATATATTTATATAAAGACTCAAGGGGTGAGTAGATAAAATAAACATAACATTAATTTACTAAAAGACTGGAATAACTAAAAATTTCTTGTTTTAACTAAATACTACAAAACATCCGCCGTTAGATAAGTGACATATCAAGTTCTACTATCTGAATCGGGTTTAATTATATTAAACGCCATTTTATTATATACATATGCATGTATACATACATAGTTGCCTTTGAATTAGAATTTCCAGTCCGTCCAAAGTACCTCCATACCGAAAATGTTATATTTTAGTAAAAGAAAGTTTAATTTCAAGATTAGTTTTGGTAGTTTTTTTTTTAACGAAAATTTGGTGAGAAAAATAATTTGCCAGTGGCAACACTGTGTATATGTAGTATTCATTTCCATATCAGTTGTTTGCGGTTGTGGTTTTTCAGTTTATAACAACAGTAAAAATATAAACAAACAAAATATTATTATATTTAACTATAAATGCTGTCAGTAAATACAATATTTATTTACTTAAAAATACAATGTATTTGTTATTAGTTTTTATTTTAAAAGTTTCAATCATTAAATGGCGCTACTTGAGTGCAAAACAGATTAACATTGTGCAGATTTTTTACAACTCCCTGTAGTTCTAAGTACTTGTGCAATGTTTGGTTACCCGACTATATACTGCAATAGCGATATTAAATACAAGTTTGATAAATGTACACACATACGGTGCGGCGTATGGTCTCACGGACAAGATCAGATCAATTAATGAATATTGGCATCGATTTTTAGTGCATATATTGCATATTTTACTTATAAGAGCATATTTTGAGTTTTAAGGGCATATTTCAAATTTTTAATTTTAATTTTTAATTCTATATTTTATTCAAAAAGATTTTTTTATATTTTTAATTTTATTTTCAAAATTGTACACTCTGTAGATGCTAAGAACATGTTTTTTAGAAACCAAATGTGGCAATTATTTAAGTTTTGGAATCTTATGAAACTTTAACGATTTAATTTTTTTTTTATTTTTGTGTAAAAATTTAGTTCTTAAAACAATGAGACATGAAAAATTATTTATATCTGAACATTGTTTTCAGCCCTTTACAATGTTAAAAAATCATTAAAAATTTTATTTTTAGAGCATATTTTTGTTTGCATATTAAATGCGTATAAAAACCCTTTTTAAAGCATATTATACTAAAATATTGTAAAATTGTTTGATTTTCATATTGTTAATTAGTGTTTCTGATTTACATAAGTATCGGCATAAAGAGGTTCATTATAACATGCAGTACTGGTGGGCTGTCTACAATGTATAAAACTACTACGTATGTACATATGTATCTGTATGCAATAAATGTGTAACAACTGATTCGATTAAATTCATGAATGATCCCTACTTGTATACACTATAAAATTTCTAGCTAAACGCAATGAAATTACGTATAAAATAATAGAAAATGATAACGTTTAAAAATTTTGAAAAGACGTTCTTCTAGTACAGGGTCGGCAAACTATGGCTCGCGATCCACATGCGGCTATTTGGATGTGAAGCTGCGGCTTTTTTTTGTTCCATACACAGATTTTATTTTATTAAAAAACAAGTAAGAAGGTATAGTCGGGCGTGACCAACGATATTATACCCTACACCAGTTATCAATACTAAATGTGATTTATTTTTCATAATAAAGCATTTATATTCAATATTACCTTGTTCCGATACATTTAAACAATTTATGGATGAAAAACTAATTTTCTGAAAGAGGCTTTATATGGGGGCTTGAGGCAAATATGGACCAAGCCCGATAAAATTTTGTAAATATTTTTACATTTATATAATATTTATTTGTGCTGAATTTCATCGTGATATTTGTGTTTATAAGTTAATTTAAGACATTCAAGTAATTTTCTGAAGGGGACTTTGTATGAGGCTAGGGTCAAATAAAGCCCGATAATTACGGAAATCGGTAGTATTATTAAAACGTATATAGAACTAAGTTTTGCCGATTTTTGTAGAGATACTACAATATTTAACATAATTATGAACTTAAAAGCCCATTTCGGGGGGTAGGGTTGTATGGGGGCTAGGTGAAATAATGAACCGATTGCAACCATTTTCAATAGGCTTCGTCATTAGGCCGAAAAATACGTACGGTCCAAATTTCATCAAAATATCTTGAAATTTGCGACCCGTACCTTGCGCACAAGGTTTACATGGGCAGCCAGCCAGCCAGCCGGACAGACATGGCTTAATCGACACAGAAAGTGATACTGAGTCGATCGGTATATTTTATGGTGGGTGTAGGACCAATATTTTTGTACGTTACAAACATCTGCACAAACGTATAATACCTTCCCCACTATGGTGGTGTAGGGTATAAAAAAAAAACACTTTAAAGTTGTGTTGAATCGATTAACGAGCAGTGTTCGAAAACTAAGGATATATTTTGCAAACGGTTCCTTAATATACACAACTTTTTAAAAAGGCAAACCATACATAGATGGTGAGTATGTCAAAGATAGCTTCATATTTACGTGCATCTAAAGAACTGTTTTGTGATTTCAAAAACAAACCATAAAACTTGAATAAAATAAATCAAAGATTGCCACTAGTCGTTAAAACAGTACAACAAAACAGTATGAAAGGAGTTAATAAAGGACCAAAAACGATTCTTCAGGGCAAAATAAACTACGAAATTCTTACGTTTCACTGCATAAAATACCCAGAAGCTCATTATGCCCGAAAGCTTACGGTCGAAATAGTTGAGGTCAAAAATTTGGGGACTCAGAATTCCCACGACAAGAAATGTGTTGTACGTTTTGCTTTGTACTTGAAAGAAATAAAAATATTCTTAAATGAACATCCTTTTCATTCACCTTTAATAAAATAGTGACAAAAATTTTACTTTATGGTGAACAGCACAGCAAAATTAAATGGACTGAAACTAAAACTGCAATGAATGGGAAACCCTATATTTTGGTAGAAGAATTGGACTGTTTTGAAGAAAAATCTATTAGTTTTGCAGGAGATTCCGATTCCGAGCTGAAAATTACATAATTTTCAATTTCTAAAGCAATATTGTGATAAAAACAGTGAAAATATTGACATGAATTACTTAAGCTCAGTCATAAGAAAAGAGATTGGAGGTCCAGAAATGTATGTACAATGTAAATATAACGAAACAATAATGGTCAGTTTTAAAAGAAATGCTGCAAGTTGAGGCTATAATGAGGTGAAGAAGTTAGCATTTTGGAGTACTGATTATCTTCGGATCGACATATTCGTGCGAACAAGCGTTCTCTTGCATGAACATAATTAAAAGTAAAGTAACAAATGAAAATTTAGAGTCGTATTTGAAACTTAAAACAACAAGTTATAATCCGAATTTATCGAAACTTTCTACAAACATGCATCCATTGAATTTGTTCATTTATGCGAGTACTACTTATTGTTTTAAAACCTATGTTTGTAAATTGTAATTTGGCTCTTCCGACTCAAAAGTTTGCCGACCCCTGCTATAGTAAAATATAAAAACAGTTAAAGGTACTTGTTCCTCTGTGGTATTGATTTATTGCCGCTATTCCTTTAACTTTGGATATTTGATTTTACTAAAGCCTAGTCATTTAATTTCTAAGGGTTGTAGATCACAAAATGAATTGTTCAATTCACAATCGATGTTGTAGCGTTGTATGCGTAGTATGTCAGCAGTTGCTACAATAGTCATAACATTTTCTATGCAAAAGCTCTATACAACTCCTACGACAATTTTTCATATGCTTTTCGAACAAAGAATAAACAAGAAGTGAAACGCTGTCATTTTTTTACAACAATAACATTACGCTCTTCTCACAGACGAGTGCTGTGTAAATCCAACACATATGTAAAAATGTTATTCTCTCTCCAAACTTCAAAACTTTTTCGCGAAATTTTGAGGATAATAGCACTTTGAAATATTTTTTATCACTTAACATTATATTTTATAATTTTTTTGCACAATTTAAACACATTTAATAGCCCGAAAATAATATATTTTTTACAAACGAAAAAAAAATATTTTTTATTTTTTGACATTGAATTTTTGTTGGTTGAAATTAAAACTAAAAAAAGCAATGTTGTAAATTTTCGTATGGTAAACGAAATAGATATTTCAAATAAATAATTTATTTTTTCAATATTATAGATTAAAAAACAAATGGACGTCTTTATAAAATGTTTGTAGATAAAATATGTGGAAAATATCTTAAGAAACCTTTCAAAGTATAAATTGAAATGTAATATTTTTTTTTCAATATTTTTCAATACAATTTTTTGCAACTATGTTGACTTGAGAATTCTACTAATACATTCTTAGAGTTAGGTACCGGATGACAGTAGACTTAGGTACTTTTGACAACAGTTTCATTTCTTATTTATTCTTTGTTTTCGAATGTTTTAAGAAAGTATAGTGTTGTCAATTGTTTATTTCAGCATATAAAGAAAAAATTCAATCGATTTGGCATAAAAAACGATAAAGTGTTAACACTGAAATAATATTATTTGATTTTTCTATGTTTTGATATTGTTATGTATGTACCCAGCAAAAAAAGTGTGGAAAAAGATGTAGTATTTTTATCACAACTAGTAACCCGAAGTGCTTCAAATTCGAGTGAAAAACCTATGAATTTTACATTAGCGTTGTAGGGATTTTGTTCATTTTTGACAACTTTGGACTACATTTAATCTTATACTTAAAAGCAGTAAAAATCCAATATTTGGATGTCAAAAATAAACCGCATTCTTTCAATGACACGTTTATGTAAATTTCATTTGATTTTTAATCTGAATTTGATGTACTTCGAATATGTTATTTGTAGTGAATTTTCTTTTACTCTTTCCTCACTTTTAACTGGGTTTTCATTTGTAAGGAAATACTTGGTTTATAAAAGCGAAAAATATGTAATCGTATTTATAGATGTGATTAAGATGTTGTGTGTAAAGTATGACATCAATTATTTTTTGCTGTGTATGTATGTTTATTTTGATTGTTTTTTTTTTTCGTTGAGAATATAAACTTATGACTTGCTGCAAAGATCTGTTCACAATCACTATTACTACAATATACAAATTGATTCTGAATTGAACAAATGTTTTCAAATATAATTTTCACTAGGCCCGAAACCTTGTTTTTCTTAACAAATGTTTGTCGTTGTTAAGCCTTTCATACATTATTACACATGTGTACATATATTTTTGCATTTCGTAGAAATTACTCATATTGTACTTATTGTAAACCTTTTGAATAAATAAAAATTCAACCAAAACATTTTGTTTAATAATTTCCGGTTCTTCATAGAGCATGTTGGTCAAATCGACAAGAAATATGATTGGTTATGCAGGGTTAAAATGGATACAATGGATAAAATACAACATGGCGCATCTTTGCTGTTATATTTTAGGGCGTTATTTGACGAAATACACTTAAGCTCCCTTCACACGAGCATACAAGTAATATGATCTGTCAAAATTTTGTGTAAAAGAGAACGGATAGGATCGTCTAAACGCAATATGTAATGAAACCATCACACATTGAGAAAAAATACGGATGGAAAATTTGACAGTCGTATGGTTCTATTCATTTTTGAAATTATTAAAAAAACAAGCAAGTCGCATTAGATCAGGGATGTATTTTTATGTAAACACATACAAAAAAAAGCGAAACTGCTATTTCCATCTTACTTTGTTATTGTTTTACAAGAATCGTGTAAACACGAAAAATGTAAATCATACGACTATTATTCTCTTTTTTGTCATATGGATGGAATTTCATTTTACATTTTCATTAGACTTGTCGTACATAAAGTGTGATCGTCTGAAGGGCCCTTTATTGTGACGATTTGAATGTTAATGTGATCCAACTACTGAAATATGAACAAATAACATTTTAAAGTAAAATTTAAAAAAATGCAAGACACAGCAAAAAATACTTAAAATAATGGAGACACATGGAAAATATTTTTGAAGACGAAAACTTAAATCAGCGTTATTCAAAAATAGACAAGCAAAAACGATAAAAACAATTTATAATGTGAAAAATAATGAAATTTCTACTTGAATTTGTTTTAAAAGAAAATTAAATAATGTTAATGAAGATCTTAAGAAATAAATGACCATGTAGAATATAATATACCCACCATCAATGTCGGGTTTACTTTTCAAAGGAAATCCTATATACGGATCCATTCTTCCATTTCATTATCATGATTTACTCTTTTATTACAATAAATTTAAATTGTATTATCGATTAAGATGAACATCAAAGTGGGTCAATTATGGCGAACACTGAAGAATTTGAAAGATTCATAAATTCCTTAGAAAAAATAAATGTTTGAAACATGGAAAATAAGCGGATTTTATATAAATGGCGTTATATAGGGGGATAAGCATATTATAAACCAATCTTCAAAATGTATGCTTTACCAGAAGAAAACCACCCACTGAGAATCTAGATATGTATGTAAAATCTAAGCAAAAAAATAAAATAAAATTATTTGAAATATTTTCTTCGTATTATTTACCCCTAGACCATGACCCTTAATTTGAGTGATATTATTCAAATAATACAAAAACTTATGAAATACATATCGAAAAATCATAATAAGTATACTATGTTACAAATTATAATCTCTAATAAATAATAAATGCTAATTATGTAATGGGCGTAATTGGTTGTTAGATTATAAGTGTTTATGTATACATATTTCCATTTACTTTAATTAGTAGATAAGATAATATCGTGATAAAGCGGTAATTTTGGGTAACCTTTTTTACCAAATATTTTTTAATATTGCATGAGATAGGCTTTCTCTTTCGATAAAATAAAATTGTTGCTATATAAATATATTTGGGTATAAATCTATAAAAAGTTTATTGAAATTGGCTCTAAAGTTGAGAAGTGCAATTTCTAGATAAAATTGAAATGTGTTACCATATATAGATTTGCCATGTACATACATACATACACATGTACCTTGTTCTGGAAATTCAATTTCATGTAACAGCATCATCTTGTATGAATTTGATAATAATATTTATTAATTTATATTGATAAAAAGTTTAAGTGTATTTTTTTATACTTCAAATCAGTTAAAAAACGAATAGTTCTTGGAAATACATTCGAATATAAATCCGTAAAAATAGTGTTATTTTATTTTGATGATTTAATTTAATCCCACGTTGCATGTTTCTAAAGCGAAAGTGAATTTAACAAAAAACTCTAATGATTTTTGACAAATTAAAAAATAAAACAACCAGTAAACAAGTTGGTATGCCCGACCATGTGCTACCCTACATAATGTGTAAATATGTATTAGTACATTAATTATTGAAGTATGTATTTAGTTTTTATAGTACATTTACAAAATACAAATTATATTCTAACTTAATGTAACGATCAGAATTTCGATGACAATACGCCCATTGTAACAGACCACAATCTCTGGTCAAACTGATATAACGAACCACATCTATTTTTAGGTGTCACATACTATGTATGTATATCCGCATAAATACATATAGGGTGTAATTTATTACTAAAAATACTAAACTGGCAATACTGATGATAATAGATCAAAATAGAATTATATGAAGAGCAATTATTGAGAAATATTTATGTGTTTATGTATATTAGACCGACTCACTCTGTTTGAAAAAGCACAATCATGTTTTTTTTACATATTTCAAAATTTACCTTACTTTGTTCGATGCTGATTTCTAGCTCACGAACAGACAAGACTAAACCCAAAATATTTTGGGAATATCATATGACATAACAAGGCATATTTTGAGAAAACTTTTGAGAGTCAGTCTAATATACATAAATACATACATATTTATATAAAAACTACCATGTATGTATGTAAGTATGTTAGGATTTCTGCTTTAATCAAACGCATTAAATAAATATCAGAGCAGACAAAATAGAATTTTCTACCCACGAGTTTGTAACAAATATTTTGATGTTTGTGTTTTGATGACTAATCGAAAAAAAGTATGTGAAAAAATGTTGTTGTTTTGTATTTAATTTATTTAAGTGCTAATATGCATGTGAAAAATTTCATACATACATATGTATGTACGTATTATATGTCACATATTTTTATATTCCCTTCAGTTTTATAGGCATTGATTTAAAAAAAATGCACTAAAACTTCCGAAATATGTAAGTATGTAGTTCAAAAAACAAATGGCATTTACCGGATTAGTTTGAATTTCCAAAAATCATGATAATTGTAAGTTGATTGATAATAATCTTATCTTGTCAAAAAATAAAGGGTTTTTCATTAAGAACGATGATTTTTGTTTTTTACATTTCTTGTGAAGTAGAGAAATTGGTTATGTAAAATGTGGAAAGATACGTGTTTCAGACAATGTCTATTATTATGAGGAAACTAGTTTTTTCATCTGCAGGGCTTTCTGTAAATGATCATGTTACATTTTGGAATATTTTGAAAATAATGAACACTTAAACCCATATTCATAAACTCTTAATAAAATTGATATAGAAATTTAGTATGGAAAAGTGCTTAATAAACCATAAATAAACGATTAATATGTGTCTACGAATACGGGGTTAAGTATTTATGTGTAAATTAGGTTGCTTCAAAATATGGAATTACTAATTTTTTTCCACATTTTCCTTAGAATTGGATTCCATCGTGTTATGAGAATGATTTTACAAATATTTACAGAATTTAAGTCCCTATATCTATCAATAATTTTAATTCTGTGGTACAATACATTACAATGAAAACGTGTCATGCAAATTACACAGGCCAACAAATTTTTAACCCTGAGACTAAAGTACACTTTTCTAAAGGTTTGAATTGCCCTGAATCTGGCCTCAGAATTTCCCTATAGCATAAAAGATTCGGTGTTAAAACCTTATTATAATGTCGAAAGATCGAACTTTCAAAATTTATAACGTCTCAAAAACGGGGATTTTAATCGTTATGACACTATATCTGAAAAACATTATGTGATGAAGGTCAGATTCGGATTCAGAACCGCTCAGTCCTTGCCATAAAAGTTTTTAAAGGCTTTTTCAAAATATTGATTTTGGAGTTAATTAAAACTAAGCGGAATAATGTATAATATAATATAATTTTCAGTAGATTGTTTATTAAAATCAAATATTAAAATTAATTAAACAAATTGGGACTTAAACATGAATAATATGCAGTTAGTTAGTTACTTTGAAAGGAGGATGTATATTAGGGAAATAACAAATTTTGCGAAATTTTTGGCATAACACCACGTGATAGCCAATGTTGTATATGTAATGAATATAACTTTTTTTTTGGCTTTGGAATCAAAAAAACATCACGCACCAACACCAATTTCTTTAATAAACCAAAAATAACTCCTTTTTTACCCATTTCATCCCCTAAACTTTCGAATTTTCAAAAATCCTTTCGCAATGGATCTATGCATTGCCAAAGAAACCTAGTACCAAAATTTCGTGATTCTAGCTTTAACGGTTTGGGCTGAGCGATGATAAATCAGTCATTATACAGATAGTTGCAACATTTTTTGCAAGTGTGAGGGATACTTCCCTCATTTAAATTTTTATTATATATATAATATATAATAAAATATAATAAAAAAATAACATTATTCTTATTTACTTGAATATGAGTTTTTGTCTTCATTATATAACGTAAACCATATTAAAATTTTCGTTAATCTTATATGAACAAAATATTCAATATCGTTTAGCGAGAAAATTATGGGCAATAAAGAAAAATTGATTTCAGATTCGGTTTCAACAGATACAATTATATGAAAATCAGTCGAATTCGTTTTAAAGGCTGTTGGCCTGTGTAAGTGGTACACACTTTTCAGTTAATTAAAATTATTTACTAAAGTTAAAAACGTTTTAAAACAATATGTTTTTCAAACATTTAATTAAAATAACAGGGCCTATAAAGCTGGAATTCAACACACACATTTACAAGCGGTTTTATAAAATTATATATTTTTTGTTTATATACAAAATTTGTCTCAGTCGAATTTTTAATATTTTTACTTGTGAGTAGGTATTCGTTATGACCGGTGATGTTATTTCTATTTGATTCTTTTTTATCTTAAATAAATTTGATCGTTTTGTTTTCTATTTTGTTTTTATAATAATAATATTATAAAAATATTTTTTGTTTTCACGTTTTCTATATTTAGAAAAACTTAATAGGAACAACAAAAACCAAAAATATGTCGCAAATTAATTTAATTTATGTATTTATTTATTTTATATTGTTTTTTGTTTTCATTTCTCGTTGCTTTTTATTGTTTTTTTTTTTTAATTTTTGGATTTTTTTTTAATTTGGGGATTTCATTTGATAAATACATTGTTGGGCAAATAAGATCGCATAATTTGCTTAATTTGTTGAAATAAAAATTGGTCATGACGTACATACTATGAATACCCCTTTGCTGTAGGGAATAATGAAAATATGTATGTTTGTATGTAAATTTTTTAATAAATTTAATTAATTGTTCAATTTATTTCACATAAATATAAAAAATTTATATATGTTTTGGAATTATTTGTTAGGTTTTTTTATTGAAAATTTAGATACATAGCTAATTCAAATACATATGTATGTAGTAGAAACAAATAAAAATTTAAGTGTGTTTGTATTATAATGATCGATTATTCGACTTTTTCTTAAAACTGGATTTTAAATAAACTTAAAACTTAAAAATTATTGGCTAATTTTGGATACAAAATGTTTAAATATTTCAACTAAGTTTTTGCTAAACTTCTACGATTAGAAAAAATACATATGAAAAAATCATAAATATAACGCCCACATAATTTTAGTAAAAGTTGGTTTACTTGAGATCCTTTCATTATCCCATTCTCAATTTTTTATATATTGTTGAGTATAGGGTGATCATCTCGGGTTTTCAAACGGTTTTACTTTTTTACTACTGTCGGGTTTTTTATAAAGGTAGATTTTTCGACTATCGAATAGCCCGTTTTTTACTTAAAAAAACTGGTTTCGAATACTTTTATTTGTTTTGTATTCAACGGATACCTAAATTAAATTTTAAGTAAATAATAATACCGCCTGAGTCCAGGGACTAAAATTTTCGTTTCTTAAGGAGTTTTTGTTAATTTATCAGATTTTCCTAAAATTTTAACAAATTTTATTTTTTAAATAATTGGAATACCTATACGTAATAGTTTGATAACATTTTGTTTTTATTAAATTTTTATCAATCTTTAGATTATATTCCAATTACAAAAATAATAGAAGAATGGTTTTAATTTGGGCCTGAAATTCCATGGAAGTGAAGGAATGGTCTATGAGAATTACTTAAACGTTTGTCAAAAATTGCAGTTTCCTTAAGTTTAACAAAAGTGTCCCACTCTTTTCTTAATTTTTTAAACATAAAGGAAATCAGATGAAGTTACAATCTTTGTAAATGTTTTATTAATAATGAAAAGCCGATTAACCGCTTTTTTCTGTATTTGAAAAATATCAACCGGTTTTTTCAAACGTCAACCATTCAAACGATTCGAAACCCGGTTTTTGGAAAATGTCGAATAATCGATCACCCTAGTACACCAGTGTTGCCATAACGGCATTTAAATTGCAATTCTAGCACTTTTTTCGTCGGCTGCACTTATTTTTTAGAAAAAGTACTAGATTCTTTTTAGCACTTTTTCGTCTTTTGCTACATATTTTTAGCATTAAAAGTGCATTTTTGGCACTTTTTCATTTATTTTGCACTTTTTATAATTAAAGAACTTTAAAATTTATTTTATTTTAAGAACAACAAAAATATTGTTTCTAGATGTTTTGTGAAATTTTAAGAAATTCGACGAAAACTTTGCTTTTTACCACATAATTCTGTTAATTATAAAACTATCTCGTTACAAATCTGCAGATATAAAATGTATAGAAGCCTAAATCATTTTCATAGCAACTGGAACTCATTTGACTCTAGTTCTATACAAAGTTTAATTTTAGAAAAATACTTAAACATGATAACATTTTTTTTGGCGCCACGAAATAACTCCCCAAAACAAAAATTTGTCCAGAAATCAAAAACAATGAAATTTGGGGATTTAATTTGCTTTTTGGGGCATTATTTCACATTTAAAATGGGGAGTTATTTCATTATGAAAAAATTACTCAAAATTCAAAAATTAAATAAATCCCTAAAAATATTTTTGGGGAGTTATTTCATTATATTACTTTTAAATAAAAAAATATGTTTAATTGTCGGCCTTCGGCTGGGTGCAAGGGTTTTATCCTCTGGGTATATTGGACACCGGCTACGCTCTTGATACACTCTCCCTGTATCAAGAGCGTACGGCCTCAGGCCGACTCTTTAGGAAATATTTACTAAGCGAAGCCAGTGTTGGACATATTCTAAATAGACGGCCGTAGGCCGTCTATTTAGAAAATATTTATTAAGCGAAGCCGTAGTTGGACATATCATAGAGTAAAAAGTCCTTGAGCCCGCAGGCCGGCTATTTAGGAAATCTTTATTAAGCGATTAAACTGAAATGTATTACATTTTGAAGTCCCAATCGAAAGTATGAGGGACCTACATTTTTAGAAATGTTATTAAACCGACTTGTTCCATAATTTGTTATTTTTAAATGGGAACTTATTTCATTCATTTTATTTCAAAATGGGGTGTTATTTAATTTAGAAAGTTATTTCATTTCATTGGGGCTTTTTTTCATTTTTAAATTGGGGAATTATTTCATAATAATGAAATAAGTCCCCAAATTTGAGGACTTATTTCATTTTTGTTTTGGGGAGTTATTTCATGATGCAATTTTCTATATCTAGAGTCGAACTTTCAAATGGGACCTCTTTCATTTTAAAATTAGGGATTTGTTTCATATGAAATAAATTCCCAAAAATGGTGTGTTATTACATTTTAATTTAGGGAGTTTTTTCATTTCGTTGGGACAATTTTTTCATTTTTAAATATGGGAATTATTTCATAATGAAATAAGTCCCCAAATTTAAGGAGTTATTTCATTTTTGTTTTGGGAAGTTATTTCACCGCCATAATGAGGAGGGTATTGTGCTGATGTTTATGTAAAAATATTGGAATATATATATTCAAATATACGGATCGACACAGAATCACTTCCTGAGCCCATTAACACATGTCCGTCCGTTTGTCCGGTTGGGTGGCTGTCCAATAAATCTTGTGCGTAAGCTATAGGTTGCAGTTTTCAAAATATTTCGATTAAATTTGGATCAAACCTGTTTTTCGGCCCAAGGACGAATTTCACCTAACCCCCATACAACCGGGTCTTCCAATTTGGGTTTTTAGCTCATAACTACCACAAATATACAAGTATCTTTTCATAAATCGATGCAACAGAGTTTTTTTTAAACATACATACATATATAAGATTTCCGATTTTTGTAATGATTAGCCCTTAATTGACCCTATGTCCAATAAAAACTCCCCTTTAAAAAGTCTCTTAATCGTCAATAATTGAGTTATAACAATTAGTAACGTGATGAAATACATCATAACTAACTTTTATGTAAAAATAAAATCCTCCAAATGAGGACCAGCCATATTTGACTCCATCTCCCATACAAAGCTTCTTAAAAAAATTATTTTTTATCAATAAATGGTTTAAATACATCGGGATAAAGGTAAAATTCAGCATAAATGTTTTTTTGTATAAAAAATTAACTGGTGTAGGGTATCATATGGTCGGCCATGCCCGACTATACTTTCCTACTTGTTTGTTTATATTTACAAAATACTGAGAAGTGAATTGGTTTAAATATATAATGTAACTAATAACAGTTATGTTCAAGTTTAATAGCAACAAATACTTGTCTTTGAATTTTTGTTGTCTTAGAAAGAACTAGAGTGCTAAAATGTTGCTCAAATATTTGTTTGGTACTGCAAATCGGAAATATGGCAATTACGTTTTAGCATAGCCCGCATACAAGTGACCCCATGCAATACATTTTAAACCATTATAAAAATGTTAATTAGGAAGAAAATTAAATTATGTACCTAAAAATTATTCCGTATGGCGGAGATAAAAAGCATAGAAATATTAGTATATCAATGAATATCGACCTAAGCAAGTTTAATAGTAACATAAATTTCTCCAAATAATTTTTAGAGTATCGAATCATATTTAACCCCCACTCCATATAAGGTCCCATTCAGAAAATGACTTTAACACTCATAACTAACTTGAAATTACTAACTACTGGTATAAAATTCAAGTTTTATAGGATCTTAAATGTCTCTATCAAATTTCATAAGAATCGGTCCATATTATATCCGTGAAACTTTTAAAAGTGCAAAAACTTTAAAAAAACTATTTGGTTTGTTGTAACGTCCATGGACATTATGACACTCCACCCATTTCAAGTAATAATAACGGAAATTTGTTCACAACTTTATTGCTCTATGTTGCTCTCTCATATGCATGTTATAAAAATTTACCGAAAATAAAAAAACTAATAGAAACGTTTTATTTTTCATAGATCGTTTTATTAAAATGCCCAACAACGCATCAAATCTTATCCATTATCTATCTGAAGTAATTTTCCATTTCATCAACAATTTGAAGCTTTTGTTATTGTTGTTTTATCTGGCCCACCAAAGCACAAAGAAAAAAATTTGATCTTGATCATGAATTTGTTTTTGTTTTGATGTGTGCTGATACTAATGTGACGTTTGTTTTTTTTTTTAACAAATGAAATTATAATCAAGCATCACAACATATTCATATTTTGTGTTGGATACAGTGATGGAAAAGATTATAGAAACTATAAAATATTTTTTTTTTCAGAATATTATATTTTTAAGTTAGAAAAAAAAATCAAATTTTTTAAAGCTAATATTTTAGCTGAGTTATTAGAAAATAATTCTTGCTATCCCGTAAGCGAACATCTTCCATTATTATTCATTCAATTACGGGCCAAGCCCTTTGGAAATTGAGGTATGAATATATTTTTCTATTATCGTAAGAAGTATTCAAGTGTCTTGATTTTTTAAAACGGTGTAAGACATAAAGTATGTCTTCATCTGATCTCCTTACTATCTACACCACTTACTTATATCTCATCGAAAATATAAAAAACGACTTTAATGCTTGGACCGGATTAACTAAGTATATTTTGGAGCTACACGGTCACGTACAGGAGTGAGCAATGGTAGTTATAGGTGCCAGTATTGATTCACTGTTCCATCGATATTACAATGGAATGTAGGATGAGACATTCCAGTATTTTCGTAGCAGTTAATTGTTTTTGTAACGAGTTTTAAACTATCTTCGGGTTGACGTAATCGGGTTGCTATTAACATAATTAATTAAATGGAAGTTAAATATTATTTTATTTTTAACAGTATGATTATACAAGTAAATTCCAACATATTGTTGTTTCTATGATATTTTCCAACACTGTATGTATATACACGCAGTTAGACAACCTCTTAAAGATAATCTAAATGCTACGAATTATTTTTGTCATTTTATTCCGATATGAATACTTAATGACATCTTATTTAAATGATTTTACAACAATAAATAGAACAATGAAACACATCATTTTAAAATAAATAAGATCAACAAATATGTATATTTTGGGAGAGAACAAACAGGTATTGTTATTTAAAATTTCTTAATGGATTTGAAGCAATAATTTGGACTTGTTTTAAATTAGATTCTTTTCTGGAGAATGGCCTAAATTTACGTAAATCTTTGGTATGTTTGATTTAAAAAAAATATGTAACAACATCATCATTTAAATTCTAAAGAATTCTTAACAAAAACTTCAGGTTTCATTGAAAATCAGTGGAATTCATATTCAAAAAAATTCCATAGGTATTTCAACATTATTTTGCCATTCATGAAGAAAATATTGATTTAAATATTAACACAAACAATACCCAATAATCGATTATGAGACATGAAAAGTATCTAAATTTTTACGTCAATAGAATATTTAGTGCACAAAACACACAATCCCTTTCTTAGCCCGTTAGGGTTTACTTTCGAAAGAACACATGTTTGAGATTTGAGATAGGTAAATCAAACAAATACTGCCACGTTAGAGAGAAATTTAGATGAAAAAATATTAATAAATAAAATTAAATAGTAAGAAATTTAAAAAAAAAAAAAACAATTTCAAAATTCTTCCATAAAAGAAATTTTTTTAAACCCTAAAATAAATTAAAATTTTTCAAGGTCATATGGTAGCTCTACTGTATATTTGGCATTCTTATTTGCAATAGCAAAAATTATGAAACATTTTTTGCTTGTTGGTATTTCGTAAATATAAGTATTAAATTACTGGCTATATTTCGCAATGTCTGACAATGTAAAATTCTAAAACAAATGTCTACGAATACAAAAATATAAACAAATATTATTTAAAATATTTATTCACACTAATTTATTTCATTTTTTTTTTGTATTTTATTAATGTTTGAATTTTATTAATAACTGCACAGTAAAAATAAAATAAAATATTAAAACAATTTTAAAAATGTTGTATTCCCATTAAATAAAGAGCAGTTCTCAGGAAAATATTGACAACGTTACAAATAATGTCCAGATTTAGATAGAGCAAGATTTTGTATCATACAAAAAGAGTAAAATTTGCTAATGTAAATCAGGGCTTATAGGAGTGAATTTTCTCTAGAGCTGCACCGTGAGATAAATTAAGATAAAGGAAAATAAATCTGTATATATTATATATCAAATACTTCCTTTGTGGTCCAATTTCAAAAATTTTATTATAGATAACTTTGCAGGAAATATTTGAAGTCTATCTTAAATATACCAATTTTTATATAAAATTTAAATGTATACATACATATGTATGTATGTGTATGATCCATTAAGTTTTTAATAATTTTGTAAAGTGTTTCAATAATATCATGCCTGGTATGGACAAGGTTTATAATAAATTAAGCATCATTTAATTTCATTACTGCCTTATTCATAACGTTGACCTTATCTTATACTTCAAATCGGAGTATGCCACTAGATTCTACCATCCCAAATTACGTTTACGTGTTTCAGCATTTTTCTATGTACATTATTGTTCGAAACCTAAGCAACTTTTTCTTAGTAAGTAATCATGGTCTTATATATTCTTTTTAAATTGATTTATGAAAAATATTCATTTTATTTACTATTACACTATGTGTCTATATTCTAAAAATAACAACAAAACTTAAATTCTATTTCCTTAGAAAAAATAAAAAAATAAAAACTAAATTAACTCAAAAAACAGCTGTTCGAAACCTAAGCAACTTTTACATTGTCGTATTTTTTTGCTAGAATTAAAGAACGATAGCAACAAAAAATTAATACAAAAATTTAAATCCCGTTATGATTGATACAGAAAAATTAAATTTTGGTGGACTTTGTTCATTTAGTAGCAATTATTTTGATGTGAAGCTATGACGCGTACACGTTATGGAAAAGCTTTTAAGCTAAAAATTATCGAACTATTTAATAAGGGTAAATCCCAAATTAATATAGCGAAACAATTAAATATTAATAAGTCAATAGTCTCGAGACTGATTCAAAATATAAAGCTACTGGGAAGGTGGAGGAACCCAATACGGGTGGACGACCTCGAAAAACTACTGAACGTACAGATCAACGTATCGCTCGTTTGGTTATTTCATCAAAAAATATTGTATATCAGCTGAAACTAAATATTAGTTCATCCACAGTTAGAAAACGATTATTGGCAAAAAATTTAAGAAGTTTCATGCCTTCCAAAAAGCCCATGTTGACAAAAAAACATTTAAAGAAAAGGTTTGTCTTATTAATTGCAACGCGTACAATGATTTTCTTAACTTTTTTTTAAATTTTAGGTTGGATTTTGCTACAGCTCATGTAGATTGGAGTGTAGCAAAATGGAGAACTGTTTTATTCAGCGATGAATCAAAATTTAACTTGTTAAATTCAGATGGAGTGTGCCACGTTCGAAGACCGAAGGGTAAGCGTTTACATCCGCGATATTCAAAAGCCCCAATAAAGCATGGAGGTGGGAGTGTGATGGTGTGGACGTGTTTTTCGACAAGTGGAGTTGGTCCCTTTGTAGAAATACAAACCAAAATGGACCGTTTTATTTACAGGGACATTTTAGAGAACCATATGCTTAAATATGCAGAATGGGAAATGCCACTTCGATGGGTGTTTCAACACGATAACGACCTGAAACACTCATCGAAGTTGGTAAAGGATTGGTTATCTGCTAATGGGATTCAAGTCTTGGATTGGCCGTCTCAGTCACCAGACCTGAATCCCATTGAGAACCTTTTCGGCATTTTAAAACGTAGGGTTGGAACACGTCGCTTCAAAAACAAAAATGAACTAATGAATTGCCTAAAATCAGAGTGGGAGGCCACACCAACAACAATTCTAACAAACCTAGTAGAATCTATGCCAAAAAGATGCGCAGCGGTCATAAAGAACAAAGGCTATCATACGAAATACTGAAAGTTGCTTAGGTTTCGAACAGCTGTTTTTTGAGTTAATTTAGTTTTTATTTTTTTATTTTTTCTAAGGAAATAGAATTTAAGTTTTGTTGTTATTTTTAGAATATAGACACATAGTGTAATAGTAAATAAAATGAATATTTTTCATAAATCAATTTAAAAAGAATATATAAGACCATGATTACTTACAAAGAAAAAGTTGCTTAGGTTTCGAACAATACTGTAATTTCAAAAGTTACAATTTTATGTACAACCTTTACAAATGGATAATTTTAATGGCTATAAAGGCAAAATTTTAAATAAACTTTATTTGAATATTAATAATTTTTTATTGCAAATTCCATTATTTGTTCCGTTATTAAAATCAATTGTCACACTGTAATATGCTCTATTATACAAATTTTTATGATTGTAAGAGAGTTTTTATGCATGAATAGAATTTACGTGTTAATAAATGCATACATTGCTCAAAAAATTTGCTTAAACTTGAAATTACACCATTTAAATTTTCCCATAATTTTTTAGTCAAAAATTTATAACTAAATTACAGAAATTTCCAAATAAGGATTGTATTAAAAAATTATTTTGTATTAGTGATCTTCTTCTACATAAAAGTAGCATGTAATTTTGTTCTAAACTTTAATGTATTCTTCTCATGGATTTAAATATTATTACGAGTGTTTTGAAAGTTACGTCATACATATTTTTTGGTTAACAATTAGAAATGGTGTAGAACAAATATTAATAGAAGCGAAACAAATTTAGCAAAATAATAAATATTTATTATACGGGTTCCAAAAAAGTTATAGGCAAAATGCAATAATAAAATTATTGAAAAAGAAAGAATAAAAATAAACGTGAATTTCTAGACTGCAGGTGTTATAATACAATCAAAGTTAAAAAACAAAAAATATTTCGTATTAGTTACATTTAATATGTTCAATATTTTGATATGTTGAAGTACTTTGTATAACCGCGTATATTTATATATATTTGCCCGACATAATTTATAATTTAAGGAAAAAAAAAAAAAAAAAAACGTTAGTAACTACTTTTTTGTAATATTTAAGAAATTTTATATATAATGCACAAATTTGACTGGATATATGAAAGAAAATTAAATTTTTTGGACTTATTGATAGTCATCTCAAAAAATTTCTATCAAAGATTCGGCTTTAATCTAATATAATATATAATATTGACTGTGCCGAAGCCGATATCCAAGCCAAGTTTGAAGGTTAGTTTAAAGGAGAAAATAAAATCCGAAGAAATATACCTCCATCGGGCCTGTTGTGCGCTCATTTACGAGTGCCTCTGGTGGCAATCAAACTCACTAGATCCGGTCTAACTGACTTGAACACTAACTGCTAACCTACCGAAGCTACTTATAACCTTCTAGAGGCACACACATCTCTGGCATTACTACTGAAATAAATTTTTTAAAAATTAAATAATTTTACACAAAAAATCGATTGAAATAATTTAGAAAAAATATAAAATTTTGGAACACTTAAATGAAACCGAGTAATTAAAATAAAATTTGTTTTTTTTTAGATGGCGATGTGTACAGGAGATTTTGTTAAAATAATTCCACCTATAACAAAAACACAATTTCCGTAAAAAACTAAATGCGCACAAAAAGCTGAAAATAGTTTTAACATTTTTATCGCTTTACAACATAAATTTGTTTATAAACAAACAAAAAAAAAAAAAAACAACATTTTAAAATGCGACGAAAACATCCGGATTTAAACTTCCGATTGACATCGCTCAATGTAAAATCGTCGTTTGTGGTTTTGATGTTTCTATCCGTTCTATTGCGAATGTCGATGGCAGTGGTCTACAACAACAACAGTGATGGGGAGAAATTAAAAGCGAACTTGTACAACTACCAATGTTTTACTGATAAAGGTATTTATGTTACAAAAACTAAGAAATTATATATAGATTATGGTTGACCATACGTTAAAATATATTTACATCTAATTTCATAAGAACCCGGCAAAAAATAAATGATGTCATATTTTATAAACGACATCTTAATCACATCTAAAAATGCGATTACATATTTTTCGATTTATAAACCAAATATTTCCTTACAAATGAAAACACAGTTAAAAGTGTGTAAAGAGCTGTAGAAAAGTTACTACAAATAACATACATATTCGAAGTATATCAACAGTCATTGAAAGAATGTGATTTATTTTTGACATCCAAATATCGGATTTTTACTGCTGCTAAAAGTAAGATTAGATGTAGTTCAAAGTTGCCAAAAATAAACAACATCTTTCAAATGACACGCTAATGTAAAATTCATAGGTTTTTCGCCTGAATTTGAACCATTTCGAGTTGTTGTTGTTGTTGTAACAGCTAAAACTATACAATAATCTAGTTGGGGGGTTCTACATCAATGTCCAGGCCAAAAAATTGGGCTACTTCAACTGTATGCGTCCATAAATCCATTGGACAGAGTGAAGTAGGGTTGGCTGAGCAGTTGAATATGTGGTGGGTATCAGAACCATTTCGAGTTACTAGTTGTGATGAAAATACTATGTCTTTTTCCACACTTTTTTGCTGGGAAGACTTTTCATATCATCCATTATAGCGCATAATAAAAACTTTAGCACTCGAATAGTTGAGATCGAAACATCCCTGCGTATGCTTCATATCCACCAAAAGCTTAAGAAATTTTTTAACAAATAGTACAACAAACAAAATTTTTATTTTTTTAGACAATGCCTCACCGAATTTAAGTTTTCGCCAAAGCACAATCGGTATACAAGTTTCATATTGGCCATCGCATCAAATTATTACACGAATATTTGCAATATTTCTCAGAGATGTTCTTCACTACAAAAATGTTTACATACTACCAATAGAGTTTAATGGAAATCCTGAAGAAGACTACTATGAAGGCAAAAGACTTAGCAATACTCTTGACTTATTAATGTAAGACCAATGGTGCAATCGTTTGTTCCATATCACTTCCTCATATGCTTTGACCAATTTATAGAAAACATCCTCAATATCCAAATTTACCAATGATAAATTTAGGCGTATGGACACCACCAATGGGACATGGTTTAAGACCGATGGAAGTCTATGAGTCAGGTGTCTCGTTAGATCCTGGACGTTTTGGCTGGTTTGTTGGACCAGAAGTGAATGTTACCATGGAAAGTCTGCACTACTCAATATTTTTGAACAGGTCAAATCCATTCTATGAGCAATATATAATGGATGAAAGTGAACTACAGAAGCTTACGCATGGAAATGAGTAAGTGAATGTTAATTTTTTGTTTAATTCTGAATTATTAACCTTATTTTTGTATAGATATGAATACTTTGTAAGTCCCATGTGCGAAAATGTTCAATGTGCAACACTTTTGGCAGAGTATAAAACGGAAACCTCATTTGTACAAAATCAAATTAAAGAAATGAACGGTTATTTGAATATACTATGGTTGGGATCGCGTTTTCGCTCTGAAATCGATCGTTTATATTTAAAATATACTGATTATAATGCGAGTGGTAAAAATAAAAGATTTTTAGTTTTGCACTGGAACCCTTCGGATGTGATAGATGGTAAACATAAATTTGAACATATCGAATTACCGCTTTGTGAAGAGTCACTATCACTGTGGAAATCATATTGTAAATACGAATTAACACCAATTTTTAAGTATCACTCTAAACACCTATTGGCCGATGAACGCCTAATGCATTCTTTACGTTTGTTTTGGATAAATAACGATGATCTAATGCAACTATTCAGTGACCTTGATCAGAAACGTTCAGAAAAGGGTTTCGTGGCGGATGGAATGTATAATGAGTTGGCATGTGATTGGCTTCGAAATCATACCGAAACTTATAATTTGTGGATATCTAATGAACCCATGACGCTCTCAATTGGTGCTATATTTCCTATAAAGAAAAATACCAGAGGCCATCAGAATCTAGTGTATGCAGTGAAGAGAGCTGTACAAGCTGTTAACAGTAATAGCACAATTTTAAGAAATTACAATTTAAATGTCATTGAAAACGATGGCGAGTGTAAAGCGGACGTTGTAATGAAATCGTTTATTCATCTCTTCAATGTACCAAAACTTTTGGGTGTGGTTGGACCTGCCTGTAGTGAAACTGTAGAACCGATTGCTGGTATATCCAGACATACCAACATGGCTGTCATTTCATATTCGGCCGAAGGTGCTACATTTTTGGATCGCCAGGCGTATCCATTCTTCTTTCGAACTATTGGTTCTAATCGTCAATATGAAGATGTTTACATTAGTCTCATGAAAAAAATTGGCTGGAAGAGAGTGGCAGCTCTAACAGAAGATGGTCAAAAGTACACCGAATATATTTCTCATATGGAAACTACACTAAAAAATAACAATATGGAACTGATAATAAATAAGAAATTTTTGAGTGATATAACGCATGTAGAAATGAATAAGGTATGTAATGGCAAGAACAAGACTGAAATAAATTTTAAAATTAAAGAAAAACTTATTTTATTTCTTTAGTATTTAGTTGATTTAAAAAATCGGCGTGCAAGGATCATAATAGCAGATATTCATAATAAGTATGCGCAAATGGCTTTATGCGAAGCATATAAACTTAAGGTAAAATAAGATTAATATTTTCAAATGAATTATTCGACTATGGTTTCTTATTGCAATAGATGACGAGTTATCAAGGCTACGTATGGTTCTTACCATCATGGCTGTCAAAGGATTGGAAAATTGTTAGTGCAGAGGGCAACCACAGCTGCACAAATCAAGAACTGGAAATGGTATGATTGTGAAAATTCGTAAATAATATATAATATATTGATGTATCCTTTCTGCAGGCTTTCGAAGGACATTTTAGTATTATGCACGCTCCATTTGGAGGTAATGCAACTATTATGCAAGAACATATTTCCATAGAAAAATGGTTGGAGTCATATAGCGCTAATGTCAGCAGTGTTTCAAAGTATACGGCATTTGCTTATGACGCCGTGTGGGCTTTTGCTCTTGCAGCCGATAAACTGCTGCACGAAAACAGGGACGCTGTTGAAAATTTACGTTCCAAAACTGTCGTAAATCGCTTTGCTGATCTTATTTGGGAAACAGACTTTGTTGGGCTTTCTGGAAGAGTTCGATTTGGTCAAGGAGGTTCCCGCATAACTGAACTAATAATAAGACAGTGGCGGAATCGTCAGTCAGTTGAAGTTGGTAAATATATACCTCAGCTTGTGGGCAAAGGCCGTAACTTGCGAACCAGTGGTGGGAATTTTGTATTAAACGAAAGCGCAATAGTGTGGTTTTTTGAGGGCAAACCTCCAGGTGATGGCAGATTCGATTGTAGGTTTTCAGCGTTGGCAGAATTTTTAAATACTGAATGCCAGAATGCAACAATAGCATTCACAGCGCTTCTTTGTATGATTGTCGTTGTGCTCATATCGCTTATATCTTTCTATTTCTGGAAACGACGATATGATGAAAAACTGAAACGTTCTGCCAAGATTATGAAAAATTTCGGTATCGATCTTTTGTCTCCCTCCCGTAGTAATGCAAATACATTAGATAAGTGGGAAATACCTAAAGAAAATGTTGTTGTCAATCGACGTTTAGGTGAAGGTGCCTTTGGTACCGTGTATGGTGGTGAAGCTAAAATTGGAGTTGAAGGTTGGACAGCTGTAGCTGTGAAAACTCTCAAAAGTGGGGCATCAACTGAAGATCGCTTAGATTTTTTGTCGGAGGCTGAAGCTATGAAACGATTTGATCATAAAAATATCGTCAAACTCTTGGGTGTTTGCCTGCAATCCGAGCCAATTTACACAATTATGGAGTTTATGTTGTACGGAGACCTGAAAACATATTTACTGGCCCGTCGCCATATGGTCAACGAAAAAAATTCCGATGACTCTGATATTTCATCTAAACGTCTTACAATGTATGCAATGGATGTTTCTCGTGGTTTAGCATATTTAGCGCAACAAAAATATGTGCATCGAGACATAGCATGTCGCAATTGTTTGGTCAATGCTCAACGAGTAGTAAAGCTGGGCGATTTTGGAATGTCACGGCCCACATACGAAAGTGATTACTATCGTTTTAATCGTAAAGGTATGCTACCTGTCCGATGGATGGCTCCAGAATCACTGGCCTTGGGAATGTTTACTCCTGCGTCGGATGTTTGGGCTTTCGGTGTTGTTCTTTTTGAGATCATAACATTTGGATCATCCCTCTATCAGGGTCTGACAAATAATCAGGTATTAGAGTATGTAAAAAGTGGAAATACTCTAAGTATACCCGTTGGAATAAAGCCCCACTTAGAAGGACTAATAAAAGCATGTTGGAATCAGGATCCCAAGAAACGTCCTACTGCCGCCGAAATTGTCGAATACATTTCAAAATATCCTACTTTGTTAACACCTTGTCTTGATTTTCCAAGTGCTTCTATTGAGATGGCTGAGACTGAAAGTGATGAACTTGAACTATTGCCAAAATCTCGAAAATGTTCGCCACTTAAAAATGGATCTGTTTTAGATGTTGTGGCCCAGACATCAATTGCAGACAATATTGAAAGACTAAACAATTTCACTAATGAAAGAAAAACGACTGCGGAATCTAATATCGAAATGCCAACACATATGACCAATAGTGGAGTAGAGCCACTTGAATCATCACCTATTACACCAGATGGTTACAGCATTATGTCTCCATTACTGATGCATCATGCTGAAACTGCTCCATCCTCTCATCAACAGACTTCATTCTAATTGTAAACTAGAAAATAGAAGACAAAATTACCTGGCATAAAATGCACAAAAACGGATACACAAAGAAAGTTACTTTTATACCTCATAAATATTTTTTTTGTATATACATACTATATGAATAATTTCTATTTATACATTTTTATATTATTATGTTTTTGTACTTATCATACTTTTGTATGAAACTTTGTATATATTTTGTAAATATTGAAAATGTTCAAAACAATTGTAATTTAATACCTTAATTTTTAAGTTTATATGAATCTATAAAAATATGTTCCTCTTTATAAACAAAGAAATCTAAACTTTTTTATTCTTCCAAAGATCATCGAAATTTCAATAAATACACAATATTTTTACTTATACACTACCAGTATAACTTCTAAGTAATTTTAAAAAATAGTTATAAAAAATGGACGTCTAACACAGGGTTGTCATAAGAGGATTGTACATTTTTCGATTCCTAATCAGTGCCTTGGTAGTAGAAACAAACAGAAACAAAAATGTTCAAATATGGTAGCGGATTTATAATTAGTGGCCTCCGGTAGGTTAGTGTTCTAGTCTGGTAGACCGGAGGTGTTGGGTTCGATTCCCACCTGAGGCACAGATTAAGGAGCGCAGAACAGGACCGATAGAGGCCTAGGTGTATTTCTTCGGATTTGATATATGTATGTATATTCACCCTCCTTTCAAACTAACTAACTAGTCATAGATAGTTCATTGGAACTGTTTCATGTTTCGTTCGTCTCTACGGTATTTGGGCATTCATCAAAACTTTAAAAACACCCCAGCAAAAACTCGGTAATGGGTTGTACTTCCATAAACACTTACTTTTCAATGACTACAACTTACCGTCTGCATTACTTAGAAGTACTCTAGTAATGACTTTTTTATAATCTGATATAGAAGTACTTTATTTTCGGCTTTGTCATTTTATTTACACATTTTATTTAATTTCGTTTTAAGAATTGTGTTTTACAAAAAAATAAAAAAAAATAGTTTTGTATGTGAAAACCATTATTTGACGCGCAAGCAGTGGTGCAGTGTGTAGAACATTTGACTAACAAACCGAAGTTCCTGGTTCGTATTCTAGCTGGCTCTTTTTATTATTAAAAAACAAAACAACTTACTTAACAACTGTTTTGTAAGAGAAATATGCATGTACTTTTTTAACTCCCTACTTGTAAGCGTGCGTAGAAGTACTTGCCTCCAATGACATCACCGTGTTAGCTTTTTAACTCATTACTTTTCAATGTAAGTTTTTCCTGGGACATTACGGATTAGAGCAAAAATAGTACAAATTATCTGGAAAAAACATTTTACTTTCAGATAACTATAGCTATATATGAATTTCTCAAAACTTATAGTTTAGTGAGTTCACGATTTAACGAACGAGAAAATCTCTTTCCACTGAGTACCATTATGACAATTAAATGAATAAATTTTGTACTCGATATAGGTACATACATAATTAATTTATAAAAAATTGTAAGTTCAACAGAATAAGTATTATATTTTTGATTACAAATTCCAAGAAATCTTTCAGTTAATGAAAAAATTAAAAGAATTTAATTAAGAATTTAAAATCTTTATTGTTTTTATACCCTACACCACTTTAGTGGGGTATACCTACCTTAAAGTATACCAATCGGCTTAGAATCGTTCCCTGAGTCGATTAAGCTATGTCCGTCCGTCTGGCTGGCTGTCCATGTAAACCTTGTGCGCAAGGTACAAGTCGCAATTTTCAAGATAATTGGGTAAAATTTGGCACACACGCTTTAGTGGGGTATACCTACCTTAAAATATACCAATCGGCTTAGAATCGTTCCCTGAGTCGATTAAGCTATGTCCGTCCGTCCGTCTGGCTGACTGTCCATGTAAACCTTGTGTGCAAGGTACAAGTCGCAATTTTCAAGATAATTGGATAAAATTTGGCACACACGCTTTTGGCCCAAGGACGAAGCCTATTGAAAATGGTTAAAATCGGTCCATTATTTCACCTAGCCCCCATACAACAGAACCCCCCGAAAAGTGCTTCTGAGCTCATAATTATGTTATATATACCTGTATATTGATACAAATCGGCATAACTAAGTTTTACACAAGTCTTGATGACCTCGCCATATTTCGTAAAGATCGGGCCTCATTTGATCCCATACAAAGTCCCCTCCAGAAAATTACTTCAATGCACAAAATTAACTAGCACAAATAAATATTAAATAAATATTATATAAATATAAATACATTTACAATACTTTATCGGGTTTGGTCCATATTTGCCCCTAGCCCCCCATGTAAAGCCTCTTTCAGAAAATTAGTTTTTCATCCATAAATTGCTTAAATGTATCGGAACAATTTAATATTAAAGATAAAAGCTTTATTATGAAAAATAAATCACATTTAATATTCATAACTGGTGTAGGGTATCATATGGCCGGTCACGCCCGACTATACTTTTTTACTTGTTTTTTTTTTTTGCTAAAATGGGGATTTAATTTAAAAATGGAAATTTTTTGGGGACGAGTCAAAATTATTCTGGCAACACTGCCAAATACAGCCAAGCTAAGACAATACGTTCATCATTATACATTCGGTAAATTTTGTTTATACAGTACATACATTTTAGTAAAGACACAACCCATATAAATTGATTGGTAATTAGTTGTAATTAGTGTAGTCAGCAACCGGGAACTTCTTAAAGTGAAATGGTGGCAGTGTTAAACACAACAGAGCACGATGGGGCAGCCATATAGTGACTTGTGGAGATAAATCAAAAATTAAAACTGATTTTTATAAAATAATTGATATATGTATATATAAATGATTTATTCACAACATTTACGAATTTTTAAGACACAGCCGAATTGTATACATATGATAAATTAAATAAGACTTTTAAAGTTAATGTTGTATAAAATGGCGTCATGAAATAACAAAAATGAAATAACTCCCTAAAAATTTATTCATAATGCAACAACAACGAATTTTGGGGATTTAATTCGCTTATTGGGGCATTATTTCACATTTAAAAAGAGGAGTTATTTCATTATGAAATAATTCCTCAAATATTTTTATTAAGCGATTAAACTGAAATGTATTAAACTTTAAAACCCCACTCGAAAGTATGCGCGTCCTACTTTTTTAGAAATGTCACTAAAACCGACTTGTTCCATGATTTGTTATTTTTTATCTACAGATGTCGAATTTTTAAATGGGAACTTATTTCATTTTAAAACTAGGGATTTGTTTCAAATGAAATAAAACCCCAAAAATGTGATATATAGTATAGTTTTTTTTTTTATTATTAAAATAATAATATTAGAGTTGTATTAATCCTTAAACGAAATGAACAAAATAAACTTATATTTAGTATTGAATGCACTTTTTATTAATTAAAATTACCTGGTATACTTTAGGAAGCAATCAAATAGGATTCTATTATAGTCTTGTAGTTCTTCATTATGTCATATCGTTGCTCTCTTCTAATTCCCAGCAAAAAAAAAAGAGAACTTCCAAAGAAGCGAAAAAGATGTAGAATTTACTTCATGGAAGTACTGAAAAAGACCTGAAGAAGTGATGATTTTAACACAGGCTTGTCATAGGAGGGATGTCCTTTTTATTTGATTCCAAATTCACTACTTCTGAATTCATTCTTATACATTACATTTGATACCTATTATCCCTTTAAATATAAATGAAATTGAATTTAAAAAAAGTAAAATGTATTTCTTAACCCATTTGGTTTTAATAACTTAAAGTGTTCTTTAGAATATTTTATTTTTGTAAAAATTATTAAAAGTATAAACATAGATCAGGTAAGCGCAACATCACTGAACTTAGCGAAATTTCTTTTTTTTTGCTTCTTTTCGCCTTTAAGCTAAAAATTGAGTATTTATATTTCTTGGTGTTTGTATTCTTCTATCATATAGAAGTGTTAAAGCGCAGTTGAATATACGAAAATAATGTTTTTTGTTATTGAAAAATGTCTGTTCTCCCCTAACTGTCATCCAGAAGTGACAAAATCGTATAGTTCCAGATGATTAAAATACAATAGTAATGTGTACACTCTTCCAACTATCTTCTAGGAGTGATTTAAACATACAAGCCAAGAAGATACAAATTCTGAAACTATGTATTTTGTTATTGTAAAATTCAGAAGTCAAGAAGTCATTAGAAAGTATACTTCCAGTTGAAAAAATGCAAAATTCATGTTTTGTTTAAGCAAAATGGGTACACTCTTTCTAACTATCATCCAGAAGTAACTTAAAATTATACTTCTAGACGGCGAAAACTCAAAATCAATGTATTTTTTTTTTTGTAAAATGTGTGTTCTCATCTTGCAATCGTCCAGAGGTAATTCTGACGTGGCGTCTGGGGTGATCCACGACAGTTTTGTCTTCCAAATTTTTTAAGCGTTAGGGTGCCATTATTACTTCTTTTGAACATCAAAAAAACATTAAAAAAATAGTAAAAGAGCAAAATATCGTAATGTTGCAATTAATTATTTCTACATACATATATGATGAGTTCTACCCTTAAACAATTAAGTTTAGGTTATTTTTAATAGGTTAAAAGATTTTCAATAGAGGACTTTATATTATGAGCCGATCCGATGAAAAATGATTTGTATACATACAAAATATGTATATTCGAGTCGATTTTTTCCCGACATAGAAATTAGTTCATAAGTTATTTAGTAAGATTTAGGCACCAACTCAATGGACATATCACCAGATAAAAGCAACTTTGAACATCCTTCCGACGAAAACAAGTTAATTTTCGTACTCGCTGTCGCTTCACCTAATAAAACTTTAACGTAATCATTTTGTGAACGACGAATACCTTCGTTGAGTGTTCCGAAATTTTCCAAATGTTTAATTTCCGACGCCTATGCAACTAGCTCTTACCGAAAACAATATTTTAAAATAAGGTAAGATGTAGTGAACAATTTATTTGCGCCTCGTCAAAGGCTACATCTTCCCTTTCAAAGAGGGATTTTACAAAACAATAATGCACTTACACTTTTACTTGAACATTTAAGACAAAACTATGGAATGGTTTATGTGCTCACTGCAAAACTTAACAAGAATGGCAAATGGTTTAGTATATTCTTACAATACACTAATAAAATATGCAGAAATACTCATGCTATGTTTTATAAAATATACTACACTTAATTAATTAAATACGTAGTTTTTATTTACTCAACATTTTGCAATACAAACTGACAGCTCAAAAACTAAAAAAATTATATAAAAACAATTTGATTTGCAACTAGTGTTGTAAATAAAAGCTGAAAAAATCGTTCACAATTCATAGCAAATATTTACAATTGCATAATTACAATTACAAAATTACTCCAGTGCCCCGTTTCTGTAATTCTCGCATCGAGAAAATCTGTCGAAAAATTCATGATCATCTTGTGTAAAACAGGGTGAATACAAGAAATTTAAAAAATTTCTTATTAAATTTGAATGAGTACAGTTTAAAAATAATCAGAGTCACACTGTTAAAAAATGGAACAGATCGTGATTTGGCTATTATATTTAATTTTAAGATTTGCTAAAAACAGGACACAATAAAAATATTCTTTCTCCAGAAGCGAATATCCAAAACTATGGATAAATTTTGAAACTTCAGATAATAGATCCTGACGTGGCATTAAATCAGCAAATCTGTAACACTATTAATCAAATTACTTTTGACTACCAGATATAAAATTTTTTACATATGGGAGATGCCACACAAATTTTGCCAGTTCGCCAAAAAAATTGAATAATCAAATAGTTTCCCAGATATATGTACGAAATATTGTATTTGATTCATATGGGAGGTGCCAAGTCCCCATTAAAAGACCGCCCATTTTTCTCTAAATGTTCACATGAATGTCAAAGTTCTTCATGTAAAATTTGATTTTCATCAAAGTGTTCAAATGGATATTAAATATCGTCATGCTAAATTTGACGATTCTAGCTCTAATAGTTTCTCATATAAAGGAATTTTTGCATTTAATTCAAATGGGCGGTTCCACGCCCCCTTTTTGCTAGTCCGACAATTTATTACCCAAATGTTTACCTGGATGTCAAAGTTGTTCGTGCAACTAAGTAATTACAAAGCTATAAAAGGATAGACCATTTCCTTTGCTTTCTTTTGAGCAAAAAATACAACAAAAAGGACCATTTTGAAAAAAATACGGGCAAATTAAGTGCCAAATATTGAAAAAATATTATTATTTAGTTAACAAATACTTTTTTTGGTAGATATCCCACTCACATTCCATTATGGGACTATAAAGCCCTGAAATTAAGTTGTATAAGCTTTCTTTTGAGCAAAAAAATGGACCATTAAAAAAATTATTATTTTTTTAAACAATGAAGAATTTTGTAGTTGGGTCACTTGATATGAAATTGCCCATAAACAAATACACAATATATGTGTGGCCAAAATTTCTAATTATATTTTCCTTTTGAAACTTATGTACCTGTTTTTCGATCTGAAATCCAATTGCGGCATTCATTCAACCAGAGTAATTCCTTTTTGCTGTAGTGAAAAAATGATTCTTTTTGTTATGTGTCTTAATTTTTTTCTACGATTGAATTCTTTTCTTTGGTTTACCATTAAAGCTTCTTGATTAACACCTTCAATATCATTCTTATTAAAGTTTCTTCTCAACTACATCTAGTGTACCTTCATAAAACTCGATAAGGTCTCTAACCTTCCGTTTTCAAGTCAATTGAACTCATCAGACAATTGCTTGATGTTTTTGCAGTATTCCATTTCTTGAGTTATTATGAAGATAATTTTTGAAATTTAATTAACATTTTTAAGACTTCTTGGCGCATAATTTATTTTAAGCAAAGTTTTGAAGTAAGAAAAAATACTACAATACAAAAACAAGTAAGAAATTATAGTCGGGCGAGGCCGACCATATAATACCCTACACAAGTTACAAAAAATGTGATTTAGTTTTCATAATAAAGCATTTAAGTTGAATTGTACCTTGCTCAGATATACTTAGGCCATTTATTGTTGAATAAAATTGTGGACATTTAAGTCGTATTTTGAAGGGGGCTATAGTCAAATGAGACCCTATAATTAAAAAATTCTTGAGCGTCATCAAGGCTAGTATAAAACTTGGTTTTGCAACTTTTTGTCGAGATACGAGTATATTAAACATAATTATGAACTTAAAAGCCCTATTCGTCCGGTTCAGTTGTATGGGGGCTAGGTGAAATAATGGACCGATGTTAACCATTAACCAACAGGCTTCGTTTCCGGTAGCAGTTAAAAAAAAAATGTGATTTAGTTTTCATAATAAAGCATTTAAGTTCAGATATACTTAAGCCATTTATTGTTGAATAAAATTGTGGACATTTAAGTCGAATTTTGAAGGGGGCTTTGAATAGGGGCTATGATCAAATGAGACCCTATAATTAAAAAATGCATGAGGGTCATCAAGGCTAGTATAGAACTTGGTTTTGCAGTTTTTTGTCGAGATACGAGTATATTAAACATAATTAAGAACTTAAAAGCCCTATTAGTCCGGTTCAGATGTATGGGGGCTTGGTGAAATAATAGGCCGATGTTAACCATTTTCAACAGGCTTCGTCTCCGGTACCATAAAAGATCGTGTGCCAAATTTCATTGAATTCGTCCCTAGGAGAATAGAAGATCATGTACCAAATTTCATTGAATTATCTTCAAAATTGCGACCTGTAGTTTGATTACAAGGTTTACATGGACGGACGGACATAGCTAAATCGACTCAGAAAATGATTCTAAGCCGATTGGTATACTTTAAGGTGGGTATAGGAGCAATATTATTGTGCGTTACAAACATCAGCACAAACCCAATATACCCTCCCCACTAAAGTGGTGTAGGGTATAACTACTTGATCATAAACACGCTAGAGTTTAAGATTCGGCATACCTTCTACCTGTAAGCTACATTTTACAAAATTCAATATACAAATACATACTTATTTTAAGTTATTTAATAAATTGTGAAAGTTAATATAATGATGATCATTTAGTAATTTCTCTATATGTAAGTATATGAAACTAATTTTGATCAGCCCCATAATTTGGAAATTTTATGGGGCTACGATCAATTATGGGCCGAAGTTTTTCGGAAGTGGACGTTATATGAAAGCTGTGACCAATTATGGACGGATTGGGAAACAGTTTTGCAGATTGAATGGTATATAAAAAAAAACTCATATCAAATTTTGCCGTGATATATCTTTTTTAAGTAATTTTCGGAAGTTAATATTTTTCCACGTTATATTGTTAATAATTAAATCTTTTACAAAAAAATGTAATTTAAGCAAATGTTAATTGGAAATGAGTTTGGTTTTGATGCAAAACTGTGTGTATTTTGTTGGAAAAAAATGTTCGACTAAATTTTAAATATATTTCTTTAATTTTCGAACTAACGATAGTAAACTGAAATCGTACTTTCGCGGAAAAGGAAACTACCCTCACTTATTAAATTTCATATCATTCATTCATTAGATACATATGTATGTACTTCTTCTAATTAGGAACTTATTAATTCCAGGGTAATCGTTTAGTATATTTCATGTAACAAAATGTCTTTAAAAATACTTATGCATTATGAAATTATAGGTTTAGAAGACTATGGCTTCGAAAATAGGACATCAAATATATTAACACACTATAGGCGGAACAATTTTCCAAAAGTAATGATGGCAATTAGTAGCAAACATTTTGGAATAGGCAAGTGTTGTTTGTTTGGCGCTTAAGTTATAGAGTAAAACAAAAGTGTGATAAATAAAAAGTATTCCGCTTATTAAAATGGAAAATACTCGAAAAGTCATGTAAATATTAGTGCGATTCACGATCTGGTCTATTTTTGCAATAGTATTTATTCAATTGTAAATATTTGCTACTATTTGTGAACGATTTATTCTGTTTTTATTTACAACGTACTGTTCAAGTACGATACACCTAATTTAATAAAGAATACGCGAAATTGTTAAGTAAACCAAAAAAAAAAATTATGTTTATTTTTAAGGGCATATTGTGAGTTGGAAAGATATAGAGTATTTTAATAATATTGACTCTTGTTTACCCGTAAGATGTGCTCCTAAACTTTCCGAAAGTCATATAACAAACGGTAGTATCTGGAATGAATACATTGTATTCATCAAGTCTCATGGATACGTCTGTCTCTAGCTCCAACGATGACAATAAATCATAACACGTATACGAACCAATGTCTTTAATAAAAGCAGTGCAATTTCACAACGTAAAACATTCCATTTCAAATTAAATGATGAAGAAAAAGTTTTTTGATTTTATATGTTCACAATTTTTGTTCTCTATGACAACAACTTTGACTCATAGTAAATAAAATTCGGTACGGTTTTGCAAGATATGGGCCTGAAAAAAATGATCCCTTTTTTGCAAAAATGACACCGAGTCCACAAATCTTTGGTGAACCATAAAAAAGAGCATGACTTTAGTAAAACTGGGAAACTTTTCTTGGTATTTTATCACGTAGTGGTGCCGTATATGGTTATATTTCCATGACTTAAAAAAGTGCAGACAATGTTTTATCAGAACAATTTGGAGCAATTTTTTGTCCTAATTCGTAGAGGATCAGGAAAGATTAATAGGGGATTAATTGCGTAAACGTTGTAAAAGAAGGTAATTGTGAAATACACGGAGAGAATGGAACGTCTTAAACTATTTCGAACATCGTATTAAAAAAACTATTTCAGATTATATATATTTCGTTATTTTTTCAGTTTTTCGTAAAAACGCATAAGAAATACAAAAATATTAAACAATTCTGACACGAATGTAGGTAATACAGTTTTTTCAACTATAAATGTTTAGTATTTGCTTTCTTTAGATTTATCGTTAATAACTTCGATTTATCGTTAATAACTTCGGCAAAAATATCTGTATCAAATTTTGCACATATAATTGGTCACAGCTCCCATATAAGGTCCACTTCCGAAAATTACTTAAATGCACATAACTAATTTAGAAATAAAGATATTGAAATAATATTTAACATTAATATGTATTGTGTATACATATATCACTCTGCAAAATATATTTTGGATCGGTCCATAATTGGGCATAGATCTCATATAAGGCCCATTTCCGATAACCACGTAAACGCACATATTTCATAACTGAATGAAGATATCGGTATAAAATTAGTCATGAATGTGTTTAAAGTAGATATGAAATACCCTGCGAAATGTTTTCCGGATCGGTCCATAATTAGTTACAGCTCCCATATAAGGACCACTTCCGAAAATCGCTTAAATTCAAATATCCAATTAAGAAATAAAGATATTTTAAAAAAGGCTATATAAATAAGTTTTTTTCCGATCCGTCCATAATTGTTCATATCTATCATATAAGATACACTTCAGAAAATCGCATATTTCATTGATATATCGGAATAAGTATATTTTGTGTATATAAGAAATCTTTAAAAAAATTAGGATCAATGCATAATTGGTCTTAGTTCTCATATATAAGGCCCATTTCCAAAAGTCACTTTTTCCAATATATTTCATTAAATTATAAATATATACGGATAAAATCCGACATAGTGTGTTTTTTTATCGATAAATCATTCTGCGAAATTTTGTTCGGATTGGCCATATCTCCACAAAAGGTATATATGATTTCTAAATGATAGCACCCTCATCACGGAAGCACAATTAAACTTTCACAATTTATTAAATACGTATTTAGTAATATTTATAAGGGTTTTCATAAAAAGTAGCTTACAGGTGGAGGGTATTTAAGATTCGGCATAGCCGAATATAGCACTCTGACTTGTTAATTTTAACTTTTTTCAACGATATTCATGAATAATTGCATAAAAGTACATTATTTTCTATTCTGTTTACATAGTAACAGAATAGTAATTAGTATTAGCGAATTTTGTATAATAAAAAATAAAAATTTTAATGTTGACAAAACAAAATCTAAAACAGGAAATCACCAGCAAACATAGTTAACATCCATTCATCAAAAAGGCCGCAAATTACGCACAAATTTCATCGATTTTAATCATAAAGAAATAAAACATTTTCCAAAGAAAATTTAAAAAAATTTTAACAAATAGAAAAATAAATTTTAAATATTTGAATTCAAGGCTTCTAGATTATGTTTAAAAAATAAAAATTAAAAAATCCATACCATTTAGGAACATATTCTTAAATATTATTAACTTTTGTCAATGAAAGCAGTTCATAATATTTATGCTGAAACCTTTTTGTGTGAACAATCAATATAATAATGTTTAAAACTTTATTGACAATTGAAACTTTGACGGTCTGTTCTGTATTTTGTGAAAAAATATGGTCAAGGTAGTTATAACCCAAATTAGACCCTATCACTACGTGGTATACTAATAATAATTTTCTCAGGTCATTTTGGTGCAAAAACCTAACGCGTCAAATCGTTTTTCTAAAATAATTTACAAACAAATTTAAATTAATTTTTAATAGAACAATCTATAAGTTTGAGTACTAAATTTAAAAGGGGAAGTCCGCAGTTCTTATCCTTGCTTTTCTAGGTGTAAATGTCGTGGATCAAACAATGACACTAGAAAATTTCCAATTTTGTATTAAAAAAAATATTTTTGTTGGTAAATGTTGAAAACTTTAAAGCATTTGCCGCGGAACTTTTACGCTCTGGAAAAAGTGTTATATTTATATACTTTTTCTATATATAAAAAAATTGCATTTTAGATATAACAGCTGTTATAGAAGAAATTCCGAATGTTTCCGATGTTTTCTTTAGTCACTTCTGAATGGATATTGCAACTTTCCAGGTAAAGAGAGACGTTTATTATTTACGACATTATTAATTCTAATTTCTTTTAGAAACTGCATACATTCCTTGCTAGCCCCATTTTGGATGAAGTGTCATACAGGCCGTCCCGGTATATCATAAGAAATGAGTCTTTATGATATATGCACAATTGGGACGAACGACCAATTTCGATCTGTACGACAAATTCGTCCACAGAACAGACATGTATGTTTCGTGCCTGTTTTGCAACACTCTTTTCTTTATTTAAAATTCGGCACCGTCGAATATAGCACTCTAACTTTTTATTAATTTAATATTTTAATATATAACGAATTTAAAATATACAAATGTTTTCTATTCTAAAAAGATTTCGATTTCATCTTTCTGTGAAAAGTTTTGGTAGCACTGTATATATTGTACAGCGGCTTAGATTTAAAATGTTAGTGTAATGAGCTAATTGAGGCTGATTTTGATACAATAGGTAACTTAAAGCTGTTCAGTTCGTAAATAATGTTAGTGTACAGTATAAAATCCGCAAAACTCCATTCAACTCGTCTGTCGTCTAAAGAGCATTTACTAAAGGCAATGGTAGGCGACGTCATTCATTTTACTATTGCAATTGTGTGTGACATTTCTCCTTTTCTGTATTTTCTGGATCATTTGTTGCCATGTTGTATTTCAAATACATTTTTCAAAATTATGACAAAGTACATGTTTAAATTGCTTTCCTTAAACTGTTGGTGACATTTTTGGAATTATTGTTTACTCTTAAAATGGTTTGTTTTTATTACGTACATATAATTTCATATGTACATACGATAACACAAATACATTTATTTGAACGTTAGGCCGCCTCACAAAAAAAAAACATATATACTTTTGTAACCCCACTAAAAATAAAATAAACCTTATTGTTTTGATTATGATATGCAGAATAGTTTGGGTCTATCGATGACCGATCGTGAGTGCTGGTGCTGCACTTTCCTGCTCACCCCGTTTCGGTTCAATATTAATGGTCCACCATGTTCACCTAAAAGTCCCACCGAAGTGGAACCATGTTGTGGATTAAGTTAAAGTTCTTTCGGATATTCCAAAGTATTGGTAATAAAATAATTAAAACAAATATCTTGGAGTCTTAAAATACTTGAAATATCTAATTAAATATCTAATTTTACAAACAAATGCAAAAATTTCCTTAATATTATAAAAATTTCCAATAGCAGACAAGGGACATTTAATGAGTTAGTTCGAGGATGTATACATATTAGGGTATTCAAACGATTAATCGTCGATCGGTTAATCGATCAATTCTTAACGATTAATCGCTCGAATAAATGAAACTTGCTAAATTTCAAATAACGAACAAACCGAATAATTTATATCAATTAACTGTATACAAAATTCAATATTTTTATAATAAATTTTCTTCCTTTATTAATTCCTTAATTATTTTTCTATAATGAAGAAAATTTATTGGATGATTTTTATAACAATACTTCAGAAATATTGTGAGAATTTGTAATGATTTACCTAATCCTAGAATCGGTTCATACAGAAACCCAGAAACTTTCAGATTCCTGAAAAGAAATCTTGGAAATAATGATATCGCCTTTACTTCTACATCCAGTTTTGAGGGACAGTGTTGTGTTTCTTAAGTATTTCAAATAAGTTCTTCGGCAATAGTTATACACTAGTTCATTTTAACGCATAAATCCTGGAACTGTTAAAAAATCTCAAAAACATAAAATTAACTAAATGTAAAAAATGATTTCATATGAAAAGAAATAATTTGTAATATTTGAGAAAAAACGTAATTATAAAATTTACATATTCCTTTTAAAGAAGTGGAAAATTATAATTTTGTTTGTTATAGGAAGAAAAATTTTGTAAAAAAGAAATAATATTAATAAAAAACATCCAGTTTCCAGTTTCGATTAACCGAATAATTTTGAATTATCCGATTACTAATCGGCTAACTTAAAACCTCAAATAATTATTTGTCGAATAAACAGAATAAGAAAAAAATCCGAATAATTGAATACCCTAATACATATATATATACATCAAATCCAAAGATGTACTTCTAGGTCTCTATCGAGCCTGTTGTAAATTACATTTAAAATACATACTTATATTTTGTCTTCTAGTGCTCCACGACTTTCGCCGATAATTATAAAGGAATTTTGGAATCGTTTACTGTGAAATTTTTCGTCTTCCAAATAGATTTGAATTGAACCAGGTTTAAATATATTATTCAAGCACCACAAAGATAAAGCTTAATATTACCTTCAGTGGTATTCGAATTCATGTTCTGAAATAAATTTTGACAAAAAAACATAATCAATTTTACATATAGTTAATTTATTTGCAAGGTAAATTGAAGGATTTTTTATTAGTTTATATTCGGGGTCAAAGGATTCATATAAATAAAGTTTCGCTTCAAATTTTAAATTGGTTTTTCCATCTAAACAATCATTTCTTATCTTCTGAACGATTTCATTGATTGGTGTCAGTAATAGTTCTGATTAGATATATCTTGTATATCAAGAACCTTTTGCATCGAAAAATTATTTTACTCCTGAAGTTCCATAAATAGTTATAGAACATTTTATTTTAGTTGTTAAAAGTTGCGCCGTAATAAATTTAATGTTAAGATGAATCCATATCATTTCATATCTCTTCATAGGTTCATTTTTAATTTCCATTACATCTGAGTGTATATTTGGATTATTTTTTGAATTTATATTGATTCGAGGATTCAATACAAATGCATAAATGCAGTTAATTTTTTTGTACCGAGAACATTGGGTTGAAACGGATCAAAAGTAACGCTTTTCGACTTTAGATCAGTGTGTGACTTGTTCTAAGAATTTAACATTAATAAAGTCCTACTTTTAGAATGGGATCTTTAATTTCAAGTATTCAAATATATAAAAATGATTTGTTATTTTTACAAACACAGTTAGGGAAAAAATTGTTCACAAAATAATCAATATTTTATGAAAATGGATATCATGTGATACAACTAAATCTAAGACCGTATTGTATTGTAAGCAGCGTTGCCACTCACAATTTATTTTTCTTACCAAAGTTCCGACAAAAATCTACCAAAACGTTCTAAAAACTACCAAATTTTTCCTTAGGGAGAATTGCTTCTGTTTAGAGTTTCATTATTTTTAAAACTAATACATATGTAATATCATACAATGATTTGTTCCAAAGAATCAATGGTTTACTTTTACGTAATTAGACAAAATTTCCAAATACTTTGGTACTATATAGTTATGAAATTCATAATTGCTGTTTTCGACAAAATTTGTACCAAAATCATTCCCGAGAAAATAGTAATAGTATTATATTCGGCTATGACGAATCATATATGTATATCCACCATCAGCACTAATTTGCAATTTATTGATAATAAAATTATTTCCGTAAAAGGGGCATATGGCTGTAACAGGATCAATTGTGGACCAATCGACATTTAGGTTCTTAAAAAACTGTTTCAACAGACAGACGGGCGGACATGGCTATATCGTCTTAAAATCTAACAAGAACCTAGAAAAAATATTAAAAAACTGTTTCAACAGACAGACGGGCGGACATGGCTATATCGTCTTACAATCTAACAAAAACCTAGAAAAATATATACTTACAAACGGAATCACAAAATCAATTGGGGTATATTAATTTTGTGATTCCGTTTGCAAGGTAGTAAACCCACCAAATTATATATTCATGAATCTGGCTTCTTAGAAAAAAATTAATTAGTGTGGCCTCCAGTAGGTTAGTGGTTTATGTTATAGTCAGACCTGACGCCGTGCGTTCGATTCCCACCTGAGGCATTGGTTAGGAAGTTCAAAACGGAACCGATGCAGGCCTAGATGTATTCCTTCGGATTTTATGTAACATCCTAATTTCAAACTAACTAACTTACTAACATTCATGAATCAGAAATGTTGAAATACATAGAAACTTAATATTTTCTTAGAACAAACAATATAAACTTAACAAGGATAAACTTAAGATTGACGTATTTATTAAAATTCTTATTACTTTGCCATAACAAGGTGAGAAATGTTTATAAATTCATATGCATGTGATCAAAATTATCTCATCCTACCAAATTTGGACCAAAATTTAAACCTACCAACCAAAAGTCATTTCAGAGATTTGAAACTACAAATTTCAACGCTGATTGTAAGAAAGCTTTAACTGAATACTCTCTCAAAGGTAAGGTTCACATCATATGGGTACCAGCCCACTCAGGAGTAGTCGGTAATGAAAAGGCGAATGTAATAGCTGTAAATGTACTTCTTTTTAGTATTTGTACTTCTTTTTGTCCTTTTTTTTTAGTTTACCATAATTTTATAGGTATAAATATGACCATAGACAATTATTCTACTTATAGAATCGCTATTTAAGGACTTAATAGATAATTCTCATCCATTTGATATGAGGTTTGGATGCCTTTGTCATGTATTAAATAATACATTTATTAAAAATGCTTTAAAGTTATTAACATTTGATTTAGACATCAATTTAATGCATTTTCGAAATAAAAAAATTAGAAATCTGAAGGACATGTTTGAATGTTAATGCTCCGTCATGTACCATTCGATGACTTTATCCATCCCCGCTGTGGAACGATTTAAAGAAAAACGATCCTGCCATTCTCTGAGGAAGTTGGAAGAAAGTTATGGACTTGTAATAATTGATATGTTTTAAATAACAAAGAGCTAAATGACAAATTTGAATATCAGAATAAAATTGTATGGGTTTTTAGAACGTTTTTCTATCAACAATATATTAGTTCGAGTTCTCGGTAATTTGTAACAATTTGTTACTATATTCCGTTCGCGTACTTTACAAAATTTGCAACGAGAGAGTATGAGAATGATAAATACGACAGTTCGTTGATAGAGAATTTTTTACTGGATATTTTTTCTCCAGTAAAAGATATCAAACATATGAATGTTCACAACAAATCATTGATATTTGAAAATGTAAACAAACCAAACAAAAGAACAAGTAAGAAAGTATAGTCGGGCATGGCCGACCATATGATACCCTACACCAGTTATGAATATTAAATGTGATTTATTTTTCATAATAAAGCATTTATCTTCAATATTCCCTTGTTCCGATACATTTAAGCAATTTATGGATGAAAAACTAATTTTCTGAAAGAGGCTTTATATGGGGGCTAGGGGCAAATATGGGCCAAGCCCGATAAAATTTTGTGAATATATTTATATTTACATAATGTTTTATTGTGCTGAATTTCATCGCGATATTTCTGTTTATAAGTTAATTTGGGACATTCCAGTAATTTTCTGAAGGCGAATTTGTATGGGAGCTAGGGTCAAATGGGGCCCGATCTTTATGAAATTTGGCAGGGTCATCAAGACTTCTATAAAACTTAGTTGTGCCGTATTTTACCGATATATCTGTATATTTAACATAATTATGAGCTCAGAAGCCCTTTTCGGGGGGTTCTGTTCTATGGGGGCTAGGTGAAATAATGGACCGATTTTAACCATTTCCATAGGCTTCGTGGTCCTTGGGTCAAATAAAACAGGCGTGCCAAATTTCATCCAATTATCTTGAAAATTGCGACCTGTACCTTGCGCACAAGGTTTACAATGACAGCCAGCCAGCCAGACGGACGGACATAGCTTAATTGAAATTTGGTGAATTCGAAATTTTTTAAAGAAAAAATATAAATTAATAACATACGAATATTAAAAAATGATTTGTAATTGGCTTAATTATAATTTTATTTGTCATAAATTAGTTTTCAATTGAGTTTGTTGTGAAAAATCATAGCAACCAATATCAATAGAACAATTTAATTGAAATTTTTTTTAAAATAATTGTACTTTTTTCTACTTAATTGTACTGCTTTTTTAACTACGCTGTACGTTTTTTGTTGATTTCAAATCTGGCAAGCCTACGTATGTAGAGCATGTGGAGAAGACAGTGAAACTCTGGAGCACTTTCTTTGCCATTGCCAGGCATTCGTCGAAGTTAGATCCAAGTATCTTGGAAGTGATGTTATTCCGGAAATAACATTCCTGACTAACACTGATTGGAAGATTATTAGGAATTACGTTCAGGAAACTGAGTTTCTGAACAGTGAAAAATAATTCATTCAGTTCCCTTTTTTTCATGATAAGGAGCGGACAACAGGCCCGATAATGGCCTAGGTGTATTTCTTTGGATTTGATGTAGTGTACATCCTCTTTGTTCTTGTTTTTCTTAGATTTTGTCTTAATTACATTAATGATCTATATTTTACTTACTCAGAGGAAAAATTAAACAAAAAATTATAAAATACGTGATTTAATCCAAGTTTGATTAATAGCGTAGATGTGAACGATTTTGATCCTTGACGAAAATTGCTCTGTTTTTGATTCTCAAGTACATACACTCTTCGCCACTTGAATAGCACATATATCAATTTCTGGAAACTTCTTTTTTCCCCTCATTGTAATATTTTTTGTTCTGAATAAAATGTGATACGAATGGTTGTCGTATCTGTAATATTTGATTTTATATATTTTTTTTTGTAAATTAATTGAAAAAAGCTACTCTTAAAAATTCGCCATTTGAATAGAACATCCCCCAGAAAAAGTGAATTTATAGCAACTTTTGTAATTAAAACTTATTTGTTCAATTCACAATCAAGTTGTGTGTAGTAACAGTGATTGTGAACAGATCTTTGCAGCAAGTCATAAGTTTATGTTCTCAATGAAAAAAAAAAAAAAAAACAATCAAAACAAATATACATAAGAATGTCAGAAGATAAAAAATCAAAAAACATTAAATTAATTAAACATGCGAAATAAACAAAATTAATTTCTTTGAATTTTCAATTCTTTTATTTTCTTTATTCCACATTTTAAACTAATAAATAAACTGTTTTTAATAAAATTATAGTTTTTTTGTTTTGGTAAACAGCTGTTTGTTTTTGATTTCAGTGTTACCACTTTATCGTTTTTTTTATGCTAAAATCGTTTGAATTTTTTGTTTATATGTTGAAATAAACAATTGGCAACACTAAAGTTTCTTACAACCAGTGTTGCCAGAAAAATTTGGACTTATGTCCCCAATCTTAAGCTTGAAGTCCCCAAATAATCCCCATTTTTAAATTGAAATCCCATAGTTTCCCCAATTTCTTTCATGAAAAACTGAAAAGTTCGTCACAAGTATTCTCCATTGATAGGCACTGCACAGTGGGGTCTCCCCGAACAAATCTTGGCATTAACTAAACTACAAAGTTTTGATACAAGTGATTGGTAGCGTTAGAAAGGGGAGAGCTTCTAGATTTGAAATATTAAAAAAGAACTTTGAACTTAGTGCAAATTTTCGCAAAAAATACACTATGTATTTTCATATTTTTTGGATCATTAGCGCTAAAAATTACTAATAATCCCAGCAAATACTTGGTAATGAATTTCAGTTGTAACCACTTACCTATTAACATAGTTTTCAATGACTACTATATATAGTCCTGTTTACATAGAAGTAGTCTAATAACGTCTTATTAATAATGTGATATATAACTACTTTTTAATTCATTTGTCATCTTCTTCGTGAAGCTATCGGAGCTGTATAAATTTGTTCATACAATTTAAATTGACTTATTTTTCTAATTACTTGTAAGCGATTGTGGTAAGTACTTGCACTAATAACAACACCATTTAGTCAAGTACAAAATCTCTGTGAATTTTTATTTAATTTTTCTTTCAAAAAAGCTATATATATGGTAAAAACGTATGAAAAAGTCTTTGAAATGTTTAGTGAAATCAATTTTAGTTACTCGTTAACTATTGGAGAATTATTTAAATCAATTAATTTTGTGTTTAATAATTCGATTTTTTTAAATAAAATACAAATGTTTTAATATTTTTGTTTTATGGAGTGTTAGAAAATAAATAAAAAATGCCATAGAGGCAAAAAATATAGATGTGGTGATATTAAGAACACATTATAGTATCTTATGTATATGGTCGCCGAGGGGCCATCAGCGGCCAAATAGTACTTTTTCTCCTTTAAAAATGGCAAAAAAAAAAAACATAAATATATATATATGAAAAGTGGCATTTTAATAAGTAGTGAATAATTGAATCCTATTGTGTAATGGTTATTTAAAATATAATTTTTCATACAAAACAACATTATATTTGGACTTGAAAATTAAAATTTTAAGAAAATTTATAGAATGGTAGTTTTTTATATAAAAAGGTAAAGGTATTAATTAAAAAAAAAAAAACAATATGAAAAATTATATATAAAAAACCTAAACTTTGACGCACAACCTAAAGGCCTACAAAAGGAAAATCGAAAAACTAATTATAGCGTTATATAGAACAAAGTCTTGGCTTTTAAGATACGCTATATTTTTTGCAAAAAAATAATTTTTAAATATTGACTTTTTGCCAAGTTTACTTAAAGGAGACCCGAATGTGCACTGTTTGGTATTAAAAATGGGCAGTATAGGACTTCGATTTTTACATAGCCCTCACACATATATTAATTATGAAGCAATCGTGGTAAAATTTTACACAAGTTAGGTTTATGTACACAGAAAAAAAAAATACATAGCTGGAATGAATTTTGTAATAAATAGTATGAATCGAACATGACTTTTTTTCCCAAACCATTTTCATTCAGAATATTAAAAGTTCATAAAATGTATGAATTTCAACATGACAGAATTTTTTTTGCTTTTACTTATTTTCTATGATATTCTTAAAAAATTGCAAAAAAAAAGTCCATTATCTACAAATCTGTTTCCATATCTTGTAAATAGTGATCCTATATTAGCAAATTTTGTATGATAATTAAATAGAAATGTTGAAAAACAAAATTTGAAATAAGAAAACATCAGCAAACATAGTTAAACATCCATTCTTCATCAAATCCCGCAAATTACGTGCACATCCCATCGATTTCAATCTAAAAATCATAAAGAAATAAAAAATTTTCCAAAGAAAATTTCAAACATTTTTTAACAAATAGAAAAATAAAAATTAAATTTGAAATATTTTAAGTAAAGGCTTCTAGATTATGTTTGAAAAAATAAAAATGAAAAAATTCATACCATTTAGGAACTTATTCTTAAATATTATTAACTTTTGTCAATGAAAGCAGGTCATAATATTTATGCTGAAACTTTTTTCTGTGTACCAAGAAATTATGCTGTAAGAATGGTAATCATTGGGCCACAGTTAGCCCCCATCAGGGTTGGCAAAGTTGGCACAATTGTACTTTTTGGTACAATTCGATGCTTAAAAGTACAATGGTAGTACACCAATCACTCATCTGCGATTTTGTCAGCATCTCTGCTAAAAGTTGAAATTTTCGAAAAATTTAGCAGACTCTTCTAATACAATAAAACTATATATTTTAATTTTTGCTAATTGATATGAGTTCCTTTTGTATGAAAAAATAATAAATTAGCAAAATTATAAAATTATTGTTTTTGAAAGTAGTATGAGTCCATTCAAATGTGAAAAAATCTAGTATTTCCGCAATATTTATTAAAGTTTTATGCAATATAAAAATTTTTATTGCATTTTAGACCAAATACATGTAAAATAGCTTTACACAGATCAGACTAATTTTCTATGGAAAATTTTATGCTGAATATCTTGGGAGCAGATATAACATCCCTCACACACACTGAAAGGAATATTTTAAAGAACTACATCTAGAAACAGAGTTTCTGTACTTCGGATAAGGAGAGCTCAACAGGTACTATAGTGACCTAAGAGTATTTCTTAGGATTTGATGTATTATACATCCTCCTCTCAACCTAACCTATGTATAGCTTGAAATGTTTGTTTCGATTAAGGACACTCCCACTTTAATAATAATTTAGTAAAATAATTATGATTTGGTACAATTAGAAGCAAAAATGTACTATTTTTCACGCAATTTTGTAAAATTTTAAAATGTAATTTGCTATCCCTGGCCCCCATATAAGTCCCTTCAGAAAATAACTTTAACCCTTTTTGATTTTTTGGGACATGATAGAATTCGGTAAATAATAAAATACGTTTTACTCAGAAATTTAAAATTTTTTGTTATTAGCGTTTTATTAATGATTTTTTGATTGATTTTAAAATCGATTTTTATGATACAAGAAATTTTAAATTGTTTATTTTTTTTTTAATTAATAATAAATTTACACAAAATTGTCTACAAAATCTTATAAAAACAACGAAACTTTTTTTCCCATTTTATAAAATTTTTAAAAATCGAAATTATCTTACCAATTTAGCTTGAACACAAAATTTAACTTTTTATCAAAACTGAAAATTCAATTTAGCATAAGTGAATAGTTTTGCCACATATCATGTTAAAATACATACATACAAAACAGTTAAGTGGAATCTCATGAATGTGCTCCACTAATTTGATTCGAAAATAAGTGCCTAGGACCTATTTTAGATTCAATTTTTGGGTTTGTTACAGAAATGTTACACGCTATAAAGCCTGTATAAGAACGAAATTCTACATAAACAATTGTTATATGAATCAAAATCTCTCTACCAAATTTCATGTGGGTCAGTCCATAATTGACCGAACACCCCATATTACCTCTCTTACAACAAATCGGTTTACTGTAGTGAATCGTTCAAAAATTAATGTACTATAAGATTTAACAAAAATGATATGAAACTAATAACTCTTTTAAATTGTGTAAACCTCGATACATAATTAATGGACTTATTCCGAAAATCTCCCTGATGTTCATATTAATATCAATATATCGACACCCTATATTCAAAAAGTGCTAACTCAATCTTGGGCCAAAGTGAGTTTTTGATGGCAAATGATTCCTCAATACATTCTCCACGTCTGGTATAAATTTGGGATCAAAATATTAACTTTTGTGCTTTTTGTATCTGTTTTGTCTACTACACAAAGTAGAATATTTTTTTAAGAAAATAAGTGCTATCTCCCATAGTAATTTTACAACATTTTTTGAAAGATTAATTTTATTAAATATTTATCTCCGCTATTATAAAATATGACATACTGAACAGGAATCTGTTTAATAAATTGGAATTCAATATTTAGTTTCGGAAATATAGTCATTTTTATTTTACCAATAAATGTTTCAATTTTAAAATTTTCCTTTGAACAAAATGTGCTAACTAAAGATAAATCCTTGAAAAACACAAAATGTATTAATTTGTATATAATTATAAATTGGTAAGATTATTATAAACATATTATGGAAAGAAAGTTATTAATTTGTTCAACATTATACAAATTAAACAGTTTTTTTCCTCTCCTGAAAACTAGACATTTTTGAATTAGCACTTTTTGAATATAGTGTCTCGATATGTGTAATTTTAAAAATTTTCGAACATGATTCTCTGATTTCGATGAAATTTGGTATACACATTTTTTGTATCAATACAAAATTAAAAGTTTTCCAAAATTTTCAAATTCGTTACGGTTTAGAGGTTGAAAATCCACATTTTTTCTCAAAGGCATAAAATTTAATATCGTATATTTTCTAAACTACTTTTCCGATTTTATAATTTTTGTATCTTCCATTTTTACTACACTAAAATATACAACATATACAAACAACAGAATGTGACCATGAGGGGATCTCTAGAAAGTTAACTTTTAGTAAAACAGTCCATATCATTTCTATACAAATTTAAAAATTTATACTTTTGTTCATTGATGAAAAAAATAATTCAAACAAAAAATAAATAATGTGAATTAATTTACTAAAATTCAATTTTCTTGCGATCTCCTCATGAACCCATTCTAATTTTTTTGTGATATAATTGCCAAGCTACTTTTAAAATTGTTTAAACCTAGAAAACACATACAAACTAGACTAGAAATAATAATAATGTTAATATTTTTAAGAAAAAATAAAAATCCCCAAAAATAGCGGAAAAATTACAAAAAAATCCCCAAATTTTACGAAAATCCCCAAATCCCTCCCCACGAAAATCTGTCCCCAAATAAAACTTGAAATCCCCAATTTGGGGACAAATCCCCACATCTGGCGACACTGCTTACAACATTCGAAAAACATATGAAAAATTGTCGTAGGAGTTGTATAGAGCTTTTGCATAGAAAATACCAACAACATTGTTATGACTATTGTAGCAGCTGCTGACATACAACACATACAACGCTACAACATCGATTGTGAATTGAACAATTGATTTAGATTATTTACAACGATATAAATTAAACCAAGCTATTTTAGTAATGTGTTGAACCTCCTTGGTTGACTAACACTTCACAAACCCTGTTTGGAAGTGTCTCATATAGCTTGGCCATGTAATTCAGTTGTACTGAGCTTCAGACTTCTTTAATTGCATAGATTGAATAATGTTTTCCAGACTAATAAACTTTTCGGGCAACCCATTCCCACAAGTTTTCTATAATGTTTAAGTCTGGTGATTATGGAGGGCAGCTTAACAATTCAACATTTTGGAACTCTATATAAGATTTTACGATTCGGGTAGTGTGGATCGGGGCGTTATCTTGTTGTAGGATCTAAGGGCAAGGTCCATAGAGGTCATTGAAAAACGATGTAGTTCTTAGCATTTATTCTTGAGCTTAAGAACTGATGCTCGAAGGTGCCATAATAGGAAATTGCTCCCCATACCATGAAACCACCAACTCTGCAACAACATTTATATGCAGTTTTAAACACTTATATTCGCTTTGCCATACTATTCACGAGATGAGTAAATATTTTTGTGTCAATATTTTTTAATGTCTCAAAAGAGCGTACCAAATTCATCATGATTCTTTGGTGAGCCCTTTTTGGAATATCTTAGGTTTTAGATTAGACCAAATATTTTTTATTGGGTTCTAATCCTATAACTGGAGAGGATAATCTGGAATATAAATCACTTCTTAGTAATATTTGCAGTGTATTAGATATCGTTATCCTTTCACAAGCTTTTCATCCCCTCTCCATATTTGTTTTTTTAATTGTCGTAGTCGGTATATATGAGTCCTCGAAAATGGTGATATTATCCTTCGAAATTTAGAAGTCAAAAATTGTCCATCGCCATATTTTTTTCATATTAAAAATATTACAACATAGAATTTAAATAGCCTTGCCTTCCTACATCCATTAGCGTTCGTCTGATCCAGTTCGGTCGACTTTAACTCATCTCATCCTAATTATTATTGCTTTTTTTGCTGGAACAAGCTGGGTTAACTATGCCAGCTGCATCAGGACAAAGAAATATTATGTGCATAGGATTTTAAACACCATCTCTGAAAATTCATACCTTCTGCTGCACAGAGGGAATGCGATCTTTATCCGGAACAGCCACTAACAAAGTATTGTTTTCAGTAAGTCAGCTGTTTGTGTAGTTTTAGCATATAATTTCATGCATCGAGGCGAATTCACATAAGGTCAAGGCGAGTTCAGATAAAGTGGTGTTATTCAATCAGCTGATAATTTTTTTCTTAATTCGCCTGGTTTACGTAGCTGTCAAAGTTTGTTATTATTTACATTTTTATATCTAAAAGTTTCCGTTAAACGCAGAAAACCTTCGTTAATATTTTGAATTATTTATGTAAAAAATCTATAAATACCAAAATGTTATTTAAGAGAAATATTTATTCTATTAAATGTTAACATGTTAAACAATATTGTTTTATCTTTGATATTAACATTGTGTAGGTAATGTGACTAACTAAAAAAATCTCTTCCGGAACACTTTATATAAAGAAACACAAATTAAGAATTTAGCCGGACAGCGGCAGCTTACTTCTACGTTGTGAATTTATTTTGATTTTCTTGGAAATTGTGCAATATTTAGCTATAGAAGCTTGAGAGTACCTTATGTCACTGATAAAGGTACTTTACATACATATGTACTTATTAAATATATGAACAAAAATTTAATATGCATATTGCGAAAATACATGACATTTTCTTTGTTGAATGGGTTCATACTACCTTCAAAAGCAAATATTTTACAATTTTATTTTCTAATTTATTATTTTTATACAAAATAAACTCATTTTAATATTATAGCCTATTTACACTACAACGAAATCTAGTACTTATGAAATTTCGAGCAAATCTATTTGATTTTTACTAGTTTTCCCATACAAAACAAAATCTACTTATTTAGTAGATTTTGGCAAAATGTACTTAAAATCTAGTAAAAATAGAAATGCAGCTGTCAAATAGTACTTAAAAATACAACACTACGCAGGTAAAAATTACATTTCCACTTAAAAACATACAAAAAGAAAAAAAATTGGAAAACAGATGAGGAGTTCCTCCTAATAACACTTTGGGGAGACTATATTGATGATATTAGAGGCTGCCGGAAAAAAAGTATCAGGATATATCAACTGGGATGAGGTGCAATGGCTTTGATTTTAATTCAGAGGAAGTGCGGATTAAAATACACAACCTTACAAATTAGTACAGGTAATGCAGGATAAATATCTATGGATGTACATACATACATATGTAAGTAATCTATTTTCAGGGATGAAAAGCGAAAAGTTGGGGCCTCAGGTGGGTCGCCATCGAGTTGGCCATTCTTTGAGAGAATTAATCTAATTTTGGGGACGTTCAAATCAAACTCCATTGAGTTAGTTATGGACGAAAGCATAGGTAAACTACTTTCGAACAAATATATTTTCTAATTACTCCTCTTTTGATCATAATTTTTTGTAGACACCCCCAGCACATCAAATAACTGTGGAGAAGTGGAATTGGAATCCCTAAATGAATCATCACAAAATTCATTCGATGCGCCTCCTTCAAAGAAAAAAAACTTTCCAATGATTATGTTGGAAAAAATCCAAGAGTTCAATGATATCATAAGGAAAGAGTTGGAAATGAGTGCTAAGGTTGACACCAAAATTTTAGAACTGCAGGAGAACCTCATAACAATAGAAAAAGAATGAAATTAAATTTTAAAGTCCCCATTAACCAAGTAAAGCAAAGCTTTATTGGATTTTTGTTGATCTCTAATTAATTAGTTTTTTCTTTGCCATAAAATCTTGAATTTTTGTTTTTGTTGTTGTATTATTTTATTGCAGAATATTGTTTAAGTTGTTTTTAGTTATATTAATTATTTATTAAAAAGTTCGCAATTGCGTTTCTTATTTCTTCACACTTAGGGTAGTGAAGTTTTCACAATTCGGCTGATCTCTGGTTGTTTCACTATTATATTGCAAGGTCTTATTAAATATTTCGATGTTGTTGTTTAAAAAATTGTGCAGGACACAGCAACATTTGATTAAATTTTTTACGTTATCAATTTTGTTGTCAATACCCTTACCGAGTCGCCGAAATCTTGATTTTAAATGGCCGAATGTATTTTCAACGACCCGACTATGCATGCAGATAGTCGAAAAGCGGAATCGCCTATTAATAAAACAGGAATTTTCACCCCATCATAAACAATTGCCTGTTGTTGAAAACGATCAAAGAAATAACGCAAAAAATTAACTTTTAATTCATAGATTATGATAAATATATACACCGATCGCTCCAAAACATTGTGGAAACCCAATTTGATTAAAACCGTTCACACATTTCTTTATTTTAGTTTGATTTATAAAATTTGGTGGTAAATATTCTTCTGAAAGATTTTTCCAAACTTCTTTACAAAATTCTTGTAGTATAAGGCATATAGTAGCTTTGGATTCTCCAAACATGTGAGCTATTGAAGTATATTCAGAAGGAGACTTGAGACAATAAAGGGCTATAACAATACGTTTTTGAATGGGATACATTTTCTAAATTTTTTATCAGTTTTGTTCATGGATGTAAACTTTTAACATAACAACTGAAAAGTTTGGCGGCTCATTCTAAAATTTTCGATGAACATATCATCCGACATATTAGGAACATCTTCCTCCTAAAATGACCCATGACGAACCTGTATTAAAGTGCGGATTAATATTTAGATATTATTACCTATACAGAGGTTAAAAGCCAAAGTCGTATATAAGCTTACATGTACCCATTCCATCATGCTATTTAGCAATTGTGTGTGGTAATACATTATATTTTGAAATTTTATATTCAATAAATGTTGACGTTTTTTTTTGCAATAACATTATTTCTGATTGTATCTTATTTGGTCTTGATTTTTCATTTTTGTTTTATAGTAAACTTAATTTGGAAATATAATTATTTTCTTTTAAATTTCAGTCAGTTGTTTTTATTATTAAAATGAAATCTTGCTACTGTGAAATAAATGCAGTGTAAACGATCTATATTTTGAGCAAGATTTGAAATCTAATCTACTAGATTTCGCTGTAGTGTAAATGGGGTATTATCATTATTTAATAGTTAATTACCAAACATGTATGTTTTTATGTAAATATACTAATTTATTGTATAGGAATATCATATTGTACAGAATTATTTTTTTTATATATAGGACTCATACCACTGTCAAAATTAACGGTTTGTTTGCAATTTAGATCGATTATGCTGATCTGATATCAATTTTAAAGCCGAAAAAAGTCGTAGATGGAACTCCCAATATTATTTCGGCTAAAGTTGTGAATGGACTCTATTTTAGTACACTAATAATCCAGAATATTGCCATTCAGAGATGTTAACCTTTGTTCTCGTTCATACACCATAAAACTGACTTCTAATTCCGTTGACAAAGGCAAGTTGAGTCAAAATTTCAGACTACCTCGAAAATTTTTCGTAATTCTTAAGCAGTTCTCTCAGCAACTACAAAAGATAATTCCATGAATTTTGTCACACGTCATTTCTCATAGCCCCCATACAAAGGTACATATTTCCGGAAATGGATTTATCGTTAATAACTTCCTCAAATATATCAGTATCAACTCAAAATTTTGCACATATAAAATAAATATGAACAGAAATCATACCACTAACGTAGATTGTAATCGGTCCACAATTGATCATGGCCTACTTCCGAAAATAACTTAAACGCGTATATATCATTGATAAATAAAGCTATCGAGATAAAATTCGATATGAATATATTTTGTGTATGTATAAATCACTCTACGAATTTTTTTCGGGATAGGCCCGTAATTTCTCATAGCTCCCATATAAGGTCAACTTCCGAAAATCACTTAACTAATAAAGCTATCGGGGTAAAATTCAACGTGAATATGTTTTGTGTATATAGAAATGATTAAGCGAAATTTTTAAGGATCATTTCTGAAAATAATTTAAATTGACAATAAAAGTTATCGGTATAAAATTCAACTTGAATATGAATATCGGTCCATAATTAGTCATAGCACCCATATAAGGTTCACTTCTGAAAATCACTTAATACCACATAATTCATTATTAAATGATTATATTCGGATAAATATTTTATCCGAATATTTTATTATATATTTTGCTAAAATGTTTTCTAATTGGTCAATTATAAGTCGTAGCTCCATATAAAGAAAAAACATCGTTTCAAAAAATACTAAAACGAATATATTTCATTAACAAGTAAGAAAGTATAGTCGAGCATGGCCGACCATATAATACCCTACACCATGAGTATATTTTAAAAATTTTTATTTTTCATAACGAAACTTTTATGTTGAATTTTACCTTAATTGCAAAGTATGTAAGCAATTTTTTGATAAAAATGAGGCTTCATATAGGAGTATAGGTCAAACATGGGCCGATCCTCATTAAATTTGGGAAAAGGATATATTTTTAAATAACAGTTAGTTTTGTTGAGTTTCATTGCGATACAAATGGTTACAAGTCAATTTTAGACGTTTAAGACATTTTTTGAAGGGGGGTTTGTATGGGGCTAGGGTCAAATAAGGGCCTATCATTACGAAAATCTGCAGTGTCATTTATACTTTTATAAAACTTATTTGTGCCAATTTTTAGAGAGATAGTAGTATATTTCACATAAATATGGCATAAAAATTCCAAATCGGGAGGTACGGTTGTATGGGGGCTAGGTGAAATAATGGACCGATTTCAACCATTTTCAATAGGCTTCGTCCCTGTGCCAAAAAACATGCTTGGTCCAAATTTCATCAAATTATCTTGAAAATTGCGGCCTGTACCTTGCGCACAAAGTTTACATGGACAGTCAGCCAGCCGGACAGACGGACGGACATGTCTTAATCGACTCAAAAAATGATTCTGAATCGATTGGTATACTTTAAGGTGTAGGACCAATATTTTTGTGTGTTACAAACATCAGCACAAACGTATAATACCCTCCCCACTATAGTGGTGTAGGGTATAAAACTATCGACGTCGGATTAAAACTCGACAGAAATATGGTTTGTAAATATGTATACAAATAATCCTCCTAAATTTTTTGGCATCGGCAAAATCAGCCCATAACAGGTCATAGCACCCGTAAAAAGTCTATATCCGAAAATCACATTAATAAAAAGTAACTTGCTGGTATAGGGTATTTAAGATTCGGCATAGCCGAATGTAGCACTCTAACTTGTTTGAGTTAAAAAATGTTATTTGGGGTTTTACATTAAATGTGTGTAATTCCTTTATTTATACATATTTATATTATTTGTATTCTATAATACTATAATTTCACTTCCAAATAACTTTCATAAAAATAACATAAACATTACTTCTTGAGAATAACTTCATAAGTAGAATTTGGAATCAAATAAAAGGACATCCCTCCTATCACAAGCCTGTGATAAAATCATCACTTCTGCAGGCATTTTGAAAGTTCTATTTTTGCTGGGTATTATCGGATATTACCAAAGAAATTTTGTGAGGGAGTTAAATTCTCAGAAATATGTGAAATGTGTGAGGAGAGGAAAATGTTATATGGTAATGACTTGTACTTACTCAACAACTTGTTACTTAGAGGTAGTTAATAATGACTTATAAATAATATATTATGATAATACTTATTTTTTATCTGTTAATTTTCAATGTAAGTTTTTGCTGGATATGTATGTATATGCATATGTGGCTAAATGGAAATATTCCCCATCATTTTCAACGAATTGTTGCAAATCCCAAAACGTAAACGTGAATATATATGACAATGGTTTAATAAAAACCTAATAGTACTAAAATTTAAAAAAACATCACTTCTGACACATTCAAATCCACTGTTTATTATCTTAAGAAATTAAAATGATTCACTCTTGTTTAGTTTTGGGGCTCAAATGCCATTTTTTAAATATGCTGACTGATTTTCGGTGTAAGGACAATAAAACCTGGACTTATAGGGGCTTCCTTTTCCCTATGTGAAATGTCATCAACCTAAAACTTTGATTTACATATACACAACAGATAGATTTTTACAATTGTGTATCCAGATAAAAAATATTTATTATCATTGTGTATATGTTTTCACGTTGAACTGTAGGAATCTAGTGCATACAAACATAGAATTAACTGTATTTTTTCCATTTATTCCTCTTTATCACTTCTATCGTTTTTCTCTAATTGTTTGTCGGATTGTGTTTAATGTTTGTTGTTGCACGGAATCGCTAATTTGCAACTGTAAACAATGACGCCTGTCAGATGCAATTCGAAGTGCAAAATGCGAAAAATTATTTTAACGGTTTATGGAACAAGCAGTGATGCCAGATAGAGGATTTAGTCCCCGAATTAAGGGTAAACTAATAAACCGATAATAGAGCATAATATATGTATATTAGCTATTTTTGACTGTTGTTATAGTTGAACTAAATACATAAACCACATAATGTTTTGTGGTGATACAAGGGATCAAGCTTTAAAAGCGGTATTCAATTTACTCCACTAATTAAAAGCGTTTATTCAAAAGTTATGAAATTCAATGAATGCACAAATATTATATATACCCCGCTATAATTTCCCAGTTCCGATTTATTTCATAAACTTTCCATATCTACACCTTTTTCTTATAAAAAAATTATAAAGAATGTTTATTTTAGTTAATGGTGGTATTAACTAAAAAATGGGAATTTTATTTATTTGTAAATTAGAAGCTGGAGTTTTTTTCTGGCAACATTGACAGCAAAATACATGGTGCATATCAAATGCAACAACAAAATGAATTAAACAGAATACAAATAAATAACTACAACACTAACAAAAACAATAGAAATAAAATAAGTAAAAATGGGAAGGAAGCAGCAGAAGTAGAAAAAAATAATGAAAATGAAAATATAAAAGTAGAGAGAAAACAATGATAAAAATAAATGAATGCACGAATTAAGTCGAAATAACGCTAAGAGCACTTCCACAAATAATAATAACAATAAAACAATAACAAAGTCGACTAGTTATCCTGGTTGTGCTGGAAAAAGAAAATAAAAAATCTTAATGTGTCGCATAAAAATATTATATACATTTCAAGTAATGTACTTCAAAATATTAATTTGTGTGAAAAGAGCAAGTTGGATTTTTCGATTTTCAAGCATTATTGAAAATGAAAGAGAAACCTGAGTGCACTCTTCTTGTGAAAGGTATAGACCAGATCTCCAAATTCTTGCAATTATCAAAGAAATTTATTAAAAATTGCAATAGTGATGCTTTTTTTGTCGCAAAATATTTGTTATTCGGACACTTTTAATAATAATTAAAAATTATTTCTATAAACCTTCGATAAATGTTTATGAATATGGCCTATAGAAGATTTTTAAAAAAGGATATAAATTTTAATGTAAAATTCTTTAATTAAAGGAATATTGTGATTATTTTCAATATACAAAGAGAAATGGAATTGTTTGCCAACAAAATTATTAGAATAACAAGTAAGAGTTCTATATTCGGCTGTGACGAAACTTATATACCCTTCACCATGATGTGTTCAGAAACAGTCAGTACGAATTTTATTACAAAAAATCAAAAAATACCAATAATAAAAAGGTAAGGTACCCAAAAGTCGCCTTCTATGGGTTCCAGTTTAATCCAGGCTCTACATACTTAATTTCATGTTTCTAGGTTCAATATTATAGAAATTTCAAAAAGTATCTTTTGAAGAACGAAAAAGTACCAAAATGTATTTTAAATTTTAAATTTAACAAAACAAATTCATAGATATGGTCAGAATCTTTATGAGCGCATTAAACAGTGTGTACGTTATTGACGGCGCCTTCGATGTCAATGCATACCGCCAGTGTATACAGTTTGCTATCGAAGGATTCACCTATGTAGTGGACAACTTCGTTTAAAGCGGTTTCCACCGATCGTCCCTTTACACAACCATGCTGCTTAAATTTAAGGTCTTTGTCTGGTGTACTGCTTTTAACCATACTATTGACTATCCGTTCCAAGGTTTTAAGTAGGAAGGATGTAAGACATATCGATCGATAGGACTTAGGTGTCGCATAGCTAGGTTTCCCTGGTTTGGGTACAAACATTACGCTTGCATCTTGCCATTTAACTGGTGTATATGTCAATTTTCAAGCAGTCCGGCCTCCATCTGCAAAAGTGACGGGAAGATGCCATCCGGCCCCGCAGCTTTATAGGGAGCAAAGCTCTTGATAACTATTTACGTGTTAGACAGTGGACTTTAAAAACACAGGGCACGTGACTCGCGAGTAGATCAACACTTTCCGACGGTTTCAGGTTTTTGGTTCGCGGGGTATATAATATTCTCAGGTGGTGGACAAATCTTTAACTGGTACTTTTTGAGTTTTCTATAGTATTGAACCTTGAATCATGAAATTAAGCATGTAGAGGCCAGCGTAAATGCGAACCAATAAAAAAGGACTTTTTGGTACTTTTTCGTTCTCCAGAAGGTAATTAAACATGTATAGCCCAGAGTAAATAAGAGCATATAAAACGGTACTTTTTCCTTCTCCAGAAGGTACTTATAAAATTTCAAATTGGTACTTTTTTTCGTTCTACAAAAGGTACTTGTTGAATTTTTTATAATATTGAACCTATAAAAGGGGACTTTCTGGAACTTTTTCGTTTTCGAACTGGTATTTTTTTATTTTTTGTAATAAAATAAGTATTGAATGTTTTTTTAATCACACTATGGTGAAGTGTATATATAGAACTCTTACTTGTTATATCTTCCACCACCATTAGTGGTGATAGAGGGTATATATAAGTTTATCATTCCGTTTGTAACACCAAGATCTATTCATCTGAGACCCAACAAAGTATATAGATTATTGGCCCTTAAGAAATTCTGAGTCGGTTTAGATATGTCCGTCTGTCTGAAAGCTTAGACCATTTTCTTTGTGTCTGGCCTACTATCCAATAGTACTAACCTTGGTGGAAATTTCATCACTTGACACGAAATAACCCACATTTATTTGTACTTTTCACAAAAACTATTGCAGATAAATTAATGAATTCTGTCGGAAATACAACTCTTGGTGCTGGAATCAACTATTTAAAAAATCGGAAAAATCGGTTCACAATTTCATATACCTTCCGTAAAAATGTACATATTCCCGTTTAATTAATTCATTGTCAATAACTTTCGTTAGAATGCCGATATCTTTACAAATTAAATTTGTATGTCAATGGAATTCAAATAAAGAAAACATTTATATATATATATATATATATATATATATATATATATATATATATATATATATATTTATATATATATGGGAGCTAAAGACCGATTCAGAAAATGTTTTCTTTATTTGAATTCCATTGACATACAAATTTAATTTGTATATATATATATATATATATATATATATATATATATACAAAATTCGGTATATTGCTTTTGTATACAGAAATGAAAATGCACAATTAACTGCCAATATCTTAGGACTTAGTTTTATAGGTCTCATCTATGGATATTGGAGCATTTGTAAGAACTTCAAACACAATTAAGCATTAAATGAAAAGTGGTTTTGAAAAAAGAAATAAAATTTAATTTTACCAGTGTTCTATAATTCGGATAAAACATCATTTACCGTAGAGTTATTAATTTTAGTCTGTGCCTAATAATCTATGATGTAAAAAGATACCAGTAGTTAGGCCATCCTGTATAATAGAATAGAGGTACATTTTGGATCTATTGTAATAAAAATAAGTTTATAAATTTACTTTTACATTATATAATAAGTAATATGATCTGTTAAAATATTGTGTAGAAGAGAACGGAATATGTCATGAAACCATCACACTTTGAGTGAAAATATGGGAGAAAAATTTGACAGCTGTATGGCTCTCTTCATTTTTTTGAAATGATTCAAAAAACAAGCAAGTCACATTAGAGCAGGGATGTATCTTTATCAAGTAATATGATCTGTTTTTATTGGAAAGACACCATATTGGTAACCAAGGATTCCCTGTGCCAAAAAAAGACAAATATCGGTGCTTTTTTTTTATAAACATATATATTTATATATTTAGGAAGCCGGTGTTGGACATACCATAGAAAATCTTTGAGCCCGGACGTAGGCCGGCTATTTAGGAAATCTTTATTAAGCAAAGAAAGCCGCGTAAACAAAAAAATGTCCAACCCTGTCTTAAGCTTATTAAACATATATTTAGTTTGACATTTATATTAAAAGTATGGTAACCAATAGTTTACTGTTATGGTTCCATTTGAAATGGATGGTGCTTAATACCTAAGGATGGGGATTATAAGTGCACCGATAACCACACATTAAAATTATGCAAAAAAAAAATGTTAAAGATGGTTGGAAGTAAATAATTACATATATGTACATTAGAGTGACCCAAGAAACAGCCTTTTTAAGAATTTCATGTAGAGTTACACCTCTTAATCGATGCGTATTAATGTACTGAACAGGAGAAAAATAAAAAAAAAATATTTTTTTTAGGAAAAATAAGATATTTTAAATTTTTTCGAAATAGTTTTCAAAAATTTCGTAATTTTTAAATTTTTGTAGAGTACTTTTGGTCCACAAAATGATTTTTAGTGGGTTGGAGAGGCGAATTAATTACGCTTTTTGTCGAAGTGGGTGTCAAAATTGTCATAATTTTTAGCTCATACAGAAAAATATTAAAAAAATAGTTTGGCATTGGGTATAGTTCATTTCAGAATTTTTTGAAATGTATATGTAGTATATGTATATTTATAATACAATAAAAGTAGTTTTGCGGACCAGAAATACACTAACAACAATTTTAATTACGGACTTTCTAAAAATTTGTACAAGTTTATAATATAAAATGTATTACTTTTAATTATTTAAATTATATAAAATGTTTCGTTCTATAATATCAACATTTAAATTAAAATCTATAAAATCGAACATGTCGTTAAAACAGCAACACAGCTTTTTAAATGGATCTGTCATTGCAAAGTTTGAGCAAACGTTTCCTTTTAAGAGATTTAACATAAATGCGACATTAATCATTGTTCTGCGACTTTTCAACGTTGGTAAATTTAATAATGCAAGTCTTGTTGAGTACGATGGAAGTTCACTATAGTTCCGATATATGTTTTTTAGGCAAAATATTGGGAACTGTTTTTGAACTGATTCGATGTGGTAAATATGAATGTTATAGTACGGGTCCCATACAACTGATCCATATTCCAATATCGGCCTTACAAGTGAAGTAAATAATCGCTAAAGCTATGTATACACGGTTGTCAGATCTACCAACGTTGTCAGAAAAATGTTCAGAAAATGTCTAAAGCTATGTATATACGGTTGTCAGATTTACCAACGTTGTCAGAAAAAGTCTAACAACCGTGTAAACTTACAATTTTTGCCTTGCAACGTTGTTAGAAAAAGCATTGTCAGTAAATTGTGACCCAATAAAATTGTTAGACATCTGGCAATCGTGTAAACACATTACGTTGCCATTGCCAGATAATTGTCTGACAATTTTTATTGTCAGCTGTGCGAATTTTATGCATCTGACAATGGCGCCATTGTAAGACAAATAATTTCTATTGGCAACACTGTGCATTTAAATAAAAACAGCAAAGTTTAGAAAAGTGAAAGAAAATTTTTAATTAAAAAAATGGATAGTGATATTTCTATAAGTGATATAGATTTCGGTCATGAACAAATCGTTGAGGTTACTATCCAGTCGTCCCCAGGTGATGGTAAAAAGATAAGGCCAAAACAAAAGTCATACTGAAAAAAGGTGGAATCCGTGTGGCCACACGACAACATTATACATCTGATAGAGAAAGTTGAAGCCCGTTTATGGGACGCTGGTTGTCCGGAATATAAACTCACAAAAGATATGTTGTGGCAGGAGGTAGCAAATTCTATAATTATGTCATTTAATGACTGCAAAGGCAAATGGTCAAATTTGAGAACCTCCTTTAACTGCAACTTAGAAAAATTAAGAAAAAAAAGTCAGTTCAAGGGACTGACGAGTCCTTTCCAATGATGTTTTTGGAGGCCGCAAAAGTACGTCAAAATACACAATCAATTTCCTCTATGCAATTGGTAAGTAGGTGTGTATACACATACATATATATATATATGAATATAGTTAAATTTGTTTGTATTTGTACAGGAATCTGCAACCACTTTAATACTGTGTGATATAGGACTTAACGACGAATCAAAACCATCGGGACAACAACGCAATCGAAAAACAGATACGACGTTATCATGCTCAGAACGGAAAGTTGACCTTAAGGAGATGGCTATAGAGGCACTACAATCATTATAAAGCAGCGAGCCTCAAACAAAGGACGCATCAACTGTTTTTGGGAAATTTATTGTCGCCGAGCTGCGAAATCTTTCTCCAGAATTAGCTGCATTAGCTAGAGGAAAATTAAGACGATCACTGAACGACATATTGGATGAGGTGGTTTTAATAGTAAAATTGAACCAAAAAATGATATTCTATATTGCTATATACATATATACATTTATGTATAAGAGAACAAAAACCAAAAATATTTCAAAATATGCAGTTACTTGTATATATATGTACAAGTTTTATTAAAACAACAATTTTGTAACATTTTAGTTATGAGCGGAATTTTTTTGACCAACGTTTAATAAAAGACAAAAACCACGAGCTTTATTGACGGCAATTATTTTATTTTTAAAATTTAATTTTGTGTCCAGCAAAATTCCCAGATCAATAATGTTGTTTAATGACATTAATTAAAAATTATTGATATTGTACGAATCTGCCGAAAAATGTATATGTTTGCATTTTGCTAAGTTCAGTTCCATTAGATTCAGTTTACACCAGCCGTAAAAGTTGTTCAAGTCGTTCTGAAGATAATTATGATCAGACGAATGTTTGAAACTTAAAAATTGTACTGAGATCAAGATTTTCAATCGCAGGTTGGGACGTTTTCAAAAAAAATTGTTTTTAGTTTTTTTCGTATTGAGTACATTGGAACGCATCGTTTTGGAGGTATTCCTCCAAAAAAGTGGTCCACGGGACACCCTAATATACATATACCTATACTTATATATTAAAATAATTTTGAAAATTTACAGGTGTTGGTAAACTAATTGAAAAAATAGAAAGAAAAGTAAACCCTGTGGCTACAGGGCCAGTTTTAGAAAAGGGACTTTTTCGAAAAATCTCACCTTTCAATATATAAAATTTTGGCGTTCGCTTATTTATTTTGCAATAATGTAAGTCTACAATTCGCCAAAAAAGTGGTGGTGGTTATATTTTCCTCGTTTCAGAATAATTAAAAAATCGGCGGACCATAATCGGAAAATACCATAGAGGACATGTAGTAAAAGGACAGTGTTTGTTTGATGGCGTTGAAATAGCCTGTCTGCGAGGTGTTTCATTGTTCCGGTGTAGAATAGAAATTCCAACACATTGATACAATAATATTTTCCAATATTTGGAAGGTTAGTTACATTTATCTGACATTTTATTCAATATATACATACATACTTTTTATAAATTTGTAATTTTTCAGGAATATTCTCAGATGGTGTAGAGCAAATAGCCTACATCCATTTGAGCAATTTTTAATTTTTGCCGGCCGGTTGTATAATCCTCTTTCGGAAGGTCTGCATGACACAAACATACAAATGTTAGCTTCTCACGAGGAACTATTTTCGTCATCAGGGGAATCTAACAACTCTAATGATATGTAAATTATAAAATAAATGTTTTTGAACTGATTCGATGTGGTAAATATGAATGTTATAGTACGGGTCCCATACAACTGATCCATATTCCAATATCGGCCTTACAAGTGAAGTAAATAATCGCTAAAGCTATGTATACACGGTTGTCAGATCTACCAACGTTGTCAGAAAAATGTTCAGAAAATGACTAAAGCTATGTATATACGGTTGTCAGATTTACCAACGTTGTCAGAAAAAGTCTAACAACCGTGTAAACTTACAATTTTTGCCTTGCAACGTTGTTAGAAAAAGCATTGTCAGTAAATTGTGACCCAATAAAATTGTTAGACATCTGGCAATCGTGTAAACACATTACGTTGCCATTGCCAGATAATTGTCTGACAATTTTTATTGTCAGCTGTGCGAATTTTATGCATCTGACAATGGCGCCATTGTAAGACAAATAATTTCTATTGGCAACACTGTGCATTTAAATAAAAACAGCAAAGTTTAGAAAAGTGAAAGAAAATTTTTAATTAAAAAAATGGATAGTGATATTTCTATAAGTGATATAGATTTCGGTCATGAACAAATCGTTGAGGTTACTATCCAGTCGTCCCCAGGTGATGGTAAAAAGATAAGGCCAAAACAAAAGTCATACTGAAAAAAGGTGGAATCCGTGTGGCCACACGACAACATTATACATCTGATAGAGAAAGTTGAAGCCCGTTTATGGGACGCTGGTTGTCCGGAATATAAACTCACAAAAGATATGTTGTGGCAGGAGGTAGCAAATTCTATAATTATGTCATTTAATGACTGCAAAGGCAAATGGTCAAATTTGAGAACCTCCTTTAACTGCAACTTAGAAAAATTAAGAAAAAAAAGTCAGTTCAAGGGACTGACGAGTCCTTTCCAATGATGTTTTTGGAGGCCGCAAAAGTACGTCAAAATACACAATCAATTTCCTCTATGCAATTGGTAAGTAGGTGTGTATACACATACATATATATATATGAATATAGTTAAATTTGTTTGTATTTGTACAGGAATCTGCAACCACTTTAATACTGTGTGATATAGGACTTAACGACGAATCAAAACCATCGGGACAACAACGCAATCGAAAAACAGATACGACGTTATCATGCTCAGAACGGAAAGTTGACCTTAAGGAGATGGCTATAGAGGCACTACAATCATTATAAAGCAGCGAGCCTCAAACAAAGGACGCATCAACTGTTTTTGGGAAATTTATTGTCGCCGAGCTGCGAAATCTTTCTCCAGAATTAGCTGCATTAGCTAGAGGAAAATTAAGACGATCACTGAACGACATATTGGATGAGGTGGTTTTAATAGTAAAATTGAACCAAAAAATGATATTCTATATTGCTATATACATATATACATTTATGTATAAGAGAACAAAAACCAAAAATATTTCAAAATATGCAGTTACTTGTATATATATGTACAAGTTTTATTAAAACAACAATTTTGTAACATTTTAGTTATGAGCGGAATTTTTTTGACCAACGTTTAATAAAAGACAAAAACCACGAGCTTTATTGACGGCAATTATTTTATTTTTAAAATTTAATTTTGTGTCCAGCAAAATTCCCAGATCAATAATGTTGTTTAATGACATTAATTAAAAATTATTGATATTGTACGAATCTGCCGAAAAATGTATATGTTTGCATTTTGCTAAGTTCAGTTCCATTAGATTCAGTTTACACCAGCCGTAAAAGTTGTTCAAGTCGTTCTGAAGATAATTATGATCAGACGAATGTTTGAAACTTAAAAATTGTACTGAGATCAAGATTTTCAATCGCAGGTTGGGACGTTTTCAAAAAAAATTGTTTTTAGTTTTTTTCGTATTGAGTACATTGGAACGCATCGTTTTGGAGGTATTCCTCCAAAAAAGTGGTCCACGGGACACCCTAATATACATATACCTATACTTATATATTAAAATAATTTTGAAAATTTACAGGTGTTGGTAAACTAATTGAAAAAATAGAAAGAAAAGTAAACCCTGTGGCTACAGGGCCAGTTTTAGAAAAGGGACTTTTTCGAAAAATCTCACCTTTCAATATATAAAATTTTGGCGTTCGCTTATTTATTTTGCAATAATGTAAGTCTACAATTCGCCAAAAAAGTGGTGGTGGTTATATTTTCCTCGTTTCAGAATAATTAAAAAATCGGCGGACCATAATCGGAAAATACCATAGAGGACATGTAGTAAAAGGACAGTGTTTGTTTGATGGCGTTGAAATAGCCTGTCTGCGAGGTGTTTCATTGTTCCGGTGTAGAATAGAAATTCCAACACATTGATACAATAATATTTTCCAATATTTGGAAGGTTAGTTACATTTATCTGACATTTTATTCAATATATACATACATACTTTTTATAAATTTGTAATTTTTCAGGAATATTCTCAGATGGTGTAGAGCAAATAGCCTACATCCATTTGAGCAATTTTTAATTTTTGCCGGCCGGTTGTATAATCCTCTTTCGGAAGGTCTGCATGACACAAACATACAAATGTTAGCTTCTCACGAGGAACTATTTTCGTCATCAGGGGAATCTAACAACTCTAATGATATGTAAATTATAAAATAAATGGTTTTGAAATCAAATATATATTTCATTTGATTAGAAAATGGTTTATATCTTAATTAAAAACTTAATTCATTGGCAATTAGGATATAGAAATTTAAAATAGAATTATTTTGAATTTTTTTCCGATTTCTTTTAGATGAAAAAAAGTTGGGTCAAAATATGTATTTTTTAGCAAAAACCCAAAGTCGGTCCATATTTCATGTATCATGTTATATATCATTGGAAAGGTATTTTTAATACCTTTAATCTGATGTATAAATTTTTATTGTAACAAAACAGTTTTCGAGATATAGTTAAAAATATTTTATACTTTAGAGTCCGCCCACTCGACAAAAATAAATTTTATATCTTTTATACACTCAAAATGCTCTATATTGTAAAGACTCATAGTCTCAAAGTCTCATAGTCTAAATGCAATTTAAGTGTACAAAATTAAAGAATATGTACATACATACAAACGTAAATACAGCAAGGTTGGTTGTCGTGTTCACCCTGTAGTGTAACTAGCTATTCAGAAGAAGTTATTCAGAGGTCAGGCTTGTTTTTGTTGTTTTTTGTGAATATATGGACATACTAACGGAAGTTATTAACAATAAACTCATTTTCCGGAAATATGTACATTTGTATGGGAGGTATATGAAATTGTGGACCGGTTCCGCCAATTTTCAACAAGAATGAAGTTTTTGCGTGTGTGTGGTGATTTTCATGGATTGCACAGTTTTTGTGAAAATTACATAAGAAAGTTAAAAAGTTTAATTTTTTCGGAGTTTTTATTTATTTCCCGATGTTAACCAATTTTGCTAAATTACAATACCAAACAACTTAAGAAAATGAACAATATTATGGGTGAATTTGCTATTGCTTCGTTTTATCGTGAGAGTGTTCTACACACACAACGAACATAGCTAAATCAACAAAGGGTAGCAACTTATCGTGAGTCCATCTTATTGTGATACGCCTGTGGTACCATAGTAGTCGTCAATGAGGCCTCATAACGTAGTGGTCAACATTCATGTTCAAAGAGTTTTATTATTCTAGAGTACCATGTGTTATTACAACCCGACTACTAACCACAGACATTTGGTCTGATTGCTAAACTAAGGGCTAATTGAATTGCCATCAAGTCAACTGGAACCTTTAGACCGTTTCTGTATTTTTCGCATTGAGATAAAATATCGGAAAATTTATGATCATCTTGTATAAAACAACTATGTACTCGCTTTCAAGTATAGACAACTATATTATCCTTATTTAACCTATTCTGAATATTTAAAATCAAAGTTACATTTTTAAGAAGGCAACAAGATTATACTCTTTATGTGTTAGCGAACTTTCAATAGCGAGTGAAGCCCTGTATCTACAAACTTGTCCTTAGTATAGACATGCTATGCTCTAGAGATTAATTCCAGTGGAATGGTTAATCTAAGGGATACGTCAATTCTTGCCAGAACACTCCCATAAGTTTTTGCTTCACCACATCTCATTTACACTGGGATATGTAAAATTCTGCAGATTTCGGCTTACAATAGCTTTAAGCGCTAATGGAATGTACTATTTCGAAATTCTGCATGTCATTCGTTTTTTAATCGTGATAATACTTAATGCATGCAAATCCAATATTAATATTTTTAAGCATCAATCTTGGAGTGGAGTTACTGATACTATACAGATCAATGATGATTCTGTTCCTGTTCACACTGTAAATTTTACGAATTAAATTCAAAAACAAATCAAAAATTTTTTAAATTTAAATTATTAAAGACTTGTATTTGAAAGAGTTAATCATTTGTGGTGCAAAAAATCTCAGCTACTGCTGCAACAATAAGTGTTAGAGTTACTTAAACAACATTGCTAACTGTTGGTTTGTATGTATGCAAAATTCGCCAACCATAGATCTGATACCATAATTTTTATAAAAGTATGTATGTACATACGTACGTATGTTTGTCATGCACACAGTTTCATTATAATTGTGCTGAATGTTGTCCCTCTACTGAAACCATTATTACGCGCGCTTAATGCGACTATTATGATTGTTTCTTAATTTAGGGATTAACGATGTTCCCTGCTGTGGATGAATAGATGAAATGAGTCTGTCTGTCCCTCTCTCCATCTGTTTATTTCAATTTCTATGCATGTTTGTCTACGTAATATTAATGTCTGTATAGAACGCTGTGCAGTAAGTGATTTTGTTACGTTTGCGTTAAAGTGAAATAATGTAAAGGCCACAAAACACTAACCATAACCACAATAATGCAAATTGTTACTCGCGTATAAATATGTGTGTTCATATATACAGTGACAACAATTCAAATAGAACGTTTTTTGTACTAAAACATTAAGATTCTTATTAAGTTTTTTTTTTTAATTTTTTCCTACCGAGCGCATCCTTGGGTGGTGGTGGTGGACGATCTATCTTCTTCTAGCTATAGTTTTACTTAACCTGAGTTGAATACAAGATTCCCCGAGGACCCAAAAAAACTTGAAAAAGTATATATGGAAAATAAAAATAATAAAATTAAATGATGCAGGGACTAAATAGCCCAGTACCGAAGGCAAGTGTGTCGTCATCTGCAATAGTGAGCAAAATACTACAACAGACGTGGGCCATGGCCTCCGTGGCCGACAATGCGTCAAGTGGACAGCATGCCATTGGCAAAAACATAGGGTTGAATGAGAAGGATGTAATTGGATATGGTGAAGGTTCCGACTCTGAATTCTCAAATGATAAAATTATGAAACATAGAAAATGGTGAAAGAGGTGAGTGATATCATATCTAAAATACTTATTACTAAAACACGGCTGCCTGGAGCACAGTTAAAGAATATTATATCTTAATATCTTAAGCAAAGAGAATAAGCCTAAGAAGAAAAAGCGCTCCCCGTCTTCTAATATAGAGTCTAAATCAATCCACATCTCATTCAAAGGAACCAATAGAAAGCGTGAGCAGCGAATTTAGCACGGCTGTTATGATAATGATGGCATCTCACCAATTTGCTGGCACCCTGAATAACTTGGTGGAAAGTATACCCCTCGCTGGGAGGGTGCTAAGCTGGGACATCTTCCGGTGCTTTTAAAGTCCATTGTCTACATAAAAGGATGAGGCAGTAATCTGGCGTATATTGGAAATACTTACAAGCCAAAATGCTGCACTGGGCGTGGAAAAATGGGATGTCTTTCACAGGAAGGAAGAAAGTAATAGGTGTTGACCACAACTTCATGTGCAATAGTACCCACAACATTAATAGCCACTTTAGACTACCCGAAGGAGCCTGAAGTGATCACCAACTGGCTAGAAGAAGACAGTGATTGAGGTTCTCCCAATAAACCTCTATCGGAGCGATACGGCTACCAACGCTCTGATGGCTAAAATACACATAGGCAAAATACATAAATCTTCAATCCAGGACCATTGGTCGCTTCGAAATAAGGTTTCTGAATTAAATCACATAAATTTTCAACCTTTCTACGCTGTCGTAAGAACTTATGTTTTCTCCTCTCAATAGGATTGTCAACAACGGTGCTAGAAGAGAGAGGGCGTAGAAAGATATACCTGACATCTGTTTACCTGCCCTTCAATTCTCAGACACTGCCTCCAACGTCGGATCTGATGGAACTGGTTGAAGAGGCAAAAAAAGAAAATCGTAATAGGTTGCCTTGCCAACTCATACTAAAGAACCATTTAGGACAGGAAACTTTTCAATGTCGAAATAAAGAGGATATAGACGTCAAAGTATAAACGTTCACAAGAACAGCTATCCTCTGCGATGGCGGAAATCTGCGCAGGAGAAAAATACGATTTTTAAATATTTTGGTACTAAATTTATCTTTTTGGATTTAAGTAGCAAATAATTGGAATATGTATGCAATTATCGTCCCACCATCAATACATTACAGTGAATTTATTTAAAAAATTGGGGTTGAGTGCACGTAAAAACTCTGCAGTGGAATACTACACACTACAGTTTAAACACCTTAGATTGAAATCCTGTTAAAACTCTGTAACTTATTTGAAAAAATATGTACTTAAATTAGAAGTTAACAAAATTTCAAAATTTTCTGGTCTGTCTGCATGTTGAAATCAATTTTCTGAAGATTCCGAAAATATTTGGAATCTTAATCTTCAATAATTCTATTAATTTCGAGAAGTTTCTTATTTAAAATCTGCAAAATTCCTTCATATATAACGGAGAATACCTTTGAAAATTTCATAAAAAAATATTTATTGGAAAAAGTAATATGTTTGGATGCCTTTGATCGTCTTTTGTTCGTTTGGCGTATGTTGTTTAAATTTTATAATATTGAACTTTTTTAAATGGTGAAGGACATATAAGATTCGACAAAGGCGAATATATGTAGAACTCTTAATTCTTGGTTATTCGAATCAATGTGTTTGAATTTATATTCTCCACCGGAACAATCGCAGACAAGCGATCAATACCTCCGAACACCCACTGTCCTTTGACTATCTTTTACTATTCTATGGTATTTTCGTTTTCCAATTTTAGATTCGACAATTTCAACAATAATGTCTGGCCTGCCTATTTTTAAATCATCCCGAAAAGAGGAAAACAAAACCACAAACCGACTCTTAACATTTACTTTTTTAGCGAATTGTATTATTACTGCAAAATAAATAAGAGAATGCCAAAATATTGTATATTGAAAGGTGAGATTCTTCGAAAAAGTCCCTTTTCTAAAAGTGTGCGCTGTAGCCACAGGGTTTCCCTTTTAATTTATTGAAACAGTTTGCCAACACATGTAATTTATCAAAATTATTATAATAGATCACATCGTGAAAGAGGTGAGTGATAGCATAGCTAAATCACCTATTACTAAAAAACGACTTTCTGGAGTACAAAGAAGGTAGTTGAAAAAGATTCTTCAGGAAATCATTGTGAATCTATCCTACAACAGTCCATATGGAAACACCGATTCTCTCTCAGGTTCCCCGAGTAGTTGACAACGGAGAATAAACCTAAAAAGCAAAATAGCTCCCGTCTTCTAATATACAACTCGCTAGAAGACAGTTTAATGGAAGACCATGATTCAGTTTATGCAAATGGAGCGAGATAGGAAAGATACATATAGCTTAATCCTGGAACCTTGGACGATACGAAACAATTCACGTGGAATTCAAACATTTCTACGCTGATGCAGGGTCTCTCCAGAGAACTTAAATCTTATGTCATAAGAACTTTTGTTTTCTCCTCTCAACAGAATTGTCAACATCGAATACAACGATGCTGAAGCAAGGGCTTCGATTCTCCGACACAACCTCCAACGTTGGATCTGATGAAACTAGTTAAATACATAAAGCAAAAGTAAAGAAATAGTAATAGGTTGTGATGCCACCATGTAGCTTAGGTGGCACAAACTCCAATTGCAGGGGACAAGTCTTCATGGATTTCTTTAATACTAAAGATATTACATTGAACTTGGGTTATAAATCTACTTTGCGCCTTCTCAAATAGTTTCATCAGATTCGAGGTAGTATCGAAGAAGGGCAGTTAAATAGATGCAAGGTATATGTTTCCTCTCTCTTGCTTCAGCACTGTTGCATCCAAATTTTAAATAAATGGCTTAATTGAAAACTACGCAATGTTAAAAATACTTAGGTTAAAGTGAGCAGTAGATTCCACGCCTTTAATGGCGAAATGCTATAGGAATGTGTTTGAACATTGTGATGTAGAATAATAAGAAGTGGTTAGACTGGAAGAAATCCGTTGAGAAATTTAAAATAGGTTGATATACAACTAAGTTACTGTTTTATAAGTGTATTAATGTACGAAAACCGTTTTCTACCCCTATCTTAAGATTTTGGAGGTGTTTGGCAAATTTTATTTATATTTTATTAAATTATTCGAATAAAAATTTTGTTTTAGATGAATGAATGAATAAATATAGCACATTTTATTCGAATAATTTTAAACACGAATAATTGACAACCCTAATATTATCTATGTTTATTTTAGCCATCATAGCGTAGGTGGCCGTCTTGCTCCGATGGTGCTTTATTTGGATAACCTTAATCATTCTCTGCTCTGTATTTTGACTAGTGAGTGATTTTCCCCACGCTTTTAGGATTTGACTCCTCAACGTAACCAGTAGGGGCTATTGATGCTGTGGGCACCGTTTTAGGAATTATAGTGTCCTTGTCGGAGCTTGTTGTAACAGCCCTTCCAATTGGCACCTTCCCAAATTTGAAGATGATTGTTTTTGTGGCGAAATATGACCTACTTTTGTTCTTGGCAAGGCTAGTCATGGAGCTCTGTTCGATACCAATTACCAGTCGAATTCCCTCGTCTTCGGAATATCTACCTTGGAGTTGTCACCCTTACTCGCAGGATTCTCATTTGGGGTTCCTTTGACTGAGGTATGGCTTAGTTCCGACTGTATATAAGAAGACGATTCTCATTTGAGGTTCCTTTGACTGAGGTATGGCTTAGTTCCGACTGTATATAAGAAGATGTTAACTCTTCGGCCGACCTGATCAACTTTGCCTCAGATATTGGATTTGATTGGATTGTTATTAACGTCAGAGGATTCAGAATCGGAACTCTGACATATATTTAAATGCTGATGTAGCTTAGAGCTCTCTCCGAGTACATCCTTCTCTTTATTCCCCTATGTTTTTGCCAATGGCATTCTGTACACTTGATACACTGTACTCCGCGGAGGACAAGTTATGTACTTCCTCTTATGCTCACGATTGTAAGATGAAGACGATGGCAATGTGTTATTTAAAACCAACACCGTAACTTTTATATTACTTAAACGAATTCCAACTCTTATTTTGGAGATTTGTTGCTTTTTGTTTTTACTTTGTTAAGAAATTAACAAAGTTGTTCAATAACAGAATTGAACAATGCACACAAATAAAATATAGAATTTTATTTGTACTTGTTGGGTGATGATAATTTAAACACTTTTTAGTTTGTTTTATTTTTTTTTTGTTTCAAATAATAAATGCACTCCCGTTTTTTATTTATGGTTTTTTGTTTTTTTTTTAATTATTTAAAAAACACTTTTGAGACCGGGAGTCGTTCGGTATTTTTTTAATAAATATTCTTCTTCGGCGCCAAGCCCGGCTTCCTCGTAACACTTCCTAAAAAGGTGAAATTTAGGAAGTGTTCGGAGACCATCAGTCGGGGTCGGTAAGGCCGTCGTCGAAGTCGATAAGATCGTCATGAAGATCGATCAAATCGTCTTCAACGCGGCCTAACCGGACTTCGACATTATTATTACACCCACCATCAAAAAAGATGGGGGTATATTGTTTTTGTCATTCCGTTTGTAACACATCGAAATATTGGTCATAGACCCACAAAAGTATATATATTCGGAGTCCTTATTAAATTCTAAGACGATCTAGCCATGTCCGTCCGTCTCTCTATCTTCCTGTTGAAAGCACGATAGAGTCCGAACGGAATAACCTAGAAGGTTGAAATTTTCCACAAATATTCTCTATAGATAAGGTTTGCTTGGTATTGAAAATGGACAATATCGGTCTACGCTTTCGGATAGCCTCCATACAAGTGGGCCCCGAAAAACAGCTTTAACGGGCTTGCCTGCTTTATAAGTACGAGTATAGCGATGAAATTCTACATAAATAAGTTTAATATGAGCCAAAATCTCTCGACCAAATTTTATGAGAATCGGTTCATAATTGACCCTACACCCACAACCTCCCCCCCCATATAAGGTCCCTCTAAGAAAACGACTATAACGCTCATAACTTGCTTAAAAATTATAGCAATGCAACGAAATTCGACATAAACAAGTTTTAAGGGAAGTAAAATCTCTCTAAAAAATTTTATGGAGATCGGCTAATAATTGACCCTACCCCCCATAGCAGGTTCCCCTCAGAAAATTACTTTATAGCTCATAACTTGCTTCAAAACTGCAGTAAATCAACGAAGGTAGTTAGAATGGTAGTTAAGCAACGAAATTCGACGTAAATAAGTTTTAGGGGAACTAGAATATCTCTCCCATATTTTATGGAGATCGGCCCATAATTGACCCAACCCCCGTTATAAGGTTCCACTCAGAAAATTACTTTAAAGCTCATAACTTTGTACAAAATCTCAGTAAATCATCGAGAGTCAACATAAACAGGTTTTAGGGGAACTAAAATCCATCTAACAAAATGTATGAGGATAGGTTCATAATTGACCTTACCTCCGATATAAGGTCCCCTCATAAAATTACTATAACGCTCATAACTTGCTGCAAAATAATAGTAAAACTACGAAATTCGACGTAAACAAGTTTTCGGGGTACTAAAATCTATGTGCCAAAATTTAAAATTTAAAGACAACATAATTCTAATTATTTTTTTTCAGAATCTGTCCATAATTTACCTTATCAATTTTAAATGGCCTTTCTCATAGGTTGACATTAACACCCATAAGTGACGATAAAATTCATCATGAACTAGAACTAGGATTAAATCCTTCATAAAAGGCTTAGAAAGCATTGACATAACAAGTTTTATTGAAACCAAAATCTTAGGAGGATCGGTCCAAAATTTACCATAACTAAATTTACAGGACATCAAATCATTAAAAAAATCCGTTAGATGTGAATTTAATGATAACTTTAGCTTCAATAAAGTTTAAACCGGAATTCATACAATTTTACAGCATAATAAATTATTTCGAGGAGGACCAAGATATCCCAACATGGCACAATTATTCCAGGGTTTTCAAATTATCAGCATGAGACTCGGTTGTCGATTCTCAAGTTCAATTTTTTTCCTGAAAAGAGTTTAATTTTATCTTTTAGATTGAATTTGGACCTAACAAATAAAATTAAGTTAAGGAAATATCAGGAAATTAAAATAGTTAGAAAACCAAAATCAATCAGCAAATTTTTCAAACCGTCTAGATGTTCAAAAGGGAAAAACGGGTGCGTAGTTCTTAGTTATTTGAAATAAAATTTGAAGTAATAATTTCATACATTAATTTGAATGGTTTTTTGTCCATTAAATAAAGAAATTTACTAGAAAAAAATAATTCTGATATAACGAATTTTTCGATTTAACGAAAGGGCCTGACATTATATCATTCGTTATACCGGGATATGCCTGTATTTATTTCTTAAATAAACATGAATTTTTAAATTTTTTAAAATCACAAAAAATTAATATATAAGATTTTCTGTATAAACAAACTCAACAATAACCTTAATAACAACCTCAAATACAATAACAAAAACTTCGGCAAATATGACAACAATAATTAAGTCAGCACGCACTAGCTTATCAGCTATATCTTATTTGTAAAATTAAACATTAATGAGATAAAATTAGGATGTAAGAGAATTAATATTTATTACATATGTTTGTGCAATTCCTATAGAGATCTATAAATTAACTTGCAAATGAACAATAAAAAGGTTTCTGGATTAATTCACGATCATTTCCAATCTTACTACGCTGACGCAGGGTCTCGCCCGAGAACATGTACCTTATGTCTCAATAACTTATGTTTTTTCCTTATAAGTAAGAAAATAGTAATAGGTGATGACAACTCCACATGTATGTACATTAGACCGACTCACTCAGTATGGAAAGCAAAAACGTGTTTTTGTTACCCCTCTCAAAATTTACCTTGCTTTGTTTTATGATGATTCCCAAAATATTTTAAGTCTAGCGATGACCGTTCGTGAGCTGGACCAAATTTAAAAAAGGTATTTTTTAACTATTTTTTTTAATTTTTAGTCTTGTTTTGAAACAATATATACAATATGGGGTATCGTTTGAAAGCGTCCAACGATGTATTAATCATAAATAACCATCTGCTCATAATTGTCGTATTCCAAAAAATTTAAAATTGTTAGGTTTTTCATTAATATAAATATAATGAATGCACAATTTTGAAAATTTTTCACACTACTAGACGTGGCTTCAAAAAACCTTTCAAACTTATTATTGCATATTTTGTTAAAGAAAAAACTGTAAAATTTTAAAAAATAACTAAAAAGGGACTTTTTTTGTAACCGGTCCAGCTCACGAACAGCCACAGATAGCCCAGAAATATTTTGGGAACCATCATAAAACAAAACAAAGGTTTTTTGAAGCTGAGTATAAAATTGAATTGAACATGAAAAATCGTGTCCCCATAGGATATTTTCTTGAAAACTGTCCAGCTCACGAACAGACAACACTGAACCCAAAATATTTTGGGAAACATCATACTATATAACAGCGAATATTTTGAGGGGGGTATTTTGAGCACCATTTTTTGTGAGTCGGTCTAATGTACATACATATAACAACTCAATTGTGGCACGATTGCGTCTCAATTTAAAAAATTAAATTTTTTTATTTAGCGCTAATAGTTAATTAAAATGTAATATTTTGAATTTATTTTGAGATTTAAGTTAATAAAACAAAAAATGGTAAGTTCGTACATTATAATAATACAAATACATAATAACAAAAATAAACATAATTTATATATATTTCCAATTTCAGAGAATCTTTACTATTCCCGTTACCCACAAAATAAGGGTGGAGCACTAGGGGGCGTGCTAAAAAAGGATAACAAAAAGTCGTATTTGCGAAATGGGCAACAAATGTGTACATATAAAGAAGCGAAACCAAGCTCAATAACAACAACTTCAACAATATCAACCTTATCAATATCTTCAATATCAACCTCAACTACAGCAAAAATATCTGAAAATATAACAGCAAGAATTAAGTCAGAGCTTGTCATACTAGCTTATCAGCTAGATCTTATTGATCTGTGCAGATCCCCCTCCTAATGTTGATCTAATATTTGATATACATATGGGCAATTTCGTGTCATGTGACCAAACTTTTAAGTTAATATTTTTTTATTTTTTGCACCACACTAATTAACCACAAAGCTCTTAAAAGAAATGGTATAAGGTTTCTTTTGAGCAAACAAAAACTTTAATTTTGATAAAATAAGCAAAAATGAAAATCATACAAAATTCTTAAAAAATAATTTTTTTAATAGATTTTTGTTTTAAACTTTGAAGAAATAGTTGCTTAAAGTCCTTTGGACAATTTTTGCTAGGGCCAATTCGCGGAGAGAGAGAGAGTTAAAGGACTGATAATTCGGGATAAGTTCGGTGATTTTGCCAAGACAACAGATACCCCGACGTAGATCCCTTGAACAGAAAAAATTAAATCTCACTTTTCTTTAGATTAGTTCCTACATGTATTTATGTATATATATTGGCAATATCATGTCAAGTGACCCAACTCAAAAAATCGATTTTTACGAAATTTGCACTACGGTTAGTGCCATTTGATAGTATACACAAATATTCAGCTCTATCGGTCAAGAACTACCGGACTTAGAGGGGGTAATTTTTAGACATTTTGGTCATATAGGGTTTTATTCAAATGAGTGTAACTTTTCTCCTATTGGTCCTAGAAAAAATTGTCCAGAGGAATTCAGATAGCTATATCTTCATTCTTTACCAACATTTTTTTTTTTTAATTTTTTTAAATTTTTTTTACAAATTTTTTTATATTTCTTTTTAAAAATGGGCATTTTTTTTTTAAAAGAAAGCTTCTAAAATTTTTTTGAAGGGCTTTATAGTCCCATAATGGGATGCGAGTGGGATATCTATCAAAAAAAAATATTTTTTAATTCAAGAATAAATTTTTTTCAATATTTGGCACTTAATTTTCCTATATTTTTTTAAAATGGACGTTTTATGGGAGCTACGACCAATTATGGTCCGATCGTAAAAAATTCCACAGTAACATCAATGCATATAAAGACAAATTTTTGGCTAAATTCTGTATCTATATCATTATTTGGTAATGAATATTGTGCATTTAAGTGATTCTCTGGAGGTGACCTTGTATGGGAGCTAGGACCAAATATGGACCGATCGTGAAAAAATTTTATAGTGCCATTTATGTATATATTTGTGCTAAATGTATGAATATCAATATTTGGAAATGAGTTACGTGCGTTTAAATGATTTTCGGTTGGGGACCTTGTATGGGAGCTATGACTAATTAATGACCGATCGGATAAAAATTTCACATTAATATTTCTGTATACAAGAGCAATACTTTCACCAAATTTTGCAAGAGCAATACTTGTACCAAATTTTATATGGATATCTTAATTTAGTTATGAGTTATTTGCGTTTAAGTGATTTTCTTCAGGGACCTTGTACGGGAGCTATGAACAATTATACAAGAGCAATACTTTCACCAAATTTTGTATGGATATTTGAATTTAGAAATGAGTTATGTGCGTTTAAGTGATTTTCGGGAGGGGACCTTGTATGGGAGCTATGACCAATTATGCACCGATCCAGAATTTTTTTTCTCTTTTTCCATTGACAAAGAATTTTAATTTGTAAAATTTTGTGAAGATATCAACATTCTGACGGAAATTATTAACAATAAACTCATTTTTCGAGAATATGTACTTTTGTATGGGAGGTATAAGAAATTGTGGACCGATTCCGCCAATTTTCAACAGGAATAAAGTTGTCGTGTTTAGTTTTCGTGAAAAGTACATTAAAGTGTGCAAAAAATGCTTATTTTTTCGGAGTTGTTTCAAATTTTGATTCATAATCTTTCCCGATGTGAACCGATTTTACATCTGTTTTTCATTTTCAATACCAAACAGCCTAGGACAATAGGGAATATTGTGGTCAAATTTCAATAATTCATTTCACTTCGTTTTTACGTGAGCGTAATTTACACAGACAGACGGATGGACAGACAGAGGGTATAAAAAATTATTTTAAAACAAGTAGGAAAGTATAGTCGGGCATGGCCGACCATATAATACCCTACACCATGAGTATTTTTTTAAAATTTTTATTTTTCATAAAGAAACTTTTATGTTGAATTTTACCTTAATTCCAAAGTATTTAAGCAGTTTATTAATAAAAAACAATTTTTCTAAATGAGTCTTTATATAGGAGTATAGGTCAAACATGGGCCGATCCTCATTAAATTTGGGATACGATATATATTTAAATAACAGTTAGTTTTGTTGAGTTTCATTGCGATATAAATGGTTACAAGTCAATTTTAGTGCTTGGTCCAAATTTCATGTGTTAATCGATTAAAAAATGATTCTGAATCGATCGGTATACTTTAAGGTGGGTGTAGGACCAATATTTTTGTGTGTTACAAACATCAGCACAAACGTATAATACCCTCCCCACTATAGTGGTGTAGGGTATAAAAAATAAAATTAAAAACAAGTTTTTTGAAAACAATGAAGAAATAGCTATCTGAACTCCTTTGGACTTAGGAATAGATGAAAAGTTAAACTAATTTGAACGATATTCCCCATATGTATACAATACATGTCAAATGGAAAAAAATAATATTTACTACTAGTTGAAAAATATACATTGATTCCCTTTTAAACTATTGGGACTTGCATGTTTACACGTACATACACATACATATGTATGTATGTGTATATTTTAAAGTAAATTCATATTTCATTTTGTTGGTGTTTTATCAATCCTGTACTTGTATAGTACTACGAATATGTACATTCGAATATATTTATCATTCAATGAATAATGTTTCTTTGCAGCACCAAAAACTAGAAAGGCCTTAGTTATGCAGTCCTTCTGCAGAAAATGAAAATGAGTAGACGAGTAAGAATGTTATATCCGGCTATGCCGAATATTATCAAAGCAGATGTTGTAAATTTGTTAATCTCGGTAGGTGGTCCTATCGATATAGGTCTTTATTAATTTGTAACGTGGCAGTTACAAAACCCTATACATACAATAAATAAATGTATGAATAAACCATCTTACATAAAATATCCTATACAACAAGCTGATATTGCCGTTCGTGCTGTACTCGTGCATGATACCAAAGTTCCGCCCGAATCTAACACAATACCTACTCTAGTAATTTGAATTTTGTAGATTGCCGATTATAAGAACCCTCGAATTCTTTTTACATTCTAAACTTACATGAGTTATTACTTACGATTGTGTTCTTTGTCAAAATTAAGAACCTTTGAATACTTCTAGACGAGTAGTATTTGTGATTGTATTCTTAGTCAAACTCAAGAACCCCCGAATTCGTATTTGCGAATTTATTCTTAGCCGAAATCAAGATCCTCCGAATACTTCCTGACTTCGTGTAGTATTTGCGATTGTATTCTTAATCGAAATCAAGGACCTACGAATACTTTCTGACTTCGTGTGGTATTTGCGAATTTATTTTCAGTCTAACTAAAGAACCTACGAATTCCTCTTGACTTTGTGTGGTATTTACAATTGTGTTCTTAGTCGAACACAAGAACCTCCGAATTCTTCTTGGCTTCGTGTAGTATTTGCGATTGTCTTCTTAGTCGAACTCAAGAACCTCCGAATTCTTCTTGGCTTCGTGTAGTATTTGCGATTGTCTTCTTAGTCGAACTCAAGAACCTTCTAATACTTCTTGACTTCGTGTAGTATTTGCGATTGTATTCTTAGCCGAGATCAAGAACCCCCAAATTCTTCTTGACTTCGTGTAGTATTTACGATTGTATTCTTAGTCGAACGATTGCATTTGTAGTCGAGATCAAGAACCTCCGAATACTTCTTGACTTCTTGTAGTATGTGTGTTGCGACTTCTTTTGTAGCTGCATATATTAAAAACACATCGTTAATCTCACCGTCCCGAACAATCGTCTCCCGAGAGACATTCAACGATCGCCACCCAAATAATCATCATTTAACGATCACCTTCAGAATAATCATCGTTCAATGTTCAAATCCCTGTCAGATGGAGTTACATATGGTCTTAAAAATTTCTAGTCTTATACTTTCGAATATTGTAAGTACAATACTATTAAAAGTATATTAAAACAAGTAAGAAAGTATAGTCGGGCGTGACCGACCATATGATACCCTACACCAGTTATGAATATTAAATTTGATTTATTTTTCATAATAAAGCATTTATCTTCAATATTACCTTGTTCCGATACATTTAAGCAATTTATGAATGAAAAACTAATTTTCTGAAAGAGGCTTTATATGGGGGGCTAGGAGCAAATATGGACCAAACCAGATAAAGTTTTGCGAATGTATTTATATTTATATAATATTTATTTGTGTTGAATTTCATCGCGATATTTGTGTTTATAAGTTAATTTTGGGCATTCAAGTAATTTTCTGAAGGGGACTTTGTATGGGATCTTTATGAAATTTGGCGAGTTCATCAAGACTTGTATAAAACTTAGTTGTGCCGCTTTTTATCGATATACAAGCATATTTAACATAATTATGAGCTCAGAAGACATTTTCGGGGGGTTCTGTTGTATGGGGGCTAGGTGAAATAATGTACCAAATTTAACCATTTTCGATAGGCTTCGTCCTTGGGACAAATTAATTAACGACTCAGCCGATTCTAAGCCGATTGGTATACTTTAAGGTGGTTATGGGACGAATATTTATGTCGGTAGTTCACTTAAAGATAAAAAATCCAAAAAAATAATTGTCAGGACCAGCATCGCGGCTCAAGTTCAAATTATTTAAAACTGATATTAGGTAAAAAATTGACGTGCTTGATATATTCTAAAACAACTGGAATGGAAGCAAGACCAACCGACACAAAGTATTCTACAAACGGAATCACTTGGCTGGATTTATCTCCTTCGACGAGATAAATTTATTGAGGTATGTCGTCAAAATCATATTCATATTACAGAAAGGGTTACGGCTAGTGCTGTTAAAGTATTGAGTAGTGGGTATCGATTATCGAGTATTTGCCCTATTTTTTGGGTACTCAATACTAAAAAGTAGTTACTCAATACTTTCAGACTTGTATATGAATTTAACTTATTTAAATTTAACGGCTATGATGTAAAAAAATACAGCTCTACAACTAATACAGATCAAATCATTATTAGAAATGCAACTCTTAGCAATATCAAATCATTGTAAAAATAATTTAAAACTGCAATAATAGTTAAAAAGTTAAAAATATTTATTGACGCAATCTAAAAAAATAAAATGTCTCAAGAGAGGTGTGATGTCTGGTCTAACTTTACTTAAAAAAGAAAAAATTCCTCGTTTTTAATTTAAAATAAAACCGTTAAAAGTATCGAGTAGTATTGAGTACCCAAACGAAAAGTATTGAGTAGTATTGAGTAATCAAAAGAAGTAGAATATTACAGCACTAGTTACGGCAACTGAGAGAGCTTTTACTAGCCAAACGTCTACGAGCATCCTCATGTGAAAAGAGAACAGATAACGACCTGGAGACAATTTAAAGAAGAGGCTACCCGATTTTTTCTACCCAGGCGCTACCTGTCACATCTTGAGGAAAATATATCACCGTAAACAGGGTCTTAAGGAAAAGGCCAATGATTATATTATGTCCTTACAGGCTCTTATTCGGCAACATCATGAATCAAGAAAATTGAATCATACGGATAGAATCTAAGATGGGATGCGATATGAATATAAGTTGTATGTACGCCGAAACGACTTTGTCACCATAGACGAGTTAATGGAATTAACCGACGAGTACGAGCTTCTACGGAAGTAAGTCCATGAAACAACATGAAGTCTTATTTGGAAGAGTTCTTAAACCGCCGAATCAAATATTTGAAGAAGGAGATTCTCCAAACTATGTTTCACCTAAAATACCGGGACCGAAGTAATGGAACAAAATAAGGGAAATAGCCATACAAACGTACGAAAAACAAAAGAAATATTATAATCTTCGAAGACGAGAATGGTACCCGAATATTTGCGAGAAGTTTATAAACGAAACCATTTTTTATCCTCCGTACTCGAACACTTCGCACCAAATTATTCGGGTCTATACGAGGTATTAGATAAATCGTCAAGGAATATATATGTAGTACAATCGGAAGTGGATAAACAATATAGGGTGCATGTTCAAGACCTTAAGCCGTATCACTACACGACACGATTCCAAAAAAACTTTAAAAGGCCGCCTACCGAAATTAAATCCACCAGGCAAGATCTTATCATATTTGTTTAAGTACAAATAGGACTGCAATGCCCAAACATGTGCTACCGTTCATTCCTCCATGCGAAGCAAGACCCAAAATCTACACTGTTAAGAGGACACCACTGGCCAAATCAGGCATCCTTGAGGTGGATGATCTGTGGGAGAAAGGGATAATTAATCCAATGCACACCAGTACATCCAATAACTCCGCCTTTAGCGCCGTTATCTAACAGATCCGAACCTTTCTTAAGTTCGGTAAATGATACCCTCGGGTAGTGCAGGTCCTAAGGCAGAAAACTCGCTTTGTGCAAAAATTTTTTTCCGGAAGTAAGAGGGGAATGTAACTTGGCAGTTACAAACCGTGCTGCACTCGTGCATGATACCGATGTAATTTCGAACAAAAATTTTGAACATGGTCCTCTCCAATTTCGATGAAATTCGGTAAACACATTCTTCGTATAAAAACAAAATTTAAAGATCTCCAAAATTTCCAAATTCGTTACGTTTTAGATTTTATCGATGTTCAAAGTTCAAAGTTCATAGTTTTTAGGACTTTTTTCAACAAGCATTAAATTTGACATCGTATATTTTCGAAACTTTAAGTACAAATTGATTATTTGCGGTAAGTTTTCCGCTAAGTGTAAATCCTAATTATTTACTACTTTAGTTTAGAACTTTGATGGAAAACTATTATAAAACTAATGAGTAAACCGCTAACGGTATCTTAAATATTGTTTGCCACCAATTTTAGAACTTTTTTAAGTTTCGTCTTCTAGAAGCCGTCATTTGCATTTCTGCAAATAGTTATTTTCTACAACTTTACAAAGGAATAAATAAAGTTGAGATTTATTCTCTATTTTTGAATTTTAAAATATTAATCTTTGTGTTTTTTTTATTTATTTTGGTGTGAACCCCATCGGATTTGACTCCGAAACATTGTTCCTTCGGACCGGATAAAATTTACAATGATTATATATTGCCAGTTCAAAGGAAGTCTCCTTGATAAGAAATTATAATTATTTGGAATAAGCAAAATAGAATTAAACATACATACGAGTTTATAAACGTACATATGCGTGTTTTTAATAAGTAAAAAAACAACAAGTTGGTTTTTTTGTTTGTTTGACATTTGCAAGAGAATTTTATTACTGTAAATTAATTCTTATTGTGAATTAAAGTTATAAAATACAACCCTTAAACAAACTGTGTTTTTACAGTACCTTTTTTGACATTTCATGATCAATACCTTTTTATCCAGGGTGCACTCATAAGGTGAAGTCAATTCAACAGCTGATCACTCATTTTTTTTATTTGAGGTAGATACAACTGTCAAAGTACACCATTTAGAGTTGCCACAATCCGAAAAAATATGTACATCTATCTAGTATTCATTATATTTTTAGGACAAAAAATTAATAAATAAATTTTATATTCATTTTAATCCGTAGTAAATTTATGCGAAATACTCGAAAATTGCACAAACTATTTGTCTTAAATATGCATCTATTTTATCAATTATAGGGAACTTTTTACGAATCAATTGAGAGTACAAACATCCCATAATTGTAAATAAAATTATTAAAACTTGATTTTATCATAGATATCTTAATTTTTAACAACTTTCCATGGTAGTGGTTTGGTCACATTTCTATAAAGATCATTGTATATTTCTTATACGACAATAGTAGAGACCTACACGGTATTATAAGTTCCCAATATTGACTGATAAAAAATATAATGTATATAATTTGTATTTTTGCTATTATAAACTTACAATTTTGTAATCTAATATTTACTTTTTGTTTTACTTTTTTAATAAGTAAATAATAAATAATATTCTTATTCACAAATAACATTTTTATTTTATTAAAGGTTTATAAAACAAAATTTCCATACAAAATACCGTTTATAAAATAAAAATTTTGTTTGTGAATAAGGGGGCTTACCCTTATTTTTCAATTCATGTATAATTTTTAATAAATTTTATCTTATAATACATATTTACTTTACGTGAAGAGATTTTTGGGCATGTGGGATTGTCTTTTTGTAAGGTAAATTAAAAAAAACACGGTGGCAACATGTAAATTTTTTGACAGAAGTATCTACTTTTGTTGTTTTTGTAGAATTGACTTCACCTTATAAGTACACCCTGCTTTTTATCAAGGCTGTTTTTTTTTGAACAGACAGTCATTATTAAAAAAGCAGTGTGACCATTTTGGCATTTTTGCAGCTAGATTTACCATTTTTTATTTTGATTTAGCTGTAAAATTTTAATTTAGCATTTGGCATTTTATTTAGCATTTTTATAAAATATTTTTAGCAATTATAGTATGTAAACAAAAAAAGACAAATTTTTGCAAAAAAGATTTATATTGGAAATAGGTTTAACCGGAAAAAATTAGAATTAAATGTCTACCCAAACACAAGCAACAAGAAATATGAGAAATGTAATAATTTACACTGTAATTCAAAATAATGCAAAAAGATTCATGAAGATAAATAACTTAAAATTACGCCAATACAAGTGAATACTTTAAAATGTTGTATTCTAATTTTTTTTCTTTTTTAAATTCGAGGTGATAGAAATAATTCAAGAGATTTCATATATTTTACAAATACGTTCAGTACGCTATTTTACAAACTAATACTCTTTGTTTGCTCATGGAATGAAACATATAATTTTGGAAAAGGCTATGTATGACGGTTAATTAAGATATTTTATTTTTTCCTATACGAAATAAAGAGGTTGTAATTTTTATCATCCTTCAGGAGTTCTTTTTAATTTATTGAAAATAAGTATTGAAAAAATCAATAATATATAATTAAGACTTTCTCATCCTACTTTCTGTTCTTTTTATTTTTACCAAATTTTAAGTAATTTTGTTGTCACGTTTTTTTTTTAATTAAAAAAAAATACATACATTTCGAAAATATTATTGACAATTTATTCCAGAATTACAAACTTACGGATTTGAATATATCTCTCAATTCATTTCATACATTCTCATATATATTTTTCCGAAAAAAATCTTGGAAGTATGAGTTATAAACCTGACATCTATTCACCGAGATTTAAAATTATTTCAACGGATTTTTCAATATTTTTGTGACATGAAAACCATTTTTAAAGTGTTTTGAGGAAGACAAATAAAATTGTTTATATAAAAAAAGTAACCCCCTCATTTTATAAAACGAAACTTTCGTTAACGTAAAAAATTTGTATGAAGAATACAGGGAAATTTTTGAAAATATGAATTTTTCCATACAAATTTTTTTGAACGTTTGTCGTTTCGTTTTATAAAATGAGACCCTAAAACTAGAAATATTATACTTTTCCTTCCGAAAACACATATAGGTTTTATACCATGAGCAACTAGTGTAATTAATAGAGTTTTAATGTAATTTTTGCATTCAGAAATATTTTAAAGTTAGAGACATACATATTGCTAAATTTACAAAAATTTTGAAAAAATTTTTAGCATTTCTCTTTATCTTAATACCACGGAACTTAATTTTTTACCCTACTCCACTATACTACGTTTGAGTATACTAATTGGTTAAGAATCATTTTCTGAATCGATTAAGCCAAGTAAGTCTGTCCGTCTGGTAGAGGTTGAAATTATCAAAACAATAAGCACGTATGCTTTCTGATCCAATGACAAAACCTTTTAAAAATGGTTAAAGTCCGTCCTTTATTTTACCTAGCCCCCATACATACACAAATATATAAAGCCTTTCTCAGAGAATTAGTTTAAATATATCGGAACCAAGGTTCAATTCAACATAAATGCTTTATTACGAAAAATAAATCAAATTTTATACTCATATGGTCAACCACGGCAGAATATACTTTCTTACTTGATATAAATTACAATGAATTTCAGTTACAAATTAATATGAATTGTTCATAAAAACACTTAAAAAATTTTCGAATTTTTTGTTGGAATTTTAAAATAAATTTAGCATTTTTTCTAGCATTATTTTGGATGGGATTTAGCCGCAACATTTTTTGAGACCTGGTCACACTGTAAAGAAGATAAAATTCAATAAAATTGCCTGTTGAATAAAGGAAATGTAAATTAAAATAATATAATAAAATTAAAAATTGAAAGAAGAAATAATACATCACAAAAATTGTTAATTAGTTAATAAAAGTGTAGTGGTGTATTTTAAAGTAAAAGTGCCGGCAACTTTTGATATAAATAATATACCATGGCGAAACTAATAAGGTGAAGTCATTTCAACAGCTGATTGTTTTTTTGTCCATGGAAATTTTGCCCAAAGCTGTCAAACTCCATATAAAAAATTCTTTCTCAAACCCGACGCAGTCAAACTAGATATATAAAAAATTTCATGAATTCTTCGCAAAATGAAATGACTTCACCTTATAGTCTATTCACCTTGTAATATACTGTGCCACAGCATATACAACATATGTTAATATACATACACTCTCTCTCGCGATGGTGACATGGTCTTCAATTTTGAGGTTAATATCAATTAATAAATAATTTCATTATTTTAAAGTCAAATAATTTCATTATTTTAAAGTCCTACAAAGTGAATTGAAAATGTTGTGGGAAAAAGTGAAAAAGGATTTCGATAAGTGTATGGACGATCTTCAATCAGTGTTGCCAACATTGGTCAAGCAAAACGCGCGCAAAAAAATTAAAAAGGGGTAAAAAAGCGTAATTTTCTAACTGAAAATGGGTAAAAAAGCACTAACGTTTTTTAGTCAAATATTGTTTATTTTAATAAAAATTGCACATTATTTCGCCCATTTCCTACAAGACTCCAAAATTCGTTTTTTAGAACATTGACTACAAAACAAAACATGCGTCATACTAAAGTCTTTCATCTGTGTGAGTTAGATTTTTAGTAACGTAAGAACTAAAACTAATGTTTGACGAATATTAGATAAATATGATGAGAAATTTTCAAATTCCTTGATTTGTTTAAAAGTTTTTTAAAAATAGTAAAATGTCATTAAACATTCAAACTGACAGGCACACTACCAACTGGCGAACCGATGTAACCACACCCAAATTGTAAAATTGTACAAAACTTATGAAATATATTTTTTTTGCAAAATCTATATATATTATTTTTAAGTTTTTTGAGTTCTGGAAAAATTTTTAATTTCACTGATAGTGAATAACATAACTTATTTTAACGTATTTTGAATATTTTGTTTTTTGTTTTTGAAGAATATTTGCTTTTAAAACTTAACACAAATAAAAAAAACTTTAGAGCACCCGTGTAAAAAAATATAAAACAGTTTTTAAGAAAAATTTAGTCCTTAGTGTAAACTATTAAACTGATCGTATTCTAATAAACAACAAAAAGTGGTACAAATAGAAAGATCAAATAATGATCCCTCAGTTTTCTTAACATTATAGAGAAAATGTTTAATATTAATTAAATAAATTACCTCCTGAAATTCACAATTATTTTAAAATATTTTAACAAGTAAGAGTGTTATATTCGGCTGTGCCGAATCTTATATACCCACCATCAAATCTTATGACGTAAAAGGAATGCTTCTCTGTAAACATCAGGGAGATAATGCTTAATTCAATTATGTACGTGATCTTCGAATTAACAAAATATTAATATTTAAAAACAAAATATATATATATCAGAGGTAGTGTCAATTATGAACTGTTTGTCGTAAAATTTGGTAGAAAGACTTCGTATAACACTTATTCGTTTCGAATTTCATTGCTGATCTCGAATTTTTAATTCAGACATAAGCGTAAAAGTTATTATCTAAAGGGGAACTTATATGGGGTTGGGACAATTATATATCGATACACATAAAATTTTGTACATAGATTTTGTTTTGTTGGTCAGTTATATCGTCATAAAATTCGGAATAAAGAATTATAATAAAAATCTTTTTATTGCGAGTACAACGATGAAGTAATCATGGAGGCTTTATATATTAGGGATAGGTTCAATTGTGTAAAAAAATTGTATAAAACTTATTTTTTGTCAATTTTCATCGCTGTACTCATATTTTTAAGGGGACCTTAATAGGGGGTAGGGTAGGTTACCGAAAAATCCGAATTAAATTCGGTAGGAAGATTACGTTTGTATAAAAGTTGTTTATTTCGAATTTCTCCGCTATACTCGTATTTTTAAGTCAGTAAAGAGCGTTAAAATCAATTTTTGAAGGTGACCATATGTGGGGGTAGGGTCAATTATGGACCGATTGCCGTAAAATTTGCTAGAGAGATTTTGGCTTATATAAAACATATTTATGTCGAATATTTTTAAGTCGGTAATGAGTATTAATGTCATTTGGTAGAGAAATTTTGATGCATATAAAAGTTACTTATGTTGAATTTCAACGCTGCACTCATAGGGAGACCTTATTTGGGGGTAAGGTCAGTTATGGACCAATTCCCATAAAATTTGGTAGAGACATTTTGCCTTATATAAAACTTATTTATGCCGAATTTCATCGCTATACTCGTATTTTTAAGTCAGTAATGACCGTTTAAATCATTTTCTGAAGGAGACCTTATATGGGGGGTAGGCTCAATTATAGACCTATTTCTATAAAATTTAGTAGAGATTTTGGCTTATATAAAACTTACTTATGTTGAATTTCATCGCTATACTCGTATGGGGGTAGGGTCAATTTTGGACCGATTCCCATAAAATTTGGTACAGAGATTTTGACGCATATAAAACTTATTTATGCCAAATTTTATCGCTATACTCGTATGTTTAAAACAGTTGTGACTGTTAAAGCTGTTTTTCGGGGGGTCACTTGTATGGGGGATATGCGAAATTGCGGACCCATATTGCCCATTTGCCATACCAAACAAACCTTACCTATAAGAAATATTTGTGGAAAAATTTAACTCGCTTGCTCTTTCCGATCTAACCCTATCGTGCTTTCAACAGACAGACGGACGGACAGATGAACAGACGGATGGACATGGTTAGATCGGCTTAGAATTTAATAAGGACCCAAAATATATATACTTTTGTGGGTCTACGACCAATATTTCGATGTGTTACAAACGGAGTGACAAAATCAACTCATCTTTTTTGATGGTGGGTATAAAAAGCACTAAATGCACTGTCATAAAATTAGAAAGCACCACTGTAGTGCCTTTTTGAAAAAAGGCACCATGAGCAAAATTTTCCGCGTTTGGCACACCAAAAGGCACCGCAAATAGTGCTAAAAGCACTAAGTTGGCAACACTGTCTTCAATCATCTGATGACACTGAGCCTGATGATGTTCAAGCAGTCGAAAGTAAATATCACGTTACAATGGACGTGTATGCGTGTTGTTCAGAATTAATAGATTTTAAGATTGGCGAACTTGAGGCTAAGTCAAAACCTAAAGCGGATAATGATTTAAATTTCGACAATATTTGTCATAATTTACGTCTCCCACCTTGTGACACTGACATGTTTAGTGGGGATTATCTTTACTGGCTTACGTTTAGGCCACCTTTTTACCACGTTATAGTAATAAAAAACGATTTAGTTATATAGAACGTTTATGCTATTTGGTAAAAAGAACTGATAAGGAGGCGAGAGAGGTCGTATCGAAATGTCCGATGACTAAGCAAGGTTTTGATGTCGCATGGAAAAACTTGAAAGACATGTATGAGAATCCGCGCATTGAGGTGAACAATCAATTGAAGGAACTGTTCAGTTTGAAAAGGGTTATTACGGAAACTAGTTCGTCTTTGAAGACTTCACAACGCAGAATTAATGGTTTCCTTACCGCAATGTCTATTTATGAAATTCCTACCGAAAATTGGGACCCAATTATAGTTTTCATTTGTATTCAAAGACTGCTTCCCAGACAGTGACTCTTTGGGAACAGACCGTTAAGGATAAAACTGCCTTATCTTTATGGAGGGATTTGGACATGTTTTTAACTGAGCGAATTCAAACTTTGGACTGCATTCGCGACCTTACGAGTTCCGGCACTGACAAAAAAGGGACAGAACGGAAATAAAGGCTCACGTTTCTAATACAAGTTCCTTGAGTGATTGTATTCTATGTCACAAACCGGGTCATTTACTACGTTTTTACCGTCAGTTTAAGAAAATTTCAGTTTCTGAAAGGTACAATACAGTGAAGAAACACCATTGCTGAGGTTAAAGATTGTAAGAGCGAACATAGTTGTTCCATTTGTAAGAAAATACACCATACATTGCTTCAACATAAGAAGCCTGTTGGTAATTCTCAATCGTCACCAGCTCATAATTCAAATGTTGCTCCCATTGTCAATTCGTCTGACACAAATTCGCAAGAGTCATCTACTTCAGCCGCAGCTTCGGCTAATTTAAATCGTCAAGTCTTCCATATTTCATAAGTTCGTCTGTGTTATTGTTATTGCTGTCATATTCTACGAATGTAACGATTACCTTTGGTCTAAACTGCGCCCCATATTTGGCAATTAGAACTTTGTTACAATTGGCAGGTGATTGTGAACAGAACTTCACATTGGCTTCGAGGATTTTAAGGGAAGGAATGTATGTCGATGATGTACTGAGACCAATTGGTCACGGCGTTGTTGTCGGCTGGATTCGAACTGAGGAAATGGACTTCGAATGATAAGTCAATCTTGAACGGTTTGCCAACTGAACACTTAGTTGACGCCAAGCTATTAACATTTATGGAGTCAAGTTGTTCGGAAATGTTAGGCATATATTGGAACGCTCAGATAGACACTTTTTATTTTAAAGTATGTCCTTTAGCAGTGATAACCTCTTATACGGAAAGAGAGGTATTATCGACCATTGCTAAGTTTTTTGATTCAGTTGGTTAGTTAAGTCCAGTCATTGTCATAGCCAAGATAATAATGCAACGCATCTGGCTTGACAGAATAGGATGTGATGATGTACTACCAACCCCGACTAGGGAATAGTGGTTGAAATTTGTAAAGCTATTTGACCAGGTTAATCTTTTCAAGATTTCAAGAATGGTTACCTATTTCAAAGATTCGGCTGCAGAACTTCATATATTCTCTGATTCCTCCGAAAGGGATTACACTTAAGTAATATATATTCGTATAGAGTCATCTTATGGCGAAATTAGTACTAATTTATTATGCTCCAAGACTAAGGTAGCCCCATTGAAATCTATTTCATTACCTCGAATTGAATTGTGTGGATCAGTATTAGCGTCGGAATTGTTTAAGAATATTGTTAGTGACATTCACATCCCCATTAAACGCCTTTATTGTTGGACTCACTCAACAATAGTATTGGCATGGTTAGGAAAACCCCCTTGTATATGGAGCCATTGTCGAATCCAGGAAACAACTGGTAATCATAATTGGTTTCACGTTCGTTTGGAGGATAATCCGTAGGTAGTAGATCCCCTTTCTTTGCCTCGAAGCGAATTGTGGTGGCATGGTCCTTCGTGGTTAAATCAGGATAAATCCAAATGGGAATCAATATGAATATGAATACTGATCTAGAAGCACGAAAGGTGAACGTGAATGTTACCTTCTTTATACAATATCAAGACGTCTTGGAAAGGTTCTCATCGCTTACTAGAGCTTTACGTGTTATAGCCTACATAATGAGATTTTCCAACTCATGTTATCCTGTAAAAAAAAGGACAATTTACTTATGAAACAAGACAAATTTAAACAAAATAAATGGTGAAGCTTTGTTTAGTTATTGTAGCTCAGAAGGCTTTTAATGCCGAAGAATATGGTTGTCTCTTGGAAAGAAACCCTTACCTTCAAAGAGTTCATTGAATACATTCGTCGATGAAAAGTAGGTGATGCGATTAAATGGTAGATTAGTCAAATCGCCTTAATTATCTTATCGGGAGCAATACCCCATTATTCTACCTTACGGGTGTCGGTTTGCGAGACTTAACGCAGAACTAGTTCATCAGATAACGATTCATGGCAGAAACGAGTTGATGCTAAGAATATACCGACGTGAATATTCGGTCCTCGATTGCGAACTTTGATACGCACAGTAGTTCATCATTGCAAACGCTTTATGATTGATCGAAAACGTTCATGCAGTCAAATTACGCCGGCGGTCCCTCAGGAGCGTACTAATATCGATAGACCATTTACAACCACTGGGGTTGATTTTGCAGGTCCGTTCGATGTAAAAGCCTTTACGGGTATATCTAGGCTATCCACTTTTACGGAGAGGTTATCCTCAAACAATATTTTCGGATAACGGAACTAACTTCGTTGGGGCATCAAATGAGATTTTAAGAAATTTTAAGACTTTTCTGAAGGAATGCACAGTGGGGCAGAATGGAAATTTTTTGGAAATAAATCTGGCATTTCTAAACGGCTGATCCGATCGGGATAAAATTTGGCGTGAGCGTAGCCAAGGAGTATTCGAGTTTAAGTTTTGAAGATGAACCCTGCAGATGCCCCAGGGACGGCGCTGTGGCGGCTCAAAGTAGGGTACCTACGACATGTAAAATTTTTAAACTCGTGCCATTTTTTTGTTTTTCACCTAAATACAAAGATTTTTATATTTTGTGAAAGCGCTCGTCGAGATCTTGAAAAAACATGCTTGGACATACTACTTATCTCTTATAATATCCGAGTTATAGGCATTTAAAAATTTAGTGATACAAAATTTACCATACCTTGGTCCGCCTTTTTTTGAATACCGGGCGTAATTTTGGACCAAATGGACTCAATTTTTTCTTGTTAGTTAGACAACAAAATTTCCAATAATATACAAAAAATTTCAGATCAATATCATTTACTGATCCAAAAATATACGTTTTTTAATTTAAAAATTCAAAAAATTTTAGATTTTTGGCGTTTTTTTTGCCAAAAATGTGTCTTAACTCTTTTATTAATAAAATAAAATTTTCTTTAAGAACATATAACAATTTTATAGTTTCCTAAAAGGTATCTTTACGCAGAACGCTTTGGCGTAAAAAACTTGTCCTATTTTTTGAAAATGTTGCCACTGCGTCCTTCCGAATGTGACCTATTTTTTATCAAAACTTCAACTTTGGGCGACATGTTCTAAAATCCCAAAGCTGGGATCAGAAAACTGAAAGCACTTTTGGAAACCTCAATATGTTTTCTATTTACTCCAAAAGTATTTTCCCAGCCCTGAAAGAAATGTGGACCCTATGGGCAAAAAAGTAAAAAATCCCATTTTTGGGATTTTCATTCCTATTTTTGGGAATTGCGGGATGCCCTTTGACCTTATCAATTTTTTTTTTGCATTTTCTTATTTTAAATGACAAATTTAACAAGCGTTGAAAATTTCATTGAGTTTTGTTCATAAATAAAGATTTTGTCATATATTACATATTTGTTTAATTTCTAAAACTATGATTTATATCAAAATTTTAATAGGATCGCAGATAGCTACAACAATTTAGTCCATATTTATCCCTTAATATCATTTTTTAGTTAGATATGGAAATTCTCGACCCTTTACAAAAAATTTCAAGCCAATATCTCAATTACATTCAAAAATATGTTCATTTAAACCTGTGTCCTTTAATTTCATCTTTTTCATATTTTAGTATTAAGTATGACAGAACATATTTAAATCTTATATTTACCTATTTTCTATTTGTTTGCTTATCCTTATAATTGAACTATTTTTTACCTAAATTTTTTCGACAGATCATTTCGTTCTGTTTCGTTTATGATCATGTAGGTAAAAGTATACAGGTAATGATAATTTCGATTCATTCACTAATAAGAAATATCAATGACTGAATTACAGGTTATAGTAATATAGTCCTAAATGTTAATAGGTAGACAATTTGTAATTTTTTACTTTGAAATACCTGTATCGGAAATGACAAGAATTGGTATATAAGTAAACTTCTTAGATTTTAAGTACCATATTTAATAAATCTACAATGAAGATTACATTAAACGAAGAGTTGTGTTCCGTTTTATGGAATGTATCTTCAAAAGGGCCAGAAAGAATTGAAGACATTTCAAATTATATAAAAACTACATATAGTAGAAAAGAAGACAAAACAGGCATATCAAAAATTGAAAACTTTTTGATGTAAAAAGTAAGTCTGTGGATGGAAATCAAAAGAAATTTCTATTAAAATTTTGTAGTTGGATGGAAACTACTACGGAAATCTCAACTTACAACACATCAACAGGAGCGCCTTGCAAGTCATACGAAGACTTATGTTCAAGGTCAAAAAAAAAAAAAAAGAGGGTCACACAAAAACTTTTTTCAATCTCAAATGAGGAAATTGCTGATACATTTAACGAAATGCTGAAAAAGGAAAACCAACCTATGGATGTCGTACATATTGCAACTATTCTTCCTAATGCATCACCAAAACGACTTAAGCGAATTGTGGAAAGTATACCAACTCCAACATCACAATCAAATTTTACTGAAGAGGAAGCAATAGCGCTTATGTTGGAACTGGGTCTCAGTCGAAATAAGTACCAAATATTAAGGAAAGCTCTGCATGAAAAAGGACACAATATATTACCATCATACAAGGCGATCCAGGAAAAAAAAAAACAAACTATCCTACTAAATCAACAAAAAATAATGAAGAATTGAAAGAACTGAGAGCTGCGGAAAAAAGCAGAATCCAAGAAGAATTTAAAGTTCAGATGGGATTAAACATCGACAAACCACTTTCAAGTTGCGGTAGTACAAATGATGGTAATACGGCGAGAAGGTTTTTTCGTGATTTTGAAATTACTTCAAAAATAACTGGAATCGACAAGGAGTTGCTTCGAAGAGTTAAAACTATTTTAATGGCACTGAATAGTAAACATAAAATTAATGAAAATCGATTTGGGTAATACACATCTGAAATTTCAAAATTACTTGTATCTCTGTATCCATGGAGGGAACTAACACCAACAGTACACAAAGTATTGTGTCATGGTCAAATAATAATTGAATCGAATATTCTTCCACTTGGAGAGTTAACAGAAGAAGCCCAGGAAGCGAGGAATCGAGATTTTAAGCATGTTCAACTATTCAGCTCAAGAAAATGCTCCAGGCAATCACAGAATGAAGATATTTTTAATAGTTTACTTCTATCTTCTGATCCTGTTCTTTCAACTATGCGAAAAAGATGGATTTGTTATGAAACTCTATCATCTCAAAACAAGGAAGATTTAAAGGACTTATATTACCTTCTGGATATGTATACCGATATGACAGATTATTTTATAGAAAATAAGTAGTGCTAGGAATTAACTATATAAGTAGGTTTAAGACAAACAGTTCAAATAAAAAAAGCTATTATACTAACTGATGATATTGTATTAAATTGTGTTTTATATTTCGGTGGGCGGGAAAGGTAATTTGTGTGGGGTGATTTAGGTGTTGTTGTGCGTGGCTCATAATACAATTATAATTTTTTTTATTTTATATACAATATTATAATAAAATAATTAACTAAATAATTTTTAAAAATTGTCCAAATATTTTATTCAACACCAAATGTATGTTCTGTCATACTTAATACTAAAATATGAAAAAGATGAAATTAAAGGACACAGGTTTAAATGAACATATTTTTGAATGTAATTGAGATATTGGCTTGAAATTTTTTGTAAAGGGTCGAGAATTTCCATATCTAACTAAAAAATGATATTAAGGGATAAATATGGACTAAATTGTTGTAGCTATCTGCGATCCTATTAAAATTTTGATATAAATCATAGTTTTAGAAATTAAACAAATATGTAATATATGACAAAATCTTTATTTATGAACAAAACTCAATGAAATTTTCAACGCTTGTTAAATTAGTCATTTAAAATAAGAAAATGCAAAAAAAAATTGAAAAGGTCAAAGGGCATCCCGCAATTCCCAAAAATAGGAATGAAAATCCCAAAAATGGGATTTTTTACTTTTTTGCCCATAGGGTCCACATTTCTTTCAGGGCTGGGAAAATACTTTTGGAGTAAATAGAAAACATATTGAGGTTTCCAAAAGTGCTTTCAGTTTTCTGATCCCAGCTTTGGGATTTTAGAACATGTCGCCCAAAGTTGAAGTTTTGATAAAAAATAGGTCACATTCGGAAGGACGCAGTGGCAACATTTTCAAAAAATAGGACAAGTTTTTTACGCCAAAGCGTTCTGCGTAAAGATACCTTTTAGGAAACTATAAAATTGTTATATGTTCTTAAAGAAAATTTTATTTTATTAATAAAAGAGTTAAGACACATTTTTGGCAAAAAAACGCCAAAAATCTAAAATTTTTTGAATTTTTAAATTAAAAAACGTATATTTTTGGATCAGTAAATGATATTGATCTGAAATTTTTTGTATATTATTGGAAATTTAGTTGTCTAACTAACAAGAAAAAATTGAGTCCATTTGGTCCAAAATTACGCCCGGTATTCAAAAAAAGGCGGACCAAGGTATGGTAAATTTTGTATCACTAAATTTTTAAATGCCTATAACTCGGATATTATAAGAGATAAGTAGTATGTTTTTTCAAGATCTCGACGAGCGCTTTCACAAAATATAAAAATCTTTGTATTTGGGTGAAAAACAAAAAAATGGCACGAGTTTAAAAATTTTACATGTCGTAGGTACCCTACTTTGAGCCGCCACAGCGCCGTCCCTGGGGCATCTGCAGGGTTCATCTTCAAAACTTAAACTCGAATACTCCTTGGCTACGCTCACGCCAAATTTTATCCAGATCGGATCAGCCGTTTAGAAATGCCAGATTTATTTCCAAAAAATTTCCATTCTGCCCCACTGTGGAATGTCAAGCTAGCTTGCGTCCCATGCCAGACAATCCAAGCGAACCCATTGCGCTCACATCGGGCCATTTTTAATAGGTTCCGCAATATTGGCACCGCAAGAACCGACTATTCATGAAAGTTTGATTAGTATTGTAAATCGATATCGGAAACTGAAAGCACTTATTTAACAATTTTGCAAAAGATGGAAAGAAGAATATTTAGTGACTTTACACATGATTTAGTGGTTTTGAGAAATGTACAATTACCTGCTACTGCATGGAAAATAGGTAAAGTAGTAAAAGTTTACAATGGTACTGATGGTCACGTTCGCGTCGTCGACGTTTGGACGTCGAATGGAATTCTTAATAGACCAATAACCAAACTTGTTGTTTTGCCAAATTAATTACTTATCACTTTATGTCAATTTCTTTTTACAAACTTTTCTTTTTCCTAGAATAATGGACTCTGTTAGACAACTTAACGATTTGTTAGAAGATCGACTTCTTAATGAAGACCTAAAAGATGTCACCAGCTCATTGTTTTTAAATGTTGATGCTCTAAAAAAAATCAGTGATAAATTTGAGCACGCCGTCTAAACCCACTGAGTCCATTATTTCAACGGTAAGCGTACCGCCAGTCGTGAATGATGTAGCAGCTATGGAGATTGCTGAAGTGCCATCCATAGTACCACCGCCCACTACAAAAACAAATAAAGAAATGGAAGCTTCGGGTTCGAATCAGGAAATTCATCAAACACGCCAAAAATGTCCGATATGCAAAAACAAGAATCACACCTTGAGATTCTCTCGGAAATTTGAGAAATTGAATTTGGAAAATAGATTTCATAAAAAATGCTATCGATGTTTGTCTAGTGACCGCATTAGTAAAAATTGCAAAAGTGGGGGAACCTGCAAATATTGCAAAGAAACCCACCATTTCCTTCTGCTTCCCATTGCAAAGGCTACGAAGCCTAGAGAGCATTAGGCCATGTTCATTCACAAATGCGACAAGCCGTAACCTTTTTCCCAGTACTGCAATTACACCTCTGTTTGCACAGGAAAATTTTGGTGAGATCAGTTTTGGACCTGTGTTGCAAAAATAGCTGCATTTGTGTGGAATTAATCTCTAAACTAAAGATTCCTGTTGTGAAAATCGGTAACCATGAATATGGCAGGTTGGAGATCGAGTCGCGGTTCGAAAGTTCTCATAGCCTTGTTATCATGGTTAGAGTCCACAAAATGGATCTGATAAAAACTCCGCCGATTTCCGTGTCGGATTTAGTTTTGGAACCTCTGAAGGGTTCCAATTGGCCGATCCAACGTTTCATCTTTCCGGTCAGGTTGCGTTGGTTCTGGGGCCAGAAGTTGCTCCGATGATGATGAAAGGAAGGATTTTGCAGAGCCCTCAGAAGCATTTGCCCAACATACCATTTTCGGGTGGATTATATCGGGATTGTTACTATATTAGATTAAAACGTTAATCAAAAACATCATTAAGTCTGTATGTTTTAACCCGATACTACAATGTATAGTCGTGCTTGACCGAACATTTAAAGAAGTTATAAGTGGTTTATAAAATAAAAGGATTTATCCATAAAGTCCTCAATTTATACGATAGATGCTGATGGTGGATATACATATATGATTCGTCATAGCCGAATATAATACTATCACAATTTTCTCGGGAATGATTTTGGTACAAATTTTGTCGAAAACAGCAATTATGTATTTCATAACTATATAGTACAAAGTATTTGGAAATTTTGTCTAATTACGGGTAATTCCAAAATAAATCGACCAAAAACGCTGTTTTAAATTTTTGTCTCCTTCGATTTTTTTCAAATCGGGAGCATATATTCTATTCATGAATGCGGTTTCTATGGCGTATAAATTGGATCCTTAACTCATTCAGTTCATGTTTTATGGGTCTTTAAAGTAGGGCATCTCGGGTATTTTTGTTCAAAATTAGAAATGTTGATGACTGAATAACTTTGGAACCAGTTATCCGATTTTAACAAATGATGCTTCGTTCGACAGGTCTTCTATTACTCGTTTTTGGCATTTCATTAAAATTACATGAAGTCCTGGCGCAAGAACCATATAGTGAAATTATTTATAACTCCAAAACTGCTAATAATAGGGAAACATTTTTTGAAACCAAAATGCCGTAAATTTGATTTTCTACAAATTTTTAATGACTCCTAAATCCGTAGGATGTATGAAAAAGGAGATATTTCAAAAAATTGATTATTTTGACCTATGACCTCCAATATTTCAATTATATAAGACATGATTTCATATATTATTCACCATCATAATTGTAACATTAATTTGATGGTCTGTGGTAATTTTTACTTTATTCGGCATTAAAACCTCAATTTACTAGACTATAAATGTGTTAAAATGTATAAAAAGCACTCATTTACTACGGAAATTGTAAATGTAGCTAAATAAAAATTCCTATAACTTCCAAACCTCTTGAGATCCCATTATAAAATTTTTACACAGCAATAAGAATAATTTTGCCTATTTGTCATTAAAAAATTAAGAAAAACAAAATAACCTTTTTTATGATATTCAAGGATAAAGGACATTTTCCACTATATGGTCCTTGCGCCAGGACTTCATGTAATTTTAATGAAATGTTAAAAACGAGCAATCGAAGACCTGTCGAACGAAGCATCATTTGTTAAAATCGGATAACTGGTTATAAAGTTATTCAGTCATCAACATTTCTAATTTTGAACAAAAATACCCGAGGTGCCCTACTTTAGAGGCCCATAAAATATGAACCGAATGATGTAAGGGTCAAATTTATACGCCATAGAAACCGCAATTAAGAGTAGATTGTATGTTTCGAGTTATAACTAAATCGAAAGGGATGAAAATTTGAAGTGGTCGAAATGTCTGTGAAATTACACTTACGTAAATGTAAACCATTGATTCTTTGGAACAAATCATTGTTATTACATATTAGTTTTAAAATTAGTGGAACTCTAAACAGAAGCAATTGTCCCTAAGAAAAAATTTGGTAGTTTTTGTAACGTTTTGGTAGTTTCTTGTCGGAACTTTGGGAAGAAAAATAAATTGTGAGTGGCATCGCTGTTTATATATCAGCCGATGTTGCTAGTGCTTCAACTTTAAGATGTATTATAATTTTAATTGTAATAATATCTAAATAAATAAATAAATAAATAATATATTTTATATATAAACTATTTTATATGTATGTCACAAAAATATTGACTGCCGGTTTCTCTAAATACAAAAGAACATTTTCATTCCTTCAAATATATTGTATGGGGACTATTCGAAAACGTGGACTGATATTGCCCGTTTTCAATACCAAACAAACTTTACCTATATGAAATATTTCTGGAAAATTTCAACTCTCTATCGTGTTTTCAACGGACAGACAGACATACAGACGAACGGATAGACATGGCTGGATCATCTTAGAATTTAATAAGGACCCAGAATATATATACTTTTGTGGGTCTATGATCAATATTTCGATGTGTTACAAACGGAATGACAAAATCAATATAACCCCCCCATCTTTTTTGATGATGGGTATAAAAAGTGCGTTAAGAAAGTCCTATATCATTGACTTTTTTTGAGTTCATTGTCAGGTTCCCAAAAGAGGCACAAGCACCCCAATTAAAACCTATTTTTCTTAAAATTTTGACATATTAAAATTTTTGTAAGTGTATTTCTGGTCCGCAAATCGACTTTTATTGGATATAAAATCTTTAAAAATTCTGAGTTTTTGAGACCCATTTTGAAAAAAATTAAAATATTTTATTTTCAAAAATTATACTGGGGTCAGGATTTTCAATCTCTGGTATGCAACTGAGGACGATTTCAAAAAAAAAAGAAATATTTTTTATTTTTCTCTTGTTCCGTACATTAACGCGCATCGATTGAGAGGTATTTCTACATGAAATACTTAAAAATGCTGTTCCTCGGGATACTCTAAATAAATAAATATGCAAAAATATATGAACCTATTAATCTATGTGAAATTGTTGAAGATATTGGAATACGCTGCCTCAGTACTTCAAAAGAAGTCGAATTTTTACTTTGTGGTGTTGTAAGTAGAACGGCGACCAGCAATCGCGGGATATTCGGCAGACACATATGTGCCAAATTTCACTGCAAAAACAGTGCTACTAAATGAATTGCGGATATTCAAGTCACTTTCTGAAGGGGGCTTTGTCTGGGGGCTAGAGTCAAATGAAGTCCGATCATTTCGAAATTCGGCAGGGTCATCAAGGCTTGTATCAAAATTAGTTGTGTGAACTTTCATCGAGATACATTTATATTATACATGATTATGAGCTCTTTTCTGGGGGTTCAGTTGTATGGTGGCTAGGTGAAATAATGGACCGATTTTAACCATTTTCAATAGGTCTTTGGGTCAAAACAAACGTGTATTCCAAATTTCATCAAATTATCTTGAAAATTGCGACCTGTACTTTGATAACAACGTTTACATGGACACACGGACGGTCGGACGGACGGACATCGTTAAATCGACTCAGAAAGTGATTCTGAGTCGATCGGTATACTTTAAGGTGGGTATAGTACTAATATTTTAATGCGTTACAAACATCAGCACAAACGCATAATATCCTTCCCACTATAGTGTTGTAGGCTATACAAATGTTACCGGCAATGCATAATGGATTTCTATTTACTGATTTTTTCAGTATTCAGTAAAAATTTACTGATTACTGCATTTTTTCATTAATCAATAAAAATTTCTACGTTTTACGATGCAGCCAGCAACTTCTGAATTCGTTCCAGAGATAAGAAGAAATAAATATCATTCTTCCTTATTCTCTCTCATGCAAAATCAAAAAAATGCTTCACAAAAGTTTCTGAGTGTGAACCTTGTCTACGTAACACTGACATGGAAAACACAGATAAGTTGTAGAGTTTTGTTGCAGGCTCTTATTAAAAGGACCTCGTATATCTGAAAAGACTCCCTAGTATACTGTTTAATATCGGGGGATATTTCTAAAACTCGGACAACCTCATGTAGAGCTGGCTCTATAGATCGACCTTTAAGGTAGGCATGTTGACTAGTTGAATACCGCGATGAGCCTAATATGTGTGTTGATTAGTTTTTCCTGCGTTTTGTGCTGAAAAGATAAAAGTCTAATTGGACTTCTTTTGGCAGCTTTGGCAATAAAAACGACCTTAGTATTTCTCCAATTGATCGGAACATGGTTGATAGAGAGTCTGAGCGTGAACATTCTATGAATCCTGTGATTCTACTTTAACATAATAGAAATTTCCGCGACAGCATCATTGCAGCCTGTGAATTAAATATGCAGTAGAATATAAAGAGATTCTGCTGATGATTCCGATCAACTGTCGTCCATCCTTTTAATAAAAGTTGGATTATGTTGGTCTTAAGCAAGAATTTAGCTAAGTTTAGCAGAGTCCTTTGTGTTGTCTATATATAAGTTTCTCCATGAGGTTTATTTGCAAGTGTTATAGCTTTGTTATACGCTTTTAATTTGTCACGATATCGCTTCTATTTCTATTTATTATTGCAGCATGTGTTTACGGCTCTACGTTTTCTTTACGCATCTTTCTTTGCTGAATTCCTCCATGGAGGAAAGATTTTCTTTACCTTAGTGATTGTTATCTTTTGTAAAGTTTTCCTCTACTTTTTCTTAAGTTTAGGTCTGGGGATCCCTTTGTACTTGCACCAATCGGTTCTTTTTGTTATCTAATATCGAAGAGAATTCAATTATGGAAGAGAATTCAAATATGGAAAATGTTTGTTGTTAAAAACAAAAATATTATGTAGTATTCACTGAATGTATTATCGTCCGATGTTCAGAAACTCAGTGGCCTGGAAGTAATTCCTATGAATTTTCCAATCAGGGTTCGTGAGGAATATGTGGAATAATATCACTCCCATGATATTTGGATTTAATTTCGGCGAAAGCCTGACAATGGCAAAAAAAGTTATCTAGAGTTTCACCTCACTTTAACTTTTTGCATAGAGAATGTTGTACGTGGAGGCTGGGAACCCTTTAACTTTTGAGTCCATGATCCAGTGTTTTAAAATCAGGCCAATGCATTGCCATATCTTCATCAGCTAGGAGTACTTGTTGGTTGTCTGAAGCACATTTTGATTGCCTCAGGTTAATGTGCTCTACCATTAGCATCAGTGTCGAAGTTTTCAGGAGGCTTGGTGAGCTTCATGCTAGTGGGCAGACATATGTATATGTGCCCAGCAAAGAAAGAATTTCCAAAAAAGCGAAAAAGAATTAGAAAGACCTGCAGAAGTGATGATTTTAACACAGGCTTGTCATGGGAGGGATGTTCTTTTACATTACAAGATAATGAAAAATGCATTGGTTTTTCACCAAAATTGGAAGTATGTACTTCAAGCACGTTATATGTGGTGAAAGTTCTTTATTTTTAATATACAGTGGACGTCCAATAGTACGTATACTCTTTATTACGAATATCCAATAATACGAATGGCAAAATTGTTGCATTGTCTACTCTATAGTACGAATAAAGTCACAATTTTTCTGTTCGATAGTACGAATAACGCATTTTTTATGGGAATTTTTTTTTTTTTATTTACGTATGAATGAAGTTTTTATTATGTTTTTATTTTATTATTTCGTATCATTCACCTTAAGCTCAGTAATTTTGAAGTTTTTTTGTATTTATTACAAGTGTTTTGTATTTTTAAAAATCCTATACACACAATTTATTGCATGTATATTTACAAATCAACAATTATTTAGTGTTATTAATTTATTTTATTGGAATTTTGATGACCCAAGAGAAGAAATTAAATTGGATGATAACGCCAATGAGGAAAGTATTTTATTAGTTCCCGACAATAACTCTGCTGAGAACAATATTGAAGCCTCAAAAGCGCTGTTATTGAAAAAGCCCTAAGAATCATTTTACAATGTAATAAACATCGATGTTAAATGATGGATTTTTTAATAAGTAAAATGATATTTATATACATATGTATGTATGAACTGTTAATTTTGAAAGTAGTGTGACTCCACATTCCAAACAACGGGTTTAAGGATAACTATTCTGATTTTTAATAGAAAATTATAAATTAGAGAATTGTGATATATTCCATTCAAGTTTCTAATAAAAGTTTTATGTAATCTGAGCATTTTAATACATTTTAGAACACATACATATGTAAATTGCAAATTGTCTTTGGCACACATCTTTTTAAAAACATTAAAAATTTAAAACCTTCTACATATACATATCTCATTTCAACCATTGGACTCACGATACTTTCAAAATTAACAATTCATATACGTAAATATGTTCCTTTTATGCCTGTTTATGTACAAGAAATTTATTTAAAATAATACACATTTATTATATTTTGCTCCGTTATGTAATTTTTCATAAAAAATAAAACAAAAATAAATAAAATCCAATATTTTATGTGTATTATTTGAATTTAAACATACGAAATGTGTTGTTCAATAATACGAATTTTTCGGTATTACGAAAGGGCCTGACACTATATAATTCGTACTAGTGGACGTCCACTGTATATGTATAACTAAAAGTTTAGAGGGTCCAAAGTTTGTTTTCTTCTGATAAGATTAAAGTTGGAAAATCATTAATAAATCATTACAAATTTCTGATATCAGACATGTCTGAAGTTGTTAACTGGAACCTTATTTACTCAGATATGTATAAGAAATGTAATCTGTGTGTTTGCTAAAAAGGCCTTTTTGGAGAGATTTCTGATAATTTAAACCCTATGAATTGATGCTTTTTTAGTGGTGGTAAATGTTATACAGCAGCTGTCAACAGAACACAAAAATTTCGCAAAAATCGTTAGTGTTACCACAAATATTTTAATATTCAGGCATTCGTCGATAACATACATACATATGTATATGTGTAGTTGTTACAAATTTATATCTCAAAGAAGGGAGAATATATAGAAGAGGTAAAATCTTAATTCTCAAATTCGATAGATTGAATTTTTAGATGTCTTTGAACAGTTATAAACTCTCAAATATGGGCATATTCAAGATTTTTCAAGCTTTAGAAACAATGTCCTGATGTGATAAACATTTTTTGACAGCTTGTTGATTGAGAGCAGCTCAATCCTTTAGAAAAGTACATCTTGTTCTCTGGGTTTTAAATTTTTGTTGACCTGTGTTACAGTTGCTGTTGACAGTTCCTACAATTTTAGATGCTTGGTAACACTGACCGAAGGAAGAGTCGATATGACTCCGTGTGGGTGAGAACTATTGAAGCAAAAATACTCCGGATGAGAATGATGACGAAGTGTGTATATGATAATGGCAAAAGAACAAACTGTTAGTCGGTCAGTCGGTCGATGTACTGGTTAGTCGAATGGGTTAGTAGCTGGTTTCACCAAGTTCATTTATTTATACTCAACGTGACCGTTGTTTCTAGAAATAAAATACGAAATAATATTTATTTACATTCGGAAAGAATTTTCCCTTAACGAATGTATGTATGTATGTATGTATGTATGTATGTATGTATGTATGTATGTATGTATGTATGTATGTATGTATGTATGTATGTATGTATGTGTGTATGTATGTATGTATGTATGTATGTATGTATGTATGTATGTATGTATGTATGTATGTATGTATGTATGTATGTATGTATGTATGTATGTATGTATGTATGTATGTATGTATGTATGTATGTATGTATGTATGTATGTATTATGTATGTATAATACATATAAAAATGAGTCGATAATTGCTTTAGAATGTCAGTTGTTCAACATATTTCTTTTCATAAAAAATGATTGATTTTCTTTCCTTTTTTCGTTATGGTCACGTTAAATATAATACTATAATATGTATACTATAAATAAAATATTTAAAATACCGTAAACGTAATATTGTGTCGTAACGCATGGCTGAAATGCTCAACTGGAATAAATGTTTCATGCATGTTTAACAGGAAAAAGAAAAGTTTGTGTGTCAGCAGAGTGACAATAATAAGTGGCAACAATACATATGAAAATTGTCCTTTTATTCATGGACCACAAAGATATTGACCATTTAAGCGAAAACACACATTTCCCTCAAAAAAAAAAACAACAACAACAACAAAATGATTCGAATGTGACGAAAATAAAAAAGTATATAAAATAAGAGAATAAAAAAGGACACCACCTGCATTCCATTTGACATACAATTTACATACTCTGTGTGAGTCTGTTTGTGTTACATTATATATATATATTCGTATGTGAATGATGTGAAGGAATTTTATAAAGGATAATACGATAAAAGTGTTGAAGCTTATTAAGGTAATTAAGGATGGCCTTAAATCTGTCCACATCATTCACAGAGTTCATTTTGTTGTGTTCAGTTCATATCATTATTGAAATTTAATCAACCATCCATTGACTGTCTGGTGACATTTTGATTTGGCATTTAGACGAAAAGAAAAATTAATATAAGTATTAAATCCAATATACTTTCATTTAAAAAATACTAAATTCAACTAAATACTGCCGCTAATAATATAAAATAAAGAGTTGCCGTTTCTGGGTATCTTTATAGATTATTCATTTGAGTTATAGATCACAAACGTTTATATTTTTTTAAATTTTTCTATGTATTTTATTTTTATTTCACCCTGAAACATTATGTAATTACTCACGTAATATATTATTCGTAAGTAATTACTAGACTCCATTTAAGTAATGCAGACAGTATGTAGTAGTCATTGAAAAGTAAGTTGTCATTACCCAGTTTTTGCTGGGTAATAAAATAATGAGTTAAAATGCTAATGAATAAGTAGCGAAAAGCGGCATCTTAAGCTTTTTAACTCATTACTTTTCAATTTAAGTTTTTGCTAAATCTTAAATGTTTTATTACGGCTTTTGCTTCTTCCAATTCGAGTGGCTCAAAGCAGGCTAAGCGCCGCAGCCGCTTTTTTAAAGATTTTAGCCGCCATCAGTGATAGCAGTTTTAATCGGCTATTATTTAGCCGCCGTATTTATTTAATTAATTTTAAATGTTGGTTTTTCGAAAACCTCCTTTAGTTCAAACATTCTAAATCATTTACGTTCGGTGCACGAGAATAATTTGAAATCAATAAATTGCAACAAAAACAGTTCAATGACTTAGAAGACGTTAAACTCAAAGTTCAATAAGCCTAATAAATTTCAAAATGCAAGACGTCTTGCCGATATTTGCTGCATTGATTTGCAGTCGTTTTCAACAGTAGAACGTGATAATGTGTACTACAATCATGTACAAACAATTTTAAAAACATCACCAAAATATATGACATTAGTTTTGGATATGTGGTACATTAACTTCAAAGTAGCGGTTTGTTGTCGGAGATGGCAATTTTGACAACGAAGTCGAAAAATAACCCATGTTTAACTAACACTCATCTCTCAAAAATTCGGTACCAACACGGTGGAAAAATGTTAAAAAGTTTTTCGAAAAATATTGATATTATTAATATAGCATTACTTTGAGTAAAAAAGGATCCATTGATAATTTTAAAAATTTTTGAGGATGCCACCAAATCTCTCGAAGGCCAGAAATATCCAACGGTATTAAATCCTCATTGGAAAAACTTGAAGAAGAATCATGTTTCGACTTAGCAATTAAATTATGCAGATTTTCAAAAGTAAATCTTCGAAAGCGATTAAAGCTAATGAAAATTCACTTAATACCGGCGATTTTGGATCCTTGTCAAAAAAATAGCCAGTTTTAGACAATTATGTAAGAAAAATTTAAAAATTTGATAATGTACATAACAACGGCTGTTTTGGATGAAGAATCAGATTTTCCTATTTCAAAAGAAGATTTACTTATAAACGAAATTAAAAGGCAAAATCAGATGATGAAAAGACATGCAGTAGTTCCAGTATGGAACCTTGCCGAAAGCGAAATGTGATTCTGCAAAACTTCTTTTAAAACAAGTAGGAAAGTATAGTTGGACATGGCCGACTATATGAACCCAACACCATGGGTATATTTTAAAAATTATTTATTTTTCATAAAAAATTTTTTGAATTTTTACCTTAATTCCGATGTATTTAAGCAATTTATTGATGAAAAACTATATTTCTAAAAGAGGCTTGATATGGGAGCTAGGGTCAAATATGGGCCGATCCTCAAAAAATTGGGAAGAGGGATGTAATTTTATATAAAGGTTAGTTATGCTGAATTTCACTCATTTCATTTAAGATATTTTTTAAAGGGGGTTTGTGTGGGGGCTAGGGTCAAACGACGGCCGATTATTTTAAAATAATATAAATCTATATATACATATATAAATGAATGTGTGTTTGTATGTATGTTTGTTTGTGCTTTATAGACAGCTAAACGGCTGAACCGATTTCCTTGAAATTTTCAGAGTGTCTTCAGCTATGTCCGGAAGGAACTATAGGCTACCTTTTGTTTTGGAATTTCAAGTAGGCGAGGTGCCACGCCCACCTACAAAATAAGTTTTAAAAGTCGCATATCTCAGAAATTGCAACAGCTAGAGTCCTCAAATTTTGTATGAACTTTGACATTCATGACAAAATTGACACATGTTGACAAAATTGGCAGCATAGCTACAGTGGGCGTGCCATATATGAGAAAATATAACAGCTAGAGTCCTCAAATTTTTTCGGAGCCACTGTAGTATCGACATGAATATTTAGGACGGACTACCAATAGGGGGCGTGGCATCTCCCATATTAATTAAATACCAAAATTCGTCGGAAAACTATTGGATTTATAATCTTAAAATTTTTCACGAAGACCTTTAACATCCATATGAATATTTGCGATAAAAATGGGCGGACTTTCATAAGCGGGGCTTGGCACCTCCCATATGAATCTATCTATCTTCTATATATATATATATATGTAGGTATATAAAAACTAGCTAAAACCCGGCGTGCTTTGCTACTCCTGTCGATATAAAATAAAAAATTTTCAAAATATATTGATATACATTTTTTGTTTATAAAAATTTTATTTTTATTTGTTTGTCGCTATCCAAAACCATAAAGTAACAAGTAAGAAATTATAGTCGGGCGAGGCCGACCATATAATACCCTACACCATTGACAAAAATATAATGTGATTTAGTTGCCATAATAAAGCATTTAAGTTGAATTGTACCTTGCCTTAGATATACATACATACTTAAGCCGTTTATTGTTGAATAAAATTGTGGACATTTAAGTGAAATTTTGATGGGGGCTTTTCATAGGGGCTAGGGTCATATGAGAACCTATTATTATGGAATTCGTGGGGGTCATCAAGTCTTGTATACAACTTGGTTATTGCTGCTTTTTGTCGAGATATGAGTATATTAAACATAATTATGAACTTAAAAGCCCTATTCGGCGGGTTCAGTTGTATGGGGGCTAGGTGAAATAATGGACCGATGTAAACCATTTTCAACAGGCTTCATCTACGGTACCATAAAAGATCATGTGCCAAATTTCATTGAATTATCTCCAAAATTGCAACCTGTGGTTTGATTACAAATTTTAAAAGCCCTATTCGGGGGTTCAGTTGTATGGGGGCTAGGTGAAATAATGGACCGATGGTAATTATTTTCAATAGGCTTCGTCTACGGTACCATAAAATATCATGTGCCAAATTTCATTGAATTATCTCCAAAATTGCGACCTGTAGTTTGATTACAAGTTTTAAAAGCCCTATTGGAGGGGTTCAGTTGTATGGGGGCTAGGTGAAATAATGGACCGATCTTAACCATTTTCAATAGGCTTCGTCCCTGGGACAATAGAAGATCATGTACCAAACTTCATTGAAATATCTTCAAAATTGCGACCTGTAGTTTGATTACAAGGATTACAAGCCCTATTGGGGGGTTCAGTTGTATGGGGGCTAGGTGAAATAATGGACCGATCTTAACCATTTTCAATAGGCTTCGTTCCTGGGATAGAAGATCATGTACCAAATTTCATTGAAATATCTTCAAAATTGCGACCTGTAGTTTGATTACAAGGTTTACATGGACGGACGGACGGACGGACATAGCTAAATCGACTCAGAAAATGATTCTGAGCCGATTGGTATACTTTAAGGTGGGTATAGGACCAATATTATTGTGCGTTACAAACATCAGCACAAACCCAATATACCCTCCCCACTAAAGTGGTGTAGGGTATAATAAGACAAAGAAAGTTTGATATTTAAAGTATTTTATTAATTAATGATATTTATGTACATATATTATTTCTTAATAATTATTTCTTACAAGGAGGATTTTATTTCATTGATGCGCCAGGAGGAACCGGAAAAACCTTTCTCATCTTATGAACTGATGATGGCTGATGAACTCAATGCTTGTCTGAAATCATCATATCTCTGGCAACTTGTTCACACAGCCGCCGCGAATTATTGAACGACTTGATCTGATCAGAATATTTAAAGCGTAGTAACATCTAAAGCGTTAATGATAGAATTTCTCAGCAAAAAGCTTATATTTCGTCAAGATTACATAAAAGTAGTCTATTTAACGACTTATTAATAATGTGTTATATAAATTCTTTCTAATTCATTAGTCATCGTCTGAGTGAAGCTATTGATGCTGTATATAATTTTTCATACCATTTACATTGACTACTTTTTCTGATTACTTGTTAGCGATTGTGGTAAGTACTTGCCTCCAATGACATCACCATGTTAAAATAATGACTTAAAATTCTATTGTGTAAGTAAATTTAAGCATTTTATCCCCTTACATAGTAATGCAATTTTTGCTGGGTACATATTAGGGTGATCGACTCGGTTTTTCAACCGGTTGTTTCTGCTTTACCAGTGTCGGTTTTTTAAATGTTTATTTTTCGAGTATCGAATAACACGGTTTTTTAATTTAAAAAAAAAACGGTTTCGAATACTTTTATTTGCTTTGTATTCAAAGATTACTTAAATTTTGAAGTACATGAAAATACTGTCCGTCTAACTTTAAAAAATGTTGAAGTCCAGGAACTAAAGAATATTTTTCTAACGCATCTTTGGTTAAACTTTTTTGATTTTCCTAATTAATTAAACAAATTTTATTTATAAAATTTATTGAAATAACTGTTTGATAAAATTTTATCAATGTTAAGATTATGTTTCAATTACAATAATTTATTTGCGTATAAACTATTATGGAAGTGTTGGAATGCCTATGAGAATTGTCTAAACCGGGATTTTAGAATAAGCTAGGATTACATAGTTCCTAATTTTAACAGAAGTGTCACACTTTTTTCTTTTTCAAACTTTTTGAAAAAGGTAACTTAGTTGAATCTGAACCGATTTTAAGTTTCTACACGTATTTAGAAAGCAGAAGCTGAGGCCTTTATAATGACATACAATAACATACTAAATAATAAATGTATTTTTGGTACGTTTTTTTGTATAATAAATGGGATTTCATTTACTGGTGAATGAAAATATTAGTTCAATATTTTTTTTTATAAGATCTATCTTATACCTCATTTACACTGCATCGAAATCTAGTAGATTTCAATCGAAATCTTTCTAAAATCTAGACCGTTTACACTTCGTATTTTTGACGTTTAGGAAGATTTAATTTTTTTCTAATATTTCTCCAAATTGTGTTTGATATGAAAAATTAGAAGGAAATATGGAAAATTTACTAAAGTTTCATTTAGAATAAAAAAAATAGATATTTAAATATTACATTACCTTCTATTTTAAATAAACTTTTCATTCATGTTTTCCAATTTATTAAAATTTTGTCGACATTTTGATTTTTATTTATTTGTTTGTTTGTTTTTCTCTTTTTTTTCTTGTGCAGCGTCGTATTTTTTAGTATTATTTAGGGAAAAACAGAGTTGCATTTATTTTTTTTACTAGATTTTGATTAGATTTTGCCGAAATCTACTAATGAAGTAGATTTTGTTTTGTATATGTATGAAATCTAGTCAAAATCAGCTAGATTTTCTCGAAATCTCTTAAGTACTAGATTTCGCTGTAGAGTAAATGGGGTGTTAAACCTATAATAACACGACTTTTTATTTTTATAGCTTTGTCAATGAATACTTGAAAAACTTTTTTCATTTACAATTCGAAAATTTACAACTTTTCTTTTTCACAGTTTTAATTAAAATCAAATGCCAAAGAACAAAAAATATATTTTTTCGTTTGAAAAATATAAATTATTTTCGGGTTTTTTGTAGAAAAAAAATATTATATATTATGTTAAGTGATAAGACATTAAGTGAGAAGACATTTGTTATTTATTAAGACGAATAAATAACTTTGATTATAAAATGCAGGATGCACTTACTTGTTTACTGCGTGAGTATAATAAAAATCGAGAAGTTTCTCACACGTTCTCAAAACGGACTTTATTTATCGAAACATAAGGGTTGTTGTCGCTGTCCGATAATTCATGCTGCTGGGGTTCTTCACAAACTGTAATGGCGCTTAGGTTGATTGACAGGAAGTCAGAATGACACCTGTCAATATTCCTAAGCGTCATTCACAGTAATTTGAACAACCACATACGTAGCGAGCGGAGGGAGGTCACAATTAAAGCAGGGGCTCAATGTCTATGTCGAGACAGTCGTCGTCTACTTCCGTTCCCGATGAATCGTAGCGAGCCTGAACACAATTTATACTTGATAGTCCTGGACATAAAATTTTTTATTGATATATATGCCTTATATATTTAAAGGTCAATTTATCCCTCCTATGGCAAGTGCCATATACCTAACGAATCAATAATATCTTCAGTACCGCAATTCAGTAACTTTTTAACTACTAAATTTTGTCGTATAAATTCGTAAGTTAACATTAATTGTCGTTATGTGGTATTCTGAATTTTATTTCACCGATTTTTTTCGTTAAACAAAATCATTAGTTAACGAAAAGTTTGGACAATGTAACGACAAATAAAAACTTACCGTTAATAATTTTATATTTTAAAAATATTTCAATACAAAACTTCTGACATTCTCATATTTTTCCGACCTTTGGCGTTAAAATATTCTAAGTTCGTTAAAAAATTACAGAATTGAAAATTCGTTAATGCAACCGATATTTGTTGTTACTTTACAATATCGGTAGTTAAAATTAAAAAATTACAGAATTGCGGTACATATGTTTGTTTTTTTTTATGATATATTAATGTACATATCTATTCTTAAAAATTCAAATATCTTATTAAGTAATTCATAATATTTCGCAAAATTAAAATTTTCAATATAATATGTAGTATAATATTTTAAACATTTCCAAAGATTTCGATTAACCGGTTTAACCGATTTTTTATACTCGGTTAACCGACAGACCGGTTTTCTAGAAATGGTCAATTTTCGGTTAACCGAAAAACCGATTTTTCCAAAAGTCGATTTTTTATAAACACTACTTGCAAGAAAGTTATGAAGTAATGCGAAAAAGTTTTGTGAGAGAAGTGAACTCTCACAAATGTGTTGAATTACACAGAACTCGTCTGTAAAGAGAGGGAAATGTTATTGTTGTAAAATAATGTCATACTTCTTTATATTCTTTATTTTAGTCGTTTAAAGGAGAACGCAAGAATTCAGATCTGGTCATTTTGGTTTCACTATGATAAGAAATATGTATGTTAATGTTACTTAGTTGTGCCGTTTTTTATCAATATACAGGTATATTTATCATAATTATGAGCCCAGAAACCCTTTTCGGGGGGTTCTGTTGTATGGGGCATAAGTGAAATAATGAACCGATTTTAACCATTTTCAATAGGCTTCCTTGGGTCGAAAAAAGAGTGCCAAATTTCATCCAATTATATTGAAAATTGCGACCTGTACCTTGCGCATCCAATATACCCTCCACACTAAAGTGGTGTAGGGTATAATAAGGCTGATAGGATACCGCAACGGCTCTGAACATAGGATACCGCAACGGCTCTGAAGTTTTAAAGTGCATTTACAAGGGGAAAATATCGATTTTTTCAGTTTTTGCTCAAATTTGGCCAATTAGTAATAAATTTTAAACTTTATTATAAAGGAATCGTAATGTACACAGAGTAAGCATTTCGGAAAGATATAAAACACAAAAATTGCGTGAAAACTTTAAAAGTTATAGCAAATTCCCCGTGTCCCACAGCTAGAGTTTGAGGTTCGGGAGATCCTGTCCGGGAATTCCCAGTAATTCTCGGTAAAAGTTTGTCGGGGAAATTTTAAGTAAACGTATTTGTAACATATTTTGGAAAAATAAGCGATTTTGTAATTAATCGTAGATTTTTTTTGAAGACAAATTACAAAACATCATCAATGGTGCAGAAGGAAATGAAAAAATCCTTAATTAAAAACTATCAATCTATATAAAAGTTTAACTTGAAGCAAGTACAAACAGAACAAAATATTTTGACATGAATGAATTTCTAAAGCCAACGTATATGGAAAGCTATAAAGTAGCTGCCAAAAAACAGTTTCTCTTAGTGGCTAGAGGAGGACATTCACAGAGAAGATGGAAAACTGTTTCTTTCTTTTCAGAGTAGCCCAAGCCGACTTGCATATCTGCCTAGCACTCAGTGTATTGTTATTACTTCTATCAATCGCGTAATTCGGGTTATATTGTATATATTGAAAGAAGGCCACAATTCCTTCTATCTATCTTCAACATTCTGAAGAAAGAATGTGAGTATACTGCTCTTTATAACACTTAACGGAGTTGTTATTGAAACGGCGTTGGAGATATCAAGAGCTATAATATAAAAGCCGATATGCAAAGGGATCCAAACAAAGACAACTTTTTACATATTGGGGATGTCACGCAAATTATAGCAAGTTCGCCAATTTTTCCAATTTTTTGAATAATATAATAGTTTCCCATATATACGAAATGCTGTTTTTAATTCATATGGGAGATGCCTAGGTCCTATTGAAAGTCCGCCAATTTTTCTCGAAATATTCACATGAATGTCAAAGTTTTTAATGCAAAATTTTTGCTTTTAATTCATATGGGAGGTTCCAATTTGCTAGTTCGCCAATTTATTACCAAAATGTTCACAGTATTTTTGCTCTAATAGTTTCCCAGATTTAGTTCCTATGGGAAGTTCGACCCCCCCCCCTTAATAAAAGTAAGCCCATTTTCCTCAAAATGTTCACATAAATGTTAAATTTCTTCGTGCAAAATTTGAAGATTTTAGGTTTATTAGTATTCCAGACAAACGACAACGACAAATTATTACCCAAATTTTCACATGGATGTCAAAGTTGTTATTGCAAAATTTAAGGATTTTATCTATTTATTTATCTATTTAATTCATATGGAGCGTTCCAAGCCCCCTTGATGAAAGTCCGCCCTTTTTCGCAAAAATATTCATATGAATATTAAAGTTGTTCGTGCAAAATTTTAAGAAGTTAGCTCTATTAGTTTCCCAGATAAACGAATTTTTGTATATTTTATTCAGCAATGTCTCCCATTGGTAGTCCGCCATATTATTACCCAAAATGTTTACATGGATGTTAAAGTTCTTCATGCAATTTGAAGATTCTAACTCTAAAAGTTTCTCAGATAAGCGATTTTTTGTATTTAATTCATATGGGAGGTGCCACGCCTCTAATGCTAGACCGTCCCCTTTTTCCTTAAATAATAATATTGACTCTATAGTGGTTTCACGCCCACTATAGGCATTCCGCCCATTTTGTCCAAAAATTTTGTTATGGATGCAGAGGAGTTGCGGGAATGTTTTTTGATTTCTCTAAGGCATTTGATCTTGTTGATCATAACATAATGCTACAGAAGCTGGAATATTATGGTGTTCAAGGTCGTGAACTGTCTTTGTTCAGAAATTACTTTATTAATAGAAAACAATTTATGCAAATTAACCATTCCAAAAGTAGTCTTAGCACTGTTGAACATGGTTTGCCACAAGGAATTGGTCTTGGACCGTTACTTTTTTCGATTTATTTAAATGATTTAAAAAATGATTTAAATCTTACAGGTCAATTGTTTATGTTTGCTGACGATGTCTGCTTTTTTTACCCATTCAACCACGATTTAGTTTTGAAAACAAATATTGAAAGAGACTCATCTTTAATATTTGAATTTGCTCGTTTAAATCGTTTGCTACTTAATTCCGACAAAACCAAATTAGTTCGTTTTAGAGCCTATTCCACTAGTTCTAACAGTAATTTTTCAGTATGTGTTGATGGAACGTCTGTATGTGAAAGTTACTCAGTTAAATATTTAGGAATGTCAAAGCTTCTGAGATATGCAACTTTTAATACTAATTTTTAAAGTGGGCGTGACGTGCCACGTGCCCACTTGAAAGATTGAAGTAAAAAGTAGCCTATAGTTCCTTCCAGCTATACTGGAAGACACTGTGAAAATTTCAGAAAAATCGGTCCAGCCGTTTAGCTGCCGAGGAAATCTAAAAGCCAGAACATTTCTACAAATTCGCAATTTAAATTTAATTAACACTGCATACATGAAGTTTATATACGTACAAAGGGTAACGTAAAAAATGTATACATATGTACGGATGGGATCATTTAAACGTAATATGCATGGATCTCTTCATTTTTTGAAATTATAAAACAAACAAGCAAGTCGCATTAGATCAGAGATTTATTTCTATGTAAACACGAGAAATGTTCTGCCTTTTAGATTTCCTCGCATGGCCCCTATCGTAATTTCAACAGACGACCGTACGAACATGGCTAGATCATCTAAGAAACTAAAAAGGACTGAGAATGTTTATGTTCAATAAATCGATATGTGACAACAAATTTAAATTAAAGTATTTTTTAGTTAACAAGAAAATAACATAATCCATTTAAAATCACATAGTTCAAAACATAAAAAATAAATAAATAAATTACAAAATCACATCCTGTTTAATCTTCGAATGCTAGCTAACTTTGCGTAAGCTTAATTGTAAAAGTATTATGTTTAAGGTGACCACTTGTCCAATGTAAAAATTCTCGTTTTCACCAAAATAATGCAGGGATTTGCATATACAAATTCTATTTCGCCAGAGTTAATAGAGTACGAATATACTTTTAGTTTTTCCCAATTACTTTGTTGAATCATTTTTTGTAGTAAAAGGAGGCAAAGCTTCGTCATTGCAACTTATATATATGTATATTTGTATTCAAAGGTCATACTATGAAAGAAGTTGTAGCCTCCGTCCAAGTTCTAAGATGAAATTTAGACAGGTGAATATCTTACTATTGTTTCGAGAGATGTCCGTCAATATTATACAACTTTCGACTTACACATTCTCCTAGGATTTATTACAAGATATACTATAATACTGTATATGTTTAATAGCAATTTCTATGTTTATTACAAAGTCCGTATCGAAGGTCGGCTCAGATATAGCACAGTCGAAAGTTATATTGATTTGATTTGAGATTGTTGCTTGACTCATTTACCATATATTTGGATTAGTTTTGAACCAGTCCTAGTTCCGTGAGGAGTACTCTTTACACGCGATTGCGGAGTAGTCTCAATTTTTGTATGGTGTATTTATTATGCTTTTTTGCTTCAAGTTTTATCACAGAGTTCGCAGCAATTAAATTTGCCGAAATGTTCGAAATATTCGCTATTTGATGCGTTCAAATTTTCTCCGATGATTTTTTTCAAAGCTATCCACCGGACAGTTGAACCATAGAAAACAATCGCTTTAATGACTGTTTTATAAATCCAATCTACATTTTTTGAGCGCACTAGTAACTAATCTACTATCGGCGCTTCCACCCTAACCAGTAAAGAAAGTTGTAGCTATTACAATTCTAACCGAAAAAATGGAACAAGATATTCTTCCTTTGTTCAAAATATATATGCACAGAAATCTAGAAATGAATAATATAGGAAACACGGCTGGACCATATAAATGTTTTTATTCAAAACGCATAAAAATAGGAACACGTATAAAAGTACTTTTTTAACATCTTTCACTCTTTCCTGTTTTTAACGATCTCAATAAATGCGGTCGCCTTATGAGTTCACAATAGATGTGGTAACCTTATAAGTTCACATGAACATATAGTAATTTGCCAAAGCAAAAACATCACCAACAATATGGAAAATTGCATATGCAGCCAATTTGCAGTAATAATTTTTCGCTTTGTCAAAAATTCGCATACGCGACAAAATCCTATAACTAGCAAATGGACCAATGAACAACAAAAACAAAATAAAAATCAAAGAAAATGAAAATGTCCATACTGACTGAATTGAGTTAAATAACTACTACGAGTATGCATAAAAAAATATCATCCGATTTTTAGTATTATCTGCCCACACACATACATATATTTCTACTAACATACACATACATACTACATACATATTTATATATACACATACACGTGTACATTACGTTCATAGACAAACTGATAAAGACTGGGTCTGGT